>NC_048569.1:96641928-96736928 GCF_013265735.2 Oncorhynchus mykiss | reverse complement strand
CACAAGAGCGTTTGATTCCACACCGAAAGGGATTTAAATGAATGGGGCTCATAAGGCCTGGTAGACAGCTTCTGTGTGAATACAGAGTATTCCCAATTCACCTACAGAGAGCCCTGTGGGCCAGAGTATTCCCTATTGACCTACAGAGAGCCCTGTGGGCCAGAGTATTCCCTATTGACCTACAGAGAGCCCTGTGGGCCAGAGTATTCCCTATTGACCTAAAGAGAGCCCTGTGGGCCAGAGTATTCCCTATTGACCTACAGAGAGCCCTGTGGGCCAGAGTATTCCCTATTGACCTACAGAGAGCCCTGTGGGCCAGAGTATTCCTTATTGACCTACAGAGAGCCCTGTGGGCCAGAGTATTCCCTATTGACCTACAGAGAACCCTGTGGGCCAGAGTATTCCCTATTCACCTACAGAGAGCCCTGTGGGCCAGAGTATTCCCTATTGACCTACAGAGAGCCCTGTGGGCCAGAGTATTCCCTATTGACCTACAGAGAGCCCTGTGGGCCAGAGTATTCCCAATTCACCTACAGAGAGCCCTGTGGGCCAGAGTATTCCCTATTCACCTACAGAGAGCCCTGTGGGCCAGAGTATTCCCTATTCACCTACAGAGAGCCCTGTGGGCCAGAGTATTCCCTATTCACCTACAGAGAGCCCTGTGGGCCCTGGTCAAAACAGGGCACTACACACCCAGTCTGTAATACCAACAGTGACGACAGAAAGTATTCATACCCCTTGACTTATTCCACATTTTTAAAAAAAAAATGAAAAGCTGAAATGTCTTGAGTCCATAAGTATTTACCTCCCTTTGTTATGACAGGCTTAAACAAGTTCAGCAATTAATAATGTGCTTAAACAAGTCACATAATAAGTTGCAATAATTGTGTTTAACATGATTTTTTAAATGACTACCTCATATCTGTACCCTACACATACAATTATCAGTAAGCTCCCACAATTGTGCAGCGAATTTCAAACACAGATTCAACAACAAAGACAAAAATCTATGGCAAGAACTGAAAATGGTTCTCTAACAACGATCAACAGCCAATTTGACAGAGATTGAAGAATGTGGAAAAGTATAACGAGCAAATGTTCTACAATCCTGGTGTGGAAAGCTCTTAGATACTTACCCAGAAAGCCTCACAGCTGTAATCGTTGCCAAATGTGCTTCTACAAAGTATTGACTCAGGGATCTGAATACGAACAGTTGAATTCTGAAGTTTACATCCACTTAGGTTGGAGTCATTAAAACTAGTTTACAAACACTTAGGTTGGAGTCATTAAAACTAGTTTACAAACACTTAGGTTGGAGTCATTAAAACTCGTTTACAAACACTTAGGTTGGAGTCATTAAAACTCGTTTACAAACACTTAGGTTGGAGTCATTAAAACTCGTTTACAAACACTTAGGTTGGAGTCATTAAAACTAGTTTACAAACACTTAGGTTGGAGTCATTAAAACTAGTTTACATCCACTTAGGTTGGAGTCATTAAAACTAGTTTACAAACACTTAGGTTGGAGTCATTAAAACTCGTTTACAAACACTTAGGTTGGAGTCATTAAAACTCGTTTACAAACACTTAGGTTGGAGTCATTAAAACTCGTTTACAAACACTTAGGTTGGAGTCATTAAAACTTGTTTACAAACACTTAGGTTGGAGTCATTAAAACTAGTTTACAAACACTTAGGTTGGAGTCATTAAAACTAGTTTACATCCACTTAGGTTGGAGTCATTAAAACTAGTTTACAAACACTTAGGTTGGAGTCATTAAAACTCGTTTACAAACACTTAGGTTGGAGTCATTAAAACTCGTTTACAAACACTTAGGTTGGAGTCATTAAAACTCGTTTACAAACACTTAGGTTGGAGTCATTAAAACTTGTTTACAAACACTTAGGTTGGAGTCATTAAAACTCATTTACAAACACTTAGGTTGGAGTCATTAAAACTAGTTTACAAACACTTAGGTTGGAGTCATTAAAACTCGTTTACAAACACTTAGGTTGGAGTCATTAAAACTTGTTTACAAACACTTAGGTTGGAGTCATTAAAACTCGTTTACAAACACTTAGGTTGGAGTCATTAAAACTAGTTTACATACACTTAGGTTGGAGTCATTAAAACTCGTTTACATACACTTAGGTTGGAGTCATTAAAACTTGTTTACAAACACTTAGGTTGGAGTCATTAAAACTCGTTTACAAACACTTAGGTTGGAGTCATTAAAACTCGTTTACAAACACTTAGGTTGGAGTCATTAAAACTCGTTTACAAACACTTAGGTTGGAGTCATTAAAACTCGTTTACAAACACTTAGGTTGGAGTCATTAAAACTAGTTTACAAACACTTAGGTTGGAGTCATTAAAACTCGTTTACAAACACTTAGGTTGGAGTCATTAAAACTCGTTTACAAACACTTAGGTTGGAGTCATTAAAACTCGTTTACAAACACTTAGGTTGGAGTCATTAAAACTCGTTTACAAACACTTAGGTTGGAGTCATTAAAACTCGTTTACAAACACTTAGGTTGGAGTCATTAAAACTTGTTTACAAACACTTAGGTTGGAGTCATTAAAACTCGTTTACAAACACTTAGGTTGGAGTCATTAAAACTCGTTTACAAACACTTAGGTTGGAGTCATTAAAACTCGTTTACAAACACTTAGGTTGGAGTCATTAAAACTCGTTTACAAACACTTAGGTTGGAGTCATTAAAACTAGTTTACATACACTTAGGTTGGAGTCATTAAAACTAGTTTACATACACTTAGGTTGGAGTCATTAAAACTCGTTTACAAACACTTAGGTTGGAGTCATTAAAACTCGTTTACATACACTTAGGTTGGAGTCATTAAAACTCGTTTACAAACACTTAGGTTGGAGTCATTAAAACTAGTTTACATACACTTAGGTTGGAGTCATTAAAACTCGTTTACAAACACTTAGGTTGGAGTCATTAAAACTAGTTTACATACACTTAGGTTGGAGTCATTAAAACTAGTTTACATACACTTAGGTTGGAGTCATTAAAACTAGTTTACAAACACTTAGGTTGGAGTCATTAAAACTTGTTTACAAACACTTAGGTTGGAGTCATTAAAACTCGTTTACAAACACTTAGGTTGGAGTCATTAAAACTCGTTTACAAACACTTAGGTTGGAGTCATTAAAACTCGTTTACAAACACTTAGGTTGGAGTCATTAAAACTCGTTTACAAACACTTAGGTTGGAGTCATTAAAACTCGTTGTTCAACCACTCCACCAATGTCTTGTTAACAAACTATAGTTTTGGCAAGTGGGTTAGGACATCTATTTTGTGCATGACACAAGTCATTTTTCCAACAATTGTTTACAGACAGATTATTTCACTTATAATTCACTGTATCACAATTCCAGTGGGTCAGAAGTTCACATACACTAAGTTGACTGTGCTTTTAAACAGCTTGGAAAATTCCAGAAAATTATGTCATGGCTTTAGAAGCTTCTGATAGGCTAATTGACATCATTTGAGTCATTTGGAGGTGTACCTGTGGATGTATTTCAAGGCCTACCTTCAAACTCAGTGCCTCTTTGCTTGACATCGTGGGAAAATCAAAAGAAATCAGCCAAGATCTCAGAAAATAAATCATAGACCTCCACAAGTCTGGTTCATTCTTGGGAGCAATTTCCAAACACCTGAAGGTACCACGTTCATCTGTACAAACAATAGTACGCAAGTATAAACACCATGGGACCACACAGCCGTCATACCGCTCAGGAAGGAGATGCGTTCTGTCTCTTAGAGATGAACGTACTTTGTTGCGAAAAGCGCAAATCAATCCCAGAACAACAGCAAAGGACCTTGTGAAGATGCTGGAGGAAACAGGTACAAAAGTATCTAGATCCACAGTAACACGAGTCCTATATCGACATAACCTGAAAGGCCGCTCAGCAAGGAAGAAGCCACTGCTCCAAAACCGCCATAAAAAAGCCAACCTACGGTTTGCAACTGCACAAAATCAAATCAAATTTTATTTGTCACATACACATGGTTAGTAGATGTTAATGCGAGTGTAGTGAAATGCTTGTGCTTCTAGTTCCGCCAATCAGTAATAGCAAACGAGTAATCTAACCTAACAATTCCATAACAACTACCTTATACACACAAGTGTAAAGGGATGGATAATATGTACATAAAGATATATGAATGAGTGATGGTACAGAACGGCATAAGCAAGATGCAGTAGATGGTATCGAGTACAGTATATACAGTGGGGCAAAAAAGTATTTAGTCAGCCACCAATTGTGCAAGTTCTCCCACTTAAAAAGATGAGAGAGGCCTGTAATTTTCATCATAGGTACCCAAAAGATCACTGCTCTAGAGGAGATCTGCATGGAGGAATGGGCCAAAATACCAACAACAGTGTGTGATAACCTTGTGAAGACTTACAGAAAACGTTTGACCTCTGTCATTGCCAACAAAGGGTATATAACAAAGTATTGAGATAAACTTTTGTTATTGACCAAATACTTATTTTCCACCATAATTTGCAAATAAATTAATTAAAAATCCTACAATGTGATTTTCTGGATGTTTTTTTCTCATTTTGTCTGTCATAGTTGAAGTGTACCTATGGTGAAAATTACAGGCCTCTCATCTTTTTAAGTGGGAGAACTTGCACAATTGGTGGCTGACTAAATACTTTTTTGCCCCACTGTATAAATGAGATGAGTAATGTAGGGTATGTAAACATTATATTAAGTGGCATTATATAAAGAGACTAGTGATACATTTTTTACATCAATTTTTCCATTATTAAAGTGGCTGGAGTTGAGTCAGTATGTTGGCAGCAGCCACTCAGTGTTAGTGACGGCTGTTTAACAGTCTGATGGCCTTGAGATAGAAGCTGTTTTTTAGTCTCTCGGTCCCTGCTTTGATGCACCTGTACTGACCTCGCCTTCTGGATGATAGCGGGGTGAACAGGAAGTGGCTCGGGTGGTTGATGTCCTTGATGATCTTTATGGCCTTCCTGTGATATCGGGTGGTGTAGGTGTCCTGGAGGGCAGGTAGTTTGCCCCCGGTGATGCGTTGTGCAGACTTCACTACCCTCTAGAGAGCCTTACGGTTGTGGGCGGAGCAATTGCCGTACCAGGCATACAGCCCGACAGGATGCTCTCGATTGTGCATCTGTAAAAGTTTGTGAGTAGTTTTGGTGACAAGCCGAATTTCTTCAGCCTCCTGAGGTGCTGCCGGTTTTCTTTTTGTAATCCGTGATTGACTGTAGAGCCTGCCACATACCTCTTGTGTCTGAGCCGTTGAATTGTGACTCTACTTTGTCTGTATACTGACGCTTAGCTTGTTTGATTGCCTTGCGGAGGGAATAGCTACACTGTTTGTATTCGGCCATGTTTCCGGTCACCTTGCCCTGATTAAAAGCAGTGGTTCGGCGCTTTCAGTTTCGAGCGAATGCTGCCATCAATCCACGGTTTCTGGTTTGGGAATGTTTTAATAGTTGCTGTGGGTACGACATCGCCGATGGAGAAATGTCCCCTGGTCTGATCAAAGAAAAATAGAACTGTTTGGCCATAATGACCATCGTTGTGTTTGGAGGAAAAAGGGGGAGGCTTGCAAGCCGAAGAACACCATCCCAACAGTGAAGCACGGGGGTGGCAGCATCATCATGTTGTGGGGGTGCTTTGCTGCAGGAGGGACTGGTGCACTTCACAAAATAGATGGCATCATGAGGTAGGAAAATTATGTGGATATATTGAAGCAACATCTCAAGACATCAGTCAGGAAGTTAAAGCTTGGTCGCAAATGAGTCTCCAAATGGACAATGACCCCAAGCAGACTTCCAAAGTTGTGGCAAAATGGCTTAAGGACAAAAAGTCAAGGTATTGGAGTGGCCATCACAAAGCCCTGACCTCAATCCTATAGAACAATTGTGGGCAGAACTGAAAAAGTGTGTGTGAACAAGGAGGCCTACAAACCTGACTCAGTTACACCAGCTCTGTCAGGAGGAATGGGCCAAAATTCACCCAACTTATTGCGGGAAGCTTGTAGAAGGCTACCCGAAACGTTTGACCCAAGTTAAACAATTTAAAGGTAATGCTACCAAATACTAATTGAGTGTATGTAAACGTCTGACCCACTGGGAATGTCATGAAAGAAATAAAAGCTGAAATAAATAATTCTCTCTACTATTATTCTAGCATTTCACATTCTTAAAATAAAGTGGTGATCCTAACTGACCTAAGACAGGGAATTTTCTCTAGGATTAAATGTCAGGACTTGTGAAAAACTGATTTTTTAAATGTATTTGGCTAAGGTGTATGTAAACCTCCGACTTCAACTGTATGTAAATTAGATATTTCTGTAATCCATTTTGCAATACATTTGCAAAGTTTTCTAAAAACCTGTTTTCACTCGGTCATTATGGGCTATTGTGTGTAGATGGGTGAGACATAAAGGACCTTTAATCCTTTTGAATGCAGCCTGTAACAGAACAACATGTGAAACCAGTCAAGGGGTATGAATACTTTCTGAAGGTCCTGTACATGGAAAAAGGGATGAAGCCTTTGATTCTGTCTTCCTCACCCTCCTCTTCTAACAGATCACTGATATTGATTCAGTTTGCTGTTGTCTGTCGGGTATAGAGCCGTTCGTATAGAGACGTTCGTATAGAGCCATTTGTATAGAACCGTTAAAATCGAGCCGTTCGCATAGAGCTGTTAAAATTGAGCCGTTCGTACAGAGCCATTCGTACAGAGCCGTTTGTACAGAGCCGTTTGTACAGAGCCGTGATCTAAGGAGATGTGTTTAAGTGGTGCTTGTCTGTAAACGTCAGTCAGAGAGTCAGTAAGAAGCGGTTTTCCGTGTGTGTGTGTGTGTGTGTGTATGTGTGTGCGTGCCTGCTTGTGCGCGTGCATCTGTGTTATGATGGGTACAGGAGATGGAGGCTTTCTCTGCCGAGTGTTCAGCTAGGTCTGGTACAGAATTTATGTACAATAAAATACCCTTTGGTTCAGAATAGAGAGACAGGGGAGATATCACTGGTGATATCACTAGGGCTGGGAGTGATATCACTGGGGCTGGGAGTGATATCAATGGGGCTGGGAGTGATATCACTAGGGCTGGGCTGGGAGTGATATCACTGGGGCTGGGCTGGGAGTGATATCACTAGGGCTGGGAGTGATATCACTAGGGCTGGGCTGGGAGTGATATCACTAGGTCTGGGAGTGATATCACAAGGACTGGGTTGGGAGTGATATCACTAGGGCTGGGAGTGATATCACTAGGGCTGGGTTGTGAGTGATATCACTAGGGCTGGGCTGGGAGTGATATCACTAGGGCTGGGCTGGGAGTGATATCACTAGGGCTGGGAGTGATATCACTAGGGCTGGGAGTGATATCACAAGGACTGGGTTGGGAGTGATATCACTAGGGCTGGGAGTGATATCACTAGGGCTGGGTTGTGAGTGATATCACTAGGGCTGGGCTGGGATTGATATCACTAGGGCTGGGAGTGATATCACTAGGGCTGGGAGTGATATCACAAGGACTGGGTTGGGAGTGATATCACTAGGGCTGGGAGTGATATCACTAGGGTTGGGAGTGATATCACTAGGGTTGGGAGTGATATCACTAGGGCTGGGAGTGATATCACTAGCGCTGGGAGTGATATCACTAGGGCTGGGTTGGGAGTGATATCAATGGGGCTGGGAGTGATATCACTAGGGCTGGGAGTGATATCACAAGGGCTGGGTTGGGAGTGATATCAATGGGGTTGGGAGTGATATCAATGGGGCTGGGCGTGATATCACTAGGGCTGGAGTGATATCACAAGGGCTGGGTTGGGAGTGATATCACTAGGGCTGGGTTGGGAGTGATATCACTAGGGCTGGGTTGGGAGTGATATCAATGGGGTTGGGAGTGATATCACTAGGGCTGGAGTGATATCACAAGGGCTGGGTTGGGAGTGATATCACTAGGGCTGGGCTGGGAGTGATATCACTAGGGCTGGGTTGGGAGTGATATCAATGGGGCTGGGAGTGATATCACTAGGGCTGGAGAGATATCACAAGAGCTGGGTTGGGAGTGATATCACTAGGGCTGGGTTGGGAGTGATATCACTAGGGCTGGGTTGGGAGTGATATCACTAGGGCTGGGTTGGGAGTGATATCACTAGGGCTGGGAGTGATATCACTAGGGCTGGGAGTGATATCACTAGGGCTGGAGTGATATCACAAGGGCTGGGTTGGGAGTGATATCACTAGGGCTGGGTTGGGAGTGATATCAATGGGGCTGGGAGTGATATCACTAGGGCTGGGTTGGGAGTGATATCAATGGGGCTGGGTTGGGAGTGATATCACTAGGGCTGGGTTGGGAGTGATATCACTAGGGCTGGGTTGGGAGTGGTATCAATGGGGTTGAGAGTGATATCAATGGGGTTGGGAGTGATATCAATGGGGCTGGGTTGGGAGTAGTATCAATGGGGCTGGGTTGGGAGTGATATCACTAGGGCTGGGTTGGGAGTAGTATCAATGGGGCTGGGTTGGGAGTGATATCACTAGGGCTGGGTTGGGAGTGATATCACTAGGGCTGGGTTGGGAGTGATATCACTAGGGCTGGGTTGGGAGTAGTATCAATGGGGCTGGGAGTGATATCACTAGGGCTGGGTTGGGAGTAGTATCAATGGGGCTGGGTTGGGAGTGATATCACTAGGGCTGGGTTGGGAGTAGTATCAATGGGGCTGGGTTGGGAGTGATATCACTAGGGCTGGGTTGGGAGTAGTATCAATGGGGCTGGGTTGGGAGTGATATCACTAGGGCTGGGTTGGGAGTAGTATCAATGGGGCTGGGAGTGATATCACTAGGGCTGGGTTGGGAGTAGTATCAACGGGGCTGGGTTGGGAGTGATATCACTAGGGCTGGGTTGGGAGTAGTATCAATGGGGCTGGGTTGGGAGTGATATCACTAGGGCTGGGTTGGGAGTAGTATCAATGGGGCTGGGAGTGATATCACTAGGGCTGGGTTGGGAGTAGTATCAATGGGGCTGGGTTGGGAGTGATATCACTAGGGCTGGGTTGGGAGTAGTATCAATGGGGCTGGGTTGGGAGTAGTATCAATTGGGCTGGGTTGGGAGTGATATCACTAGGGCTGGGAGTGATATCACTAGGGCTGGGTTGTGAGTGATATCACTAGGGCTGGGCTGGGAGTGATATCACTAGGGCTGGGCTGGGAGTGATATCACTAGGGCTGGGAGTGATATCACTAGGGCTGGGAGTGATATCACAAGGACTGGGTTGGGAGTGATATCACTAGGGCTGGGAGTGATATCACTAGGGCTGGGTTGTGAGTGATATCACTAGGGCTGGGCTGGGATTGATATCACTAGGGCTGGGAGTGATATCACTAGGGCTGGGAGTGATATCACAAGGACTGGGTTGGGAGTGATATCACTAGGGCTGGGAGTGATATCACTAGGGTTGGGAGTGATATCACTAGGGTTGGGAGTGATATCACTAGGGCTGGGAGTGATATCACTAGCGCTGGGAGTGATATCACTAGGGCTGGGTTGGGAGTGATATCAATGGGGCTGGGAGTGATATCACTAGGGCTGGGAGTGATATCACAAGGGCTGGGTTGGGAGTGATATCAATGGGGTTGGGAGTGATATCAATGGGGCTGGGCGTGATATCACTAGGGCTGGAGTGATATCACAAGGGCTGGGTTGGGAGTGATATCACTAGGGCTGGGTTGGGAGTGATATCACTAGGGCTGGGTTGGGAGTGATATCAATGGGGTTGGGAGTGATATCACTAGGGCTGGAGTGATATCACAAGGGCTGGGTTGGGAGTGATATCACTAGGGCTGGGCTGGGAGTGATATCACTAGGGCTGGGTTGGGAGTGATATCAATGGGGCTGGGAGTGATATCACTAGGGCTGGAGAGATATCACAAGAGCTGGGTTGGGAGTGATATCACTAGGGCTGGGTTGGGAGTGATATCACTAGGGCTGGGTTGGGAGTGATATCACTAGGGCTGGGTTGGGAGTGATATCACTAGGGCTGGGAGTGATATCACTAGGGCTGGGAGTGATATCACTAGGGCTGGAGTGATATCACAAGGGCTGGGTTGGGAGTGATATCACTAGGGCTGGGTTGGGAGTGATATCAATGGGGCTGGGAGTGATATCACTAGGGCTGGGTTGGGAGTGATATCAATGGGGCTGGGTTGGGAGTGATATCACTAGGGCTGGGTTGGGAGTGATATCACTAGGGCTGGGTTGGGAGTGGTATCAATGGGGTTGAGAGTGATATCAATGGGGTTGGGAGTGATATCAATGGGGCTGGGTTGGGAGTAGTATCAATGGGGCTGGGTTGGGAGTGATATCACTAGGGCTGGGTTGGGAGTAGTATCAATGGGGCTGGGTTGGGAGTGATATCACTAGGGCTGGGTTGGGAGTGATATCACTAGGGCTGGGTTGGGAGTGATATCACTAGGGCTGGGTTGGGAGTAGTATCAATGGGGCTGGGAGTGATATCACTAGGGCTGGGTTGGGAGTAGTATCAATGGGGCTGGGTTGGGAGTGATATCACTAGGGCTGGGTTGGGAGTAGTATCAATGGGGCTGGGTTGGGAGTGATATCACTAGGGCTGGGTTGGGAGTAGTATCAATGGGGCTGGGTTGGGAGTGATATCACTAGGGCTGGGTTGGGAGTAGTATCAATGGGGCTGGGAGTGATATCACTAGGGCTGGGTTGGGAGTAGTATCAATGGGGCTGGGTTGGGAGTGATATCACTAGGGCTGGGTTGGGAGTAGTATCAATGGGGCTGGGTTGGGAGTGATATCACTAGGGCTGGGTTGGGAGTAGTATCAATGGGGCTGGGAGTGATATCACTAGGGCTGGGTTGGGAGTAGTATCAATGGGGCTGGGTTGGGAGTGATATCACTAGGGCTGGGTTGGGAGTAGTATCAATGGGGCTGGGTTGGGAGTAGTATCAATTGGGCTGGGTTGGGAGTGATATCACTAGGGCTGGGAGTGATATCACTAGGGCTGGGTTGTGAGTGATATCACTAGGGCTGGGCTGGGAGTGATATCACTAGGGCTGGGCTGGGAGTGATATCACTAGGGCTGGGAGTGATATCACTAGGGCTGGGAGTGATATCACAAGGACTGGGTTGGGAGTGATATCACTAGGGCTGGGAGTGATATCACTAGGGCTGGGTTGTGAGTGATATCACTAGGGCTGGGCTGGGATTGATATCACTAGGGCTGGGAGTGATATCACTAGGGCTGGGAGTGATATCACAAGGACTGGGTTGGGAGTGATATCACTAGGGCTGGGAGTGATATCACTAGGGTTGGGAGTGATATCACTAGGGTTGGGAGTGATATCACTAGGGCTGGGAGTGATATCACTAGCGCTGGGAGTGATATCACTAGGGCTGGGTTGGGAGTGATATCAATGGGGCTGGGAGTGATATCACTAGGGCTGGGAGTGATATCACAAGGGCTGGGTTGGGAGTGATATCAATGGGGTTGGGAGTGATATCAATGGGGCTGGGCGTGATATCACTAGGGCTGGAGTGATATCACAAGGGCTGGGTTGGGAGTGATATCACTAGGGCTGGGTTGGGAGTGATATCACTAGGGCTGGGTTGGGAGTGATATCAATGGGGTTGGGAGTGATATCACTAGGGCTGGAGTGATATCACAAGGGCTGGGTTGGGAGTGATATCACTAGGGCTGGGCTGGGAGTGATATCACTAGGGCTGGGTTGGGAGTGATATCAATGGGGCTGGGAGTGATATCACTAGGGCTGGAGAGATATCACAAGAGCTGGGTTGGGAGTGATATCACTAGGGCTGGGTTGGGAGTGATATCACTAGGGCTGGGTTGGGAGTGATATCACTAGGGCTGGGTTGGGAGTGATATCACTAGGTCTGGGAGTGATATCACTAGGGCTGGGAGTGATATCACTAGGGCTGGAGTGATATCACAAGGGCTGGGTTGGGAGTGATATCACTAGGGCTGGGTTGGGAGTGATATCAATGGGGCTGGGAGTGATATCACTAGGGCTGGGTTGGGAGTGATATCAATGGGGCTGGGTTGGGAGTGATATCACTAGGGCTGGGTTGGGAGTGATATCACTAGGGCTGGGTTGGGAGTGGTATCAATGGGGTTGAGAGTGATATCAATGGGGTTGGGAGTGATATCAATGGGGCTGGGTTGGGAGTAGTATCAATGGGGCTGGGTTGGGAGTGATATCACTAGGGCTGGGTTGGGAGTAGTATCAATGGGGCTGGGTTGGGAGTGATATCACTAGGGCTGGGTTGGGAGTGATATCACTAGGGCTGGGTTGGGAGTGATATCACTAGGGCTGGGTTGGGAGTAGTATCAATGGGGCTGGGAGTGATATCACTAGGGCTGGGTTGGGAGTAGTATCAATGGGGCTGGGTTGGGAGTGATATCACTAGGGCTGGGTTGGGAGTAGTATCAATGGGGCTGGGTTGGGAGTGATATCACTAGGGCTGGGTTGGGAGTAGTATCAATGGGGCTGGGTTGGGAGTGATATCACTAGGGCTGGGTTGGGAGTAGTATCAATGGGGCTGGGAGTGATATCACTAGGGCTGGGTTGGGAGTAGTATCAATGGGGCTGGGTTGGGAGTGATATCACTAGGGCTGGGTTGGGAGTAGTATCAATGGGGCTGGGTTGGGAGTGATATCACTAGGGCTGGGTTGGGAGTAGTATCAATGGGGCTGGGAGTGATATCACTAGGGCTGGGTTGGGAGTAGTATCAATGGGGCTGGGTTGGGAGTGATATCACTAGGGCTGGGTTGGGAGTAGTATCAATGGGGCTGGGTTGGGAGTAGTATCAATTGGGCTGGGTTGGGAGTGATATCACTAGGGCTGGGAGTGATATCACTAGGGCTGGGTTGTGAGTGATATCACTAGGGCTGGGCTGGGAGTGATATCACTAGGGCTGGGCTGGGAGTGATATCACTAGGGCTGGGAGTGATATCACTAGGGCTGGGAGTGATATCACAAGGACTGGGTTGGGAGTGATATCACTAGGGCTGGGAGTGATATCACTAGGGCTGGGTTGTGAGTGATATCACTAGGGCTGGGCTGGGATTGATATCACTAGGGCTGGGAGTGATATCACTAGGGCTGGGAGTGATATCACAAGGACTGGGTTGGGAGTGATATCACTAGGGCTGGGAGTGATATCACTAGGGTTGGGAGTGATATCACTAGGGTTGGGAGTGATATCACTAGGGCTGGGAGTGATATCACTAGCGCTGGGAGTGATATCACTAGGGCTGGGTTGGGAGTGATATCAATGGGGCTGGGAGTGATATCACTAGGGCTGGGAGTGATATCACAAGGGCTGGGTTGGGAGTGATATCAATGGGGTTGGGAGTGATATCAATGGGGCTGGGCGTGATATCACTAGGGCTGGAGTGATATCACAAGGGCTGGGTTGGGAGTGATATCACTAGGGCTGGGTTGGGAGTGATATCACTAGGGCTGGGTTGGGAGTGATATCAATGGGGTTGGGAGTGATATCACTAGGGCTGGAGTGATATCACAAGGGCTGGGTTGGGAGTGATATCACTAGGGCTGGGCTGGGAGTGATATCACTAGGGCTGGGTTGGGAGTGATATCAATGGGGCTGGGAGTGATATCACTAGGGCTGGAGAGATATCACAAGAGCTGGGTTGGGAGTGATATCACTAGGGCTGGGTTGGGAGTGATATCACTAGGGCTGGGTTGGGAGTGATATCACTAGGGCTGGGTTGGGAGTGATATCACTAGGGCTGGGAGTGATATCACTAGGGCTGGGAGTGATATCACTAGGGCTGGAGTGATATCACAAGGGCTGGGTTGGGAGTGATATCACTAGGGCTGGGTTGGGAGTGATATCAATGGGGCTGGGAGTGATATCACTAGGGCTGGGTTGGGAGTGATATCAATGGGGCTGGGTTGGGAGTGATATCACTAGGGCTGGGTTGGGAGTGATATCACTAGGGCTGGGTTGGGAGTGGTATCAATGGGGTTGAGAGTGATATCAATGGGGTTGGGAGTGATATCAATGGGGCTGGGTTGGGAGTAGTATCAATGGGGCTGGGTTGGGAGTGATATCACTAGGGCTGGGTTGGGAGTAGTATCAATGGGGCTGGGTTGGGAGTGATATCACTAGGGCTGGGTTGGGAGTGATATCACTAGGGCTGGGTTGGGAGTGATATCACTAGGGCTGGGTTGGGAGTAGTATCAATGGGGCTGGGAGTGATATCACTAGGGCTGGGTTGGGAGTAGTATCAATGGGGCTGGGTTGGGAGTGATATCACTAGGGCTGGGTTGGGAGTAGTATCAATGGGGCTGGGTTGGGAGTGATATCACTAGGGCTGGGTTGGGAGTAGTATCAATGGGGCTGGGTTGGGAGTGATATCACTAGGGCTGGGTTGGGAGTAGTATCAATGGGGCTGGGAGTGATATCACTAGGGCTGGGTTGGGAGTAGTATCAATGGGGCTGGGTTGGGAGTGATATCACTAGGGCTGGGTTGGGAGTAGTATCAATGGGGCTGGGTTGGGAGTGATATCACTAGGGCTGGGTTGGGAGTAGTATCAATGGGGCTGGGAGTGATATCACTAGGGCTGGGTTGGGAGTAGTATCAATGGGGCTGGGTTGGGAGTGATATCACTAGGGCTGGGTTGGGAGTAGTATCAATGGGGCTGGGTTGGGAGTAGTATCAATTGGGCTGGGTTGGGAGTGATATCACTAGGGCTGGGTTGGGAGTGATATCACTAGGGCTGGGTTGGGAGTGATATCAATGGGGCTGGGTTGGGAGTGATATCAATGGGGCTGGGAGTGATATCACTAGGGCTGGGTTGGGAGTAGTATCAATGGGGCTGGGAGTGATATCACTAGGGCTGGGTTGGGAGTGATATCAATGGGGCTGGGAGTGATATCACTAGGGCTGGGTTGGGAGTAGTATCAATGGGGCTGGGTTGGGAGTGATATCACTAGGGCTGGGTTGGGAGTAGTATCAATGGGGCTGGGTTGGGAGTGATATCACTAGGGCTGGGTTGGGAGTAGTATCAATGGGGCTGGGTTGGGAGTGATATCACTAGGGCTGGGTTGGGAGTAGTATCAATGGGGCTGGAAGTGATATCACTAGGGCTGGGTTGGGAGTAGTATCAATGGGGCTGGGTTGGGAGTGATATCACTAGGGCTGGGTTGGGAGTAGTATCAATGGGGCTGGGTTGGGAGTAGTATCAATGGGGCTGGGTTGGGAGTGATATCACTAGGGCTGGGTTGGGAGTGATATCAATGGGGCTGGGTTGGGAGTGATATCAATGGGGCTGGGTTGGGAGTAGTATCACTAGGGCTGGGTTGGGAGTGATATCACTAGGGCTGGGTTGGGAGTGATATCACTAGGGCTGGGTTGGGAGTGATATCACTAGGGCTGGGTTGGGAGTGATATCACTAGGGCTGGGTTGGGAGTGATATCACTAGGGCTGGGTTGGGAGTGATATCACTAGGGCTGGGTTGGGAGTGATATCACTAGGGCTGGGTTGGGAGTGATATCACTAGGGCTGGGTTGGGAGTGATATCAATGGGGCTGGGTTGGGAGTGATATCACTAGGGCTGGGTTGGGAGTGATATCAATGGGGCTGGGTTGGGAGTGATATCAATGGGGCTGGGCTGACGCCCTGATTGACGGCAGAACAACGACTAACGTCCTCAGTCATTATGCAAAACATTCTCCTCCTCTTTACAGCCTGACTCAGTCATTATGCAAAACATTATTCTCCTCTACACAGCCTGACTCAGTCATTATGCAAAACATTCTCTTCTCTTTACAGCCTGACTCAGTCATTATGCAAAACATTCTCTTCTCTTTACAGCCTGACTCAGTCATTATGCAAAACATTCTCTTCTCTTTACAGCCTGACTCAGTCATTATGCAAAACATTATTCTCCTCTACACAGCCTGACTCAGTCATTATGCAAAACATTCTCCTCCTCTTTACAGCCTGACTCAGTCATTATGCAAAACATTCTTATCCTCTATACAGCCTGACTCAGTCATTATGCAAAACATTATTCTCCTCTATACAGCCTGACTCAGTCATTATGCAAAACATTCTCCTCCTCTATACAGCCTGACTCAGTCATTATGCAAAACATTCTTCTCCTCTATACAGCCTGACTCAGTCATTATGCAAAACATTCTCTTCTCTTTACAGCCTGACTCAGTCATTATGCAAAACATTCTCTTCTCTTTACAGCCTGACTCAGTCATTATGCAAAACATTCTCTTCTCTTTACAGCCTGACTCAGTCATTATGCAAAACATTATTCTCCTCTACACAGCCTGACTCAGTCATTATGCAAAACATTCTCCTCCTCTATACAGCCTGACTCAGTCATTATGCAAAACATTCTCCTCCTCTATACAGCCTGACTCAGTCATTATGCAAAACATTCTCCTCCTCTATACAGCCTGACTCAGTCATTATGCAACACATTTTCCTCCTCTATACAGCCTGACTCAGTCATTATGCAAAACATTCTCCTCCTCTATACAGCCTGACTCAGTCATTATGCAAAACATTCTCCTCCTCTATACAGCCTGACTCAGTCATTATGCAAAACATTCTCCTCCTCTATACAGCCTGACTCAGTCATTATGCAAAACATTCTCCTCCTCTATACAGCCTGACTCAGTCATTATGCAAAACATTCTCCTCCTCTATACAGCCTGACTCAGTCATTATGCAAAACATTCTCCTCCTCTATACAGCCTGACTCAGTCATTATGCAAAACATTCTCCTCCTCTATACAGCCTGACTCAGTCATTATGCAAAACATTCTCCTCCTCTATACAGCCTGACTCAGTCATTATGCAAAACATTCTCCTCCTCTATACAGCCTGACTCAGTCATTATGCAACACATTTTCCTCGTCTACACAGCCTGACTCAGTCACTATGCATATTACACTAGGCTCATGTATCTCTATCATGTTCAAGTAGAACCTAAACACAAAAAAAAAAAAAAAAGAAGCAATCTGGCTTGAATCTGTTTCTCTGTTATTAGTGTATTATTCAGTATACAAAATAAACAAAGCTCAACAGAATAAATACAAATAAAGTCGTTAACATGTTTAAAGGTCTAATGCAGCTGGGTTTTTATATCAATATCAAATCATTTCTGCGTAATAATGAAGTATCTTACTGTGATTGTTTTCAAGTAAAATGGTCAAAAAGAAACAAAAATAGCTTCTTGGCAAAACGCAATATCTCAAGCAATACTATTTTTTTTAGGACTGTCCGGGAGTGGTCTGAGTGGGGAAGGGAAGATGGAAAATGAGCTGCTATTGGCAGAGAGGTTGGGAACTATCTTTCTCATTGGTCTACTTAATAATTTACCGCCTGGTGATGTCACCGCGGAAGGGCAACACTCCATAAAAACAGGCGGACATTTAAGCTGGTCTTTTCAAACAGCTCTTACACTACAAGGCCCTCCTCATCCTTCTCAACATTTCACATAATTATTCCTCATAGTGTGGAGATATAGATTAAACACAGTTAATATATATAGATAAATCACAGTTAATATATATAGATAAAACACAGTTAAACCTCATAGTGTGGAGATATAGATAAAACACAGTTAAATCATGTTTTTGACTGAACTGGACCTTTAATTGAAACTGATAAAAACCCATCTAGGAGAATAGGCTAGCTACAGTATCTGAATTCACCTACACAGATAGCTGAAGGTCTGGCGGAAAGGGCCAGAACTTATAGCTGTTGCTAGAAGATAGCTATAGTCTGCATCCCTGACAACATTGTGTAACATCTCTCCACAACATTGGAATCTTTGGAAACAAGCGTGTTTTTTTTTAAATGAATACTATCAAGTGATATCCTCTGGGTCCACATTGTACATTTAGTTGTATATGTCTCTGTTACCCAAAATGGATTCAATTCAACGTGTTCTATAACAACAACAGCTGTGGAAATGTCCAAGAATGTCTCTGCAGATTAAAGTTACCATGGTGACAGCCAGCAGCACAAATACCCTGTCCTTCTCTCCACAGATCTGTTATGTACTGTCTCCACTCTGCTATATTCCTCCATATCATCCGCCTAAACCTTATGAGGCATATTGATTGGCTAGCAGAGGGTGGTCGTAGAGAGGAAGATGTGTGAGTGTATGAGTGAGTGTGTGTGAGAGGGAGAAATGGTGAGAGAGAGAGAGAGAGAGAGGGTGAGAGACAGAGAGAGGGTGAAAGACAGAGAGTGGGAACTATTTGCTCATAATATGATATTTGTAATGTCTTTTATTATTTTGGAACTTTTGTGAGTGTAATGTTTACTGTTCATTTTTATTGTTGATTTCACTTTTGATTATTATCTATTTCACTTGCTTTGGCAATGTTAACATTTGTTTCCCATGCCAATAAAGCCGTTAAATTCTCTCTCTATATATATTTATATTTACAGAGAGAGAGAGAGAGACAGACAGAGAGAGACAGAGAGAGAGACAGAGAGAGAGACAGAGAGAGAGACAGAGAGAGAGACAGAGAGAGAGACAGAGAAAGAGACAAAGAGAGTGAGAGAGAGACAAAGAGAGTGAGAGAGAGACAGAGAGAGAGAGAGACAGAGAGAGAGACAAAGAGAGTGAGAGAGAGACAAAGATAGTGAGAGAGAGACAGAGAGAGAGAGACAGAGAGAGAGACATATAGACAGAGAGAGAGACAGAGAGAGATACAAAGAGAGTGAGAGAGAGACAAAGAGAGTGAGAGAGAGACAGAGAGAGAGAGAGACAGAGAGAGAGAGAGAGAGAGACAGAGAGAGAGAGAGAGAGAGAGAGACAGAGAGAGAGAGAGAGAGAGACAGAGAGAGAGAGAGAGAGATTGCTTTCTTTTCCATTTGTATACTGCATCCCATCCAGTGCTATTTTGGAAGGTTTGTAGATGTAGTCTATATGACACCCTATCATTCTAGATTACAAAATCCATCATCCAATTCCAACGTCTACCTAGGCCCACACATAGTTTTAATAACAGTTTTTATTTTGAATACCCTCAACTGTCAAGTAAGGCAGAAAAGGAGAGGGAGGGAGAGAGATGAAGAAAGAGAGAGAGAGAGGAAGAAAGAGAGAGAGAGAGAGAGAGACAGAGAAGGAGAGAGAGAGAGAGAAGGAGAGAGAGAGAGAGCCTGACAACAACCTGACAACCGCCCCACACCCACTGAGGAATTACACAAGCCACAGATTTAACCGTTTCCTTATGGCCTCAAATGGAACGTACAGCGGCAAGGAAGAGTATGTGAACTCTTTGGAAATACCTGGATTTCTGCATAAATTAGTCATAACATTTAATCTGATCTTCCTCTAGGTCAAAACACAGTCTGATTAAACTAATAACACAAAGAATTATACGTGTTCATGTCTTTATGGAACACAGCGTGTAAACATTCACAGTGCAGGATGGGAAAAGTATGTGAACCCCTGGATTTAATATCTGGTTGACCCTCCTTTGGCAGCAATAACCTCAACCAAACGTTTTCTGTAGTTGTGGATCAGACCTGCACAACGGTCAGGAGGAATTTTGGACCATTCCTCTTTACAAAACTGTTTCAGTTCAGCAATATTCTTAGGATGTCTGGTGTGAACTGCTCTCTTGAGGTGGTGCCACAGCATCTCAATCGGGTTGAGGTCAGGACGGACTGGGCCACTCCAGAAGGCGTATTTTCTTCTGTTGAAGCCATTCTGTTGTTGATTTAATTCTGTGTTTTGGGTCATTGTCCTGTTGCATCACTTAACTTATGTTGAGCTTCAATTGCAGGACAGATGTCAAGACATTTTGCAGGAGAATGTAAGGCTAAACTTGGGAATGCATTTTTCTGTCTACGCACTGAGGCACTAAAGCAGCCCCAAACCATGATGCTCCCTCCACTATACTTTACAGTTGGGTTGAGGTTTTCATGTTGGTGTGCTGTGCCTTTTTCTCCCCACATAGTGCTGTGTGTTCCTTCCAAACAACTCAACTGTAGTTTCATCTGTCCACAGAATATTTTGCCAGTAGCGCTGTGGAACATCCAGGTGCACTTTTATAGACTTCATACGTGCAGCAATGGTTTTTTTCGGACAGCAGTGGCTTCTTCCGTGGTGTCCTCCCATGAACACCATTCTTGTTCAGTGTTTTACGTATCGTAGACTCGTCAACAGAGATGTTAGCATGTTCCAGAGATTTCTGTAAGTCTTTAGCTGACACTCTAGGATTCTTCTTAACCTCACTGAACATTCTACGCTGTGCTCTTGCAATCATCTTTGCAGGGAGAGTAGCAACAGTGCTGAACTTTCTACATTTATAGACAATTTGTCTTACCGTGGACTGATGAACATCATGGCTTTTAGTGATACATCTGTGAACTTGTGTGGCCTACCACTTGGTGGCTGAGCCGTTGTTGCTCCTAGACATTCCCACTTCACAATAACAGCACTTACAGTTGACCGGGGCAGCTCTAGCAGACCAGAAATCTGACAGATTGACTTGTTGGAAAGGTGGCATCCTATGACGGTGCCACGTTGAAAGTCACTGAGCTCTTCAGTAAGGCAATTCTGCTGCCAATGTTTGTCTACAGGAGATTGCATGGTTGGTGTGCTTGATTTTATACACCTGTCAGCAATGAGTGTGGCTGAAATAGCCAAATCCACTCATTTGAAGTGGTGTCCACATACTTTTGTGTATATAGTGTGTCAGTGCCAAACTGAAGACGTTTTGTTGCGGTAATGTCTTTGATGATCCTAAAACATTACACGTTGATAGGCCATTGTGAAGTGGATTTTTCAAAGGATTTAAAGGTACACGTGAAATCGCATTTCCTGATTTATCGATAATTCAGCCATCTCCTAATCGATCCCTTAAAATCAAATCAAATCAAATTTTATTTGTCACATACACATGGTTAGCAGATGTTAATGCGAGTGTAGCGAAATGCTTGTGCTTCTAGTTCCGACAATGCAGTAATAACCAACAAGTAATCTAACTAACAATTCCAAAACTACTGTCTTGTACACAGTGTGAGGGGATAAAGAATATGTACATAAGGATATATGAATGAGTGATGGTACAGAGCAGCATAGGCAAGATACAGTAGATGGTATCGAGTACAGTATGTGCAAATGAGATGAGTATGTAAACAAAGTGGCATAGTTTAAAGTGGCTAGTGATACATGTATTACATAAGGATACAGTCGATGATATAGAGTACAGTATATACGTATGCATATGAGATGAATAATGTAGGGTAAGTAACATTATATAAGGTAGCATTGTTTAAAGTGGCTAGTGATATATTTACATCATTTCCCATCAATTCCCATTATTAAAGTGGCTGGAGTTGAGTCAGTGTCAGTGTGTTGGCAGCAGCCACTCAATGTTAGTGGTGGCTGTTTAACAGTCTGATGGCCTTGAGATAGAAGCTGTTTTTCAGTCTCTCGGTCCCAGCTTTGATGCACCTGTACTGACCTCGCCTTCTGGATGATAGCGGGGTGAACAGGCAGTGGCTCGGGTGGTTGATGTCCTTGATGATCTTTATGGCCTTCCTGTGACATCGGGTAGTGTAGGTGTCCTGGAGGGCAGGTAGTTTGCCCCCGGTGATGCGTTGTGCAGACCTCACTACCCTCTGGAGAGCCTTACGGTTGAGGGCGGTGCAGTTGCCATACCAGGCGGTGCTACAGCCCGCCAGGATGCTCTCGATTGTGCATCTGTAGAAGTTTGTGAGTGCTTTTGGTGACAAGCCGAATTTCTTCAGCCTCCTGAGGTTGAAGAGGCGCTGCTGCGCCTTCTTCACGATGCTGTCTGTGTGAGTGGACCAATTCAGTTTGTCTGTGATGTGTATGCCGAGGAACTTAAAACTTGCTACCCTCTCCACTACTGTTCCATCGATGTGGATAGGGGGGTGTTCCCTCTGCTGTTTCCTGAAGTCCACAATCATCTCCTTAGTTTTGTTGACGTTGAGTGTGAGGTTATTTTCTTGACACCACACTCCGAGGGCCCTCACCTCCTCCCTGTAGGCCGTCTCGTCGTTGTTGGTAATCAAGCCTACCACTGTTGTGTCGTCCGCAAACTTGATGATTGAGTTGGAGGCGTGCGTGGCCACGCAGTCGTGGGTGAACAGGGAGTACAGGAGAGGGCTCAGAACGCACCCTTGTGGGGCCCCAGTGTTGAGGATTAGCGGGGAGGAGATGTTGTTGCCTACCCTCACCACCTGGGGGCGGCCCGTCAGGAAGTCCAGTACCCAGTTGCACAGGGCGGGGTCGAGACCCAGGGTCTCGAGATTGATGACGAGCTTGGAGGGTACTATGGTGTTGAATGCCGAGCTGTAGTCGATGAACAGCATTCTCACATAGGTATTCCTCTTGTCCAGATGGGTTAGGGCAGTGTGCAGTGTGGTTGAGATTGCATCGTCTGTGGACCTATTTGGGCGGTAAGCAAATTGGAGTGGGTCTAGGGTGTCAGGTAGGGTGGAGGTGATCTGGTCCTTGACTAGTCTCTCAAAGCACTTCATGATGACGGATGTGAGTGCTACGGGGCGGTAGTCGTTTAGCTCAGTTACCTTAGCTTTCTTGGGAACAGGAACAATGGTGGCCCTCTTGAAGCATGTGGGAACAGCAGACTGGTATAGGGATTGATTGAATATGTCCGTAAACACACCGGCCAGCTGGTCTGCGCATGCTCTGAGGGCGCGGCTGGGGATGCCGTCTGGGCCTGCAGCCTTGCGAGGGTTAACACGTTTAAATGTCTTACTCACCTCGGCTGCAGTGAAGGAGAGGCCGCATGTTTTCGTTGCAGGCCGTGTCAGTGGCACTGTATTGTCCTCAAAGCGGGCAAAAAAGTTATTTAGTCTGCCTGGGAGCAAGACATCCTGGTCCGTGACTGGGCTGGATTTCTTCCTGTAGTCCGTGATTGACTGTAGA
This sequence comes from Oncorhynchus mykiss, assembly GCF_013265735.2. NCBI lineage: Eukaryota > Metazoa > Chordata > Actinopteri > Salmoniformes > Salmonidae > Oncorhynchus > Oncorhynchus mykiss. Next base: position 96,713,928 of record NC_048569.1, on the reverse strand, counting down.
CCCTGCCACATGCCTCTTGTGTCTGAGCCGTTGAATTGAGATTCTACTTTGTCTCTGTACTGGCGCTTAGCTTGTTTGATAGCCTTGCGGAGGGAATAGCTGCACTGTTTGTATTCGGTCATGTTACCAGACACCTTGCCCTGATTAAAAGCAGTGGTTCGCGCTTTCAGTTTCACACGAATGCTGCCATCAATCCACGGTTTCTGGTTAGGAAATGTTTTAATCGTTGCTATGGAAACGATATCTTCAACGCACGTTCTAATGAACTCGCACACCGAATCAGCGTATTCGTCAATGTTGTTATCTGACGCAATACGAAACATCTCCCAGTCCACGTGATGGAAGCAGTCTTGGAGTGTGGAGTCAGCTTGGTCGGACCAGCATTGGACAGACCTCAGCGCGGGAGCCTCTTGTTTTAGTTTCTGTCTGTAGGCAGGGATCAACAAAATGGAGTCGTGGTCAGCTTTTCCGAAAGGGGGGCGGGGCAGGGCCTTATATGCGTCGCGGAAGTTAGAGTAACAATGATCCAAGGTCTTTCCACCCCTGGTTAGCTTTTCTCAAACTAAGTTATGAGATGCACCACGGGCCTTCATACATAATTGGTGTGATTTGGAGATGTTTTTTCAAAGGTTTGCAGGAAAATCTATCCTGACAGGCACATGTGTTCTTCATGAGGAAAGACACAGTGGATATGAAGGTTTAAGTGACACTGCTTATAATAGCGCCACCTATAGACCAATCTGTGATATTTACTCGTGGCCTCTAGTTTCTGTGTGCCATTATTGGGGGGAAAAAAGGGTTGCCAATACATGCTTCAGTTATTTGACCGTGTCAACGATTTTTTTCTTAAATGTATCTAAGAATAACAATAGGATTCACAGCTTTGCTGTTGTCATATCGTGCAGTAGTGTTCAGTGCTGCCTGTCTGTAATTATGTGATACAGAGATCATTAGCTACTGTGAGGGAATGAGGGACAGGTGGACGGACTGGAGAGTGACAAGACTAGATTTGATAATAAATATAATGTAGAATAAGGATTATTAGGTTATCCCAGGGACATTTGTTTTGAAATCTGATTATGGATGTGAATGAAAAAAAAGGAACAAACTGAACCCACCCTCTACACAGAAGGATTAAAATCAAGGTTCATTCTTAACCCAGATCATTACAAATACAGTCTTGTTACAGAAGCGGATGTGTCAGCAGGCAGCTCGGTCATTATCCGAAGGCGTGATTACGCCTTACTTAAGAGTACCCGACAAAACAATGCCCAGTTTAAACAGACGTTATAAGCTACCACAGGGGAGACTCGTTAGCATACATGCAGATTACTTTCCTGCTTTCAGGCCAATCAGCAGGTCTCCCATTCTGCTTCAGATCCCCAACTCGGCTGGTTGGAAACCGAGGTCGCGTGCCTCACAACTGAATGTGACGACACTGCATAGAAAAGGGGCCACAGTCAGTTGGAGGAAAAATCACGTCTCCACATGAATTAGACATTAATGTGGATCAATATGTTTCAGACCCTGAAGAAGAGGTTGTATTGATCTGAACCAAATGTCAAGATGAAACAGTTTTACACAGCGAGAGCCCTGTAGGTGTTGGAACGATGTAGGCCGAGCACAATCAGCAGGCTTTCATTACACGCACTGAGTCAAACACATAGATTCACACGCACTGAGTCAAACACATAGATTCACACGCACTGAGTCAAACACATAGATTCACACGCACTGAGTCAAACACATAGATTCACACGCACTGAGTCAAACACATTGATTCACACGCACTGAGTCAAACACATAGATTCACACGCACTGAGTCAAACACATAGATTCACACACACTGAGTCAAACACATAGATTCACACACACTGAGTCAAACACATAGATTCACACACACTGAGTCAAACACATAGATTCACACACACTGAGTCAAACACATAGATTCACACACTGAGTCATTCACATAGATTCACACACTGAGTCATACACATACAGTTGAAGTCGGAAGTTCACCTTTAGCCAAATACAGTTAAACTCAGTTTGTCCACAATTCCTGACATTTAATCCTAGTAAAAATTCCCTGTCTTAGGTCAGTTAGGATCACCACTTTATTTTAAGAATGTGAAATGTCAGAATAATAGATTTATTTAAGCTTTTATTTCTGTCATCACATTCCCAGTGGGTCAGAAGTTTACATACACTCAATTAGTATTTGGTAGCATTGCCTTTAAATTGTTTAACTTTGGTCAAACATTTCAGGTAGCCTTCTACAAGCTTCCCACAAGAAGTTGGGTGAATTTTGGCCCAGTCCTCCTGACAGAACTGGTATAACTGAGTCAGGTGTACCTTCAGGCATTTGGAAATTGCTCCCAAGGATGAACAAGACTTATGGAGGTCTATAATTTTTTGTCTGAGGTCTTGGCTGATTTCTTTTGATTTTCCCATGATGTCAAGCAAAGAGGCAGTGAGTTTGAAGGTAGGCCTTGAAATACATCCACAGGTACACCTCCAATTGGCTCAAATGATGTCAATTAGCCTATCAGAAGCTTCTAAAGCCATGACATCATTTTCTGGAATTTTCCAAGCTGTTTAAAGGCACAGTCAACTTAGTGTATGTAAACTTCTGACCCACTGGAATTGTGATACAGTGAATTATAAGTGAAATAATCTGCCTGTAAACAATTGTTGGAAAAAGTACTTGTGTCATACACAAAATAGATGTCCTAACCCACTTGCCAAAACTATAGTTTATGGAAATTTATGGAGTGGTTGAGAAACGAGTTTTAATGACTCCAAACTAAGTGTATGTAAACTTCCCACTTCAACTGTATGTATTATCCTGGTAGCAGATGTTCCTTTCCTTGATTTAATTGGGCCTCGTGACGTTAACCTCCGCCACTAATGCTAACCCCTGCCGTAGCATTGTAATGCTAACCCCTGCCGTAGCATTGTAATGCTAACCCCTGCCGTAGCATTGTAATGCTAGCCCCCCGGCAGACCACCTCCTCAGCCTGTTTGAAGTGCCACAGAAAGAAAGGCAAGGACTTCATTAACGTATAGATACCCTGTAATTAGGGATCGGACACCAGACCAGATGTAGAGACCCCACCTGTCTCTGTGTGTGTGTCCCTATCTGGTCAACAGCAGAACACAATATAGAGAATAGGGTGCCATTTGGGACACAGACTCTCTGTGCCTCTGATTAAGCTGCATGTGTATAATAGGACTAAAATAAGGTGAGGAGCAATGAACGGGGTTCACAGGATGATAGAAAAGCCACAAGATCAGTTAGATAATAAAGCAAGCGCTCTATCATGTAGGAACGCTCTTCATGTGCAAATCATTAGTTGGAATACAACATCTGGAGTGAATCTGACATTTGGTTCATGAGGACAAGATAAAATAAGTAGTTGTTAATAGTTTGAGGAGAAGATGAAAGAATGAGTTGTTAATAGTTTCGTAGTTTTTTTTTGAAATATCAATACCACATTCATTGAGGTTCATCTAAGGGATGTCCATGATAGAGATGAGTTTCAAGTTGATAGGCCACTGTTGAATGGATTTACAGTGGTTTAAATGGGCACGTACACTCAGATTTTTGATTTGTAAATAACTCCTCTATCTGTTGACAATAAAGGAGGGAGGATTTATGCGTAACCGATGTGAAATGGCTAGCTAGTTAGCGGGCGCGTGCTACTAGCGTTTCAATCGGTGACGTCACTTGCTTTGATACCTTGAAGTAGTTGTTTTCCTTTTTGCTCTGCAAGGGCCGTGGCGTTAAAGATGCTTCGTGGGTATCAGGGGTGAAAAGGTAGAGGGATGGAGGCACCCCCATGTCGTTGATGTAAATGAGAATATGATCTCAGTCAACTTGCCTGGTAAAAATAATGGTTAAATCAGATCAAATAAATAAAAGGAGGGTGTAGTGGAGGGAGGGTGTAGTGGAGGGAGGGTGTAGTGGAGGGAGGGTGTAGTGGAGGGAGGGTGTAGTGGAGGGAGGGTGTAGTGGAGGGAGGGTGTAGTGGAGGGAGGGTGTAGTGGAGGGAGGGTGTAGTGGAGGGAGGGTGTAGTGGAGGGAGGGTGTAGTGGAGGGAGGGTGTAGTGGAGGGAGGGTGTAGTGGAAGGCTGGAGGTTGGAGGGGTTCTGGGGTGAAGGGTGTAGGAGTAAGCCCAGGGAAGAGCAGACTAAGCTGGAGAGACTGCAAGGTCAAGCAGCTCTGTGAATAGGGCTCATCTGCAGAGCCCAGAGAAGCAGAGGGAAGTACACACGTGACCACACACACACACACACACACACACACACACACACACACACACACACACACACACACACACACACACACACAGCTGAGGGAATAGTAAATACTGAGGGAGTCCTGCTACGTCTCACGCTGGGCTGAGTGACAGACAGCTTTCCTCTAGAGCAGTAGCAGGGTTCCCTCCTCTCCCCTCTCCTCCTCATCTCTTCTTTCCCCTCCCCTCTCCTCTCCTCCCCATCTCTCCTCTCCCATCCCCATCTCTCCCCTCCCATCTCTTCTCTCCACTCCCCATCTCTTCTCTCCCCTCTCCTCCCCATCTCTCCTCTCCCCTCCCCTCCTCATCTCTTCTCTCCACTCCCCATCTCATCTCCCCTCTCCCCTGCCCATCCCTTCTCTCCCCTCCCCTCTCCTCTCCCCTCTCCCCTGCCCATCCCTTCTCTCCCCTCCCCTCTCCTCTCCCCTCTCCCCTGCCCATCTCTTCTCTCCCCTCCCCTCCTCCCCATCTCTTCTCTCCTCATCTCTTCTTACCCCTCCTCTTTTCCCCTCCCCTCTCCTCCCCCTCCTCTCCTCTCTCCCCTCCCCATCTCTTCTTTCCCCTCCCCTCTCCTCTCCCCTCTCCTCCCCCTCCTCTCCTCTCCCCTCCCCCCTCCCCATCTCTTCTTTCCCCTCCTCTTTTCCCCTCCCCTCTCCTCCCTCTCCTCTCCTCTCCCCTCCCCCCTCCCCATATCTTCTCTCCCCTCTCCTCCCCCTCCTCTCCTCTCCCCTCCCCCCTCCCCATCTCTTCTTTCCCCTCCTCTTTTCCCCTCCCCTCTCCTCCCCCTCCTCTCCTCTCCACTCCCCCCTCCCCATATATTCTCTCCCCTCTCCTCTCCCCTCCCCCCTCCCCATATATTCTCTCCCCTCTCCTCTCCCCTCCCCCCTCCCCATATCTTCTCTCCCTTCTCCTCCCGCCTTCCCATCTCTTCTTTCCCCTCCTCTTTTCCCCTCCCCTCTCCTCCCCCTCCTCTCCTCTCCCCTCCCCCCTCCCTATCTCTTCTTTCCCCCTCCCCTCTCCTCCCCCTCCTCTCCTCTCCCCTCCCCCCTCCCCATATCTTCTGTCCCCTCTCCTCCCCCTCCTCTCCTCTCCCCTCCCCCCTCCCCATCTCTTCTTTCCCCTCCTCTTTTCCCCTCCCCTCTCCTCCCCCTCCTCTCCTCTCCCCTCCCCCCTCCCCATATCTTCTCTCCCCTCTCCTCCCCCTCCTCTCCTCTCCCCTCCCCCCTCCCCATCTCTTCTTTCCACCCTCCTCTTTCCCCCTCCCCTCTCCTCCCCCTCCTCTCCTCTCCCCTCCACCCTCCCCATATCTTCTCTCCCCTCCCCTCCATCTCTTCTCTCCCCTCCCTCTCCATCTCTTCTCTCCCCTCCCCATCTCTTCTCTCTCCTCCCCTCCATCTCTTCTCTCCCCTCCCTCTCCATCTCTTCTCTCCCCTCCCCTCCATCTCTTCTCTCCCCTCCCTCTCCATCTCTTCTCTCCCCTCCCCATCTCTTCTCTCCCCTCCCATCTCTTCTCTCCCCTCTCCATCTCTTCTCTCCCCTCCCCTCCATCTCTTCTCTCCCCTCCCTCTCCATCTCTTCTCTCCCCTCTCCATCTCTTCTCTCCCCTCCCCATCTCTTCTCTCCCCTCCCCATCTCTTCTCTCCCCTCCCCATCTCTTCTCTCCCCTCCCCATCTCTTCTCTCTCCTCCTCTCCTAGGGTGTAATTTGGGATGCAGACATTCTCCCATCCCACCCATTCGACATTCATTCAAAGCATTTACATTAAAAACCACTTAGAACCCAGACTGAACCACACATGTCAAAAAAAGAACAGAATAGGATAAGGGAATTATTTCAACTGCGATGTGTCTTCTGCATTTAACCAGAGGTGCAGGGGGATGCCTTAATAATAGCCTCTTAAGGATCGGACCATTTTTTTTCTTCCATTTTCTCCTAAAATGACATACCCAAATCTAACTGCCTGTAGCTCAGGACCTAAAATAACATACCCAAATCTAACTGCCTGTAGCTCAGGACCTAAAATGACATACCCAAATCTAACTGCCTGTAGCTCAGGACCTAAAATGACATACCCAAATCTAACTGCCTGTAGCTCAGGACCTAAAATGACATACCCAAATCTAACTGCCTGTAGCTCAGGACCTAAAATGACATACCCAAATCTAACTGCCTGTAGCTCAGGACCTGAAGCAAGGATATGCATATTCTTGATACCATTTGAAGGGGAACACTTTTGAAGTTCGTGGAAATGTGAAATTAATTTAGGAGAATATAACACATTAGATCTGGTAAAATATTTTTTGAAATTAAAAAGTGTACCATCATCTTTGAAATGCAAGAGAAATGCCATAATGTATTATTCCAGCCCAGGCACAATTTAGATTTTGTCCACTAGATGGCAGCAGTGTATGTGCAAAATGTTAGACTGATCCAATGAACCATTGCATTTATGTTAAGAAATGTTCATCAAGACTGCCCAAATGTGCCTAATTGGTGCCTAATCAAGTTCATAATTGTGCACTCTCCTCAAACAATAGCATGATATTATTTCACTGTAATAGCTACTGTAAATTGGACAGTGCAGTTAGATTAACATGAATGTAAGCTTTCTGCCCATATCAGATATGTCTACATCCTGGGAAATGTTTTTGTTACTTACAACCTCATGCTAATCACATAAGTTTACGTTACATTAACCGTCCCGCGGGGGGTGGGACACAGAAACCGTAGATGTTCAAATCTTCATACCGTTCCAGTACCATACAGGGGTATACGGTATTACCGTCAGTGCACACAAGGGGCGCTATTCCCGCTACCCCCCCCCCCCCCCCCACACACACACAAAAAAAAGCACAAAAAATGTGTGGTTAGCAGGCTATGTTATAAAAGTAAGTAAGTTGATGTATCTGTCTGCTTTAACCTTAATCTTGCCATCTAGCAGCTTAGCTAGCAAGTTATCAAACCAAATGCATAACTGGAGCGAAGCTTGTGTGGAATAGGGTTAGGGTTAGGGTTAGGGTTAGGAAGCTTGAATACCGTATATACCATACACCGAGGTATTTGGAAAATGCATAACTGGAGCGAAGCTTGAATACCGTATATACCATACACCGAGGTATTTGGAAAATGCATAACTGGAGCGAAGCTTGAATACCGTATATACCATACACCGAGGTATTTGGAAAATGCATAACTGGAGCTAAGCTTGTGTGGAATACCGTTTTTATACCATACACAGGTATTTGGAAAATGCCATTGGACAATTCAATTGAGTTGAAACTATTTCTTAGAAGAAGAAAAATTGTACATTTGAATATTTGTAGTTACTTTAAGTAAATACCTGCAGTCAACTTGTGCAAATACGTTAGAAGATAAAGATGGCGTTCTTCATCTCACCTGCCACAGTGTTTCATGATGAAGCTTACCAGTACTCCCCAGTCACGTGATGTTTGTTTACAAACACGCAACGACGAGAGACCGGAGCCGTGTGAGTCACTCACTGTTGTGCAGCACACGCTAGGTGATCTAGTTACAGTACGGAATTCACAACTAAAATGTTAACTGTCCACAAAAACCCTCTGCAGTTGTGCATTTGGTTTGCTAATTTAGTAGCTAGTTAGCAATATAGCTAAGGTTCTTCCAAAATCAAGGTTGGCTTGGTAACAGCAGAGAATCATTGCTGTCGAATATTTGTTTTGTTCGTGTTTTTTTTTTTGTATAGTCAGAGTCAGAGTATAAAATGTTCGCAATACGCTCGTTAGCATTTATTTAGCATTCTCTATGGTATTTTACATGTGATTGTTAGCATTGCTAAACTTTGTATTATGTTGGAGCCTCAGTCAGGTTTGAAAACAGTACCTGTTGTGTTCAGTGCCGTTATTACCAATATCCCAGTAAGGTTGGTATGAAGGTATAACAATCTGAATACGGTCCAAGCCTAGCTAGCTGAATGTCATTTGCCACATCTTAGATCGTTAACTTCTAGTTATAAGCATCGACGTAACCTCCCAAACTTTTTTTTTTTTTTTTTTACGGTGTAGAAAATCATACTGTTGGTTTTTCAGAAAACCCCGGTATAAAGTGTATATGTGTTATAACGACCAAACGTAGAACAGAACTCATTAAAGAGAAAGATGAGCAATCGCTCTCTACTGTCCCTGTTGGAAGTGTGTTGGAGAACATCGCAAATGGCACCCTATTCCCAATTTAGTGCACTATTTTTTTTATTTAACCTTTATTTAACTAGGCAAGTCAGTTAAGAACAAATTCTTATTTACAATTTACAATCAAATGGCTACCCGCACTATTTGCACTGTGTGCCTCCCCCAACCCATCTGTTTACGCTGCTGCTACTCTCGGTTTATCATATATGCTTAGCCACTTTAGTATACATTCATGTACATACTACCTCAACTGGGCCGACCAACCAGTGCCCCCCCCCACATTGGCTAACCGGGCTATCTGCATTGTGTCCCACCACCCACCACCCCCTCTTTTACACTACTGCTACTCTCTGTTCATCACATATGCATAGTCACTTTAACCATATCTACATGTACATACTACCTCAACCAGCCTGACTAACTGGTGTCTGGATGTGGCCTCTCTACTGTATATAGCCTGTCTTTTTACTGTTGTTTTATTTCTTTACTTACCTATTGTTCACCTAACACCTTTTTTGCACTATTGGTTAGAGCCTGTAAGTAAGCATTTCACTGTAAGGTCTACTACACCTGTTGTATTCAGCATTTCACTGTAAGGTCTACTACACCTGTTGTATTCAGCATTTCACTGTGAGGTCTACTACACCTGTTGTATTCAGCATTTCACTGTAAGGTCTACTACACCTGTTTTATTCAGCATTTCACTGTAAGGTCTACTACACCTGTTGTATTAAGCATTTCACTGTAAGGTCTACTACACCTGTTGTATTCAGCATTTCACTGTAAGGTCTACTACACCTGTTGTATTAAGCATTTCACTGTAAGGTCTACTACACCTGTTGTATTCAGCATTTCACTGTAAGGTCTACTACACCTGTTGTATTCAGCATTTCACTGTAAGGTCTACTACACCTGTTGTATTCAGCATTTCACTGTAAGGTCTACTACACCTGTTGTATTCAGTATTTCACTGTAAGGTCTACTACACCTGTTGTATTCAGCATTTCACTGTGAGGTCTACTACACCTGTTGTATTCAGCATTTCACTGTGAGGTCTACTACACCTGTTGTATTCAGCATTTCACTGTAAGGTCTACTACACCTGTTGTATTCAGCATTTCACTGTAAGGTCTACTACACCTGTTGTATTCAGTATTTCACTGTAAGGTCTACTACACCTGTTGTATTCAGCATTTCACTGTAAGGTCTACTACACCTGTTGTATTCAGTATTTCACTGTAAGGTCTACTACACCTGTTGTATTCAGCATTTCACTGTAAGGTCTACTACACCTGTTGTATTCAGCATTTCACTGTGAGGTCTACTACACCTGTTGTATTCAGCATTTCACTGTGAGGTCTACTACACCTGTTGTATTCAGCATTTCACTGTGAGGTCTACTTCACCTGTTGTATTCAGCATTTCACTGTGAGGTCTACTACACCTGTTGTATTCAGCATTTCACTGTGAGGTCTACTACACCTGTTGTATTCAGTATTTCACTGTGAGGTCTACTACACCTGTTGTATTCAGTATTTCACTGTAAGGTCTACTACACCTGTTGTATTGAGCATTTCACTGTAAGGTCTACTACACCTGTTGTATTCAGCATTTCACTGTAAGGTCTACTACACCTGTTGTATTCAGCATTTCACTGTGAGGTCTACTACACCTGTTGTATTCAGCATTTCACTGTAAGGTCTACTACACCTGTTGTATTCAGCATTTCACTGTGAGGTCTACTACACCTGTTGTATTTAGCATTTCACTGTAAGGTCTACTACACCTGTTGTATTCAGCATTTCACTGTGAGGTCTACTACACCTGTTGTATTCAGCATTTCACTGTGAGGTCTACTACACCTGTTGTATTCAGCATTTCACTGTAAGGTCTACTACACCTGTTGTATTCAGCATTTCACTGTAAGGTCTACCTACACCTGTTGTATTCAGCATTTCACTGTAAGGTCTACCTACACCTGTTGTATTCAGCATTTCACTGTAAGGTCTACCTACACCTGTTGTATTCAGCATTTCACTGTGAGGTCTACTACACCTGTTGTATTCAGCATTTCACTGTGAGGTCTACTACACCTGTTGTATTCAGCATTTCACTGTAAGGTCTACCTACACCTGTTGTATTCGGCATTTCACTGTGAGGTCTACTACACCTGTTGTATTCAGCATTTCACTGCAAGGTCTACTACACCTCTTGTATTCAGCATTTGACTGTAAGGTCTACCTACACCTGTTGTATTCGGCATTTCACTGTAAGGTCTACCTACACCTGTTGTATTCGGCATTTCACTGTGAGGTCTACTACACCTGTTGTATTCAGCATTTCACTGTGAGGTCTACCTACACCTGTTGTATTCAGCATTTCACTGTAAGGTCTACTACACCTGTTGTATTCAGCATTTCACTGTGAGGTCTACTACACCTGTTGTATTCAGCATTTCACTGTGAGGTCTACTACACCTGTTGTATTCAGCATTTCACTGTCAGGTCTACCTACACCTGTTGTATTCAGCATTTCACTGTGAGGTCTACCTACACCTGTTGTATTCAGCATTTCACTGTAAGGTCTACTACACCTGTTGTATTCAGCATTTCACTGTAAGGTCTACTACACCTGTTGTATTCAGCATTTCACTGTAAGGTCTACTACACCTGTTGTATTCAGCAGTTCACTGTAAGGTCTACTACACCTGTTGTATTCAGCATTTCACTGTAAGGTCTACTACACCTGTTGTATTCAGCATTTCACTGTCAGGTCTACCTACACCTGTTTATTCGGCATTTCACTGTGAGGTCTACTACACCTGTTGTATTCAGCATTTCACTGTCAGGTCTACCTACACCTGTTGTATTCAGCATTTCACTGTGAGGTCTACTACACCTGTTGTATTCAGCATTTCACTGTGAGGTCTACCTACACCTGTTGTATTCAGCATTTCACTGTAAGATCTACTACACCTGTTGTATTCAGCATTTCACTGTGAGGTCTACTACACCTGTTGTATTCAGCATTTCACTGTGAGGTCTACTACACCTGTTGTATTCAGCATTTCACTGTGAGGTCTACTACACCTGTTGTATTCAGCATTTCACTGTGAGGTCTACCTACACCTGTTGTATTCAGCATTTCACTGTGAGGTCTACTACACCTGTTGTATTCAGCATTTCACTGTAAGGTCTACTACACCTGTTGTATTCAGCATTTCACTGTAAGGTCTACTACACCTGTTGTATTCAGCATTTCACTGTAAGGTCTACTACACCTGTTGTATTAAGCATTTCACTGTAAGGTCTACTACACCTGTTGTATTCAGCATTTCACTGTAAGGTCTACTACACCTGTTGTATTCAGCATTTCACTGTAAGGTCTACTACACCTGTTGTATTCAGCATTTCACTGTAAGGTCTACTACACCTGTTGTATTCAGTATTTCACTGTAAGGTCTACTACACCTGTTGTATTCAGCATTTCACTGTAAGGTCTACTACACCTGTTGTATTCAGCATTTCACTGTAAGGTCTACTACACCTGTTGTATTAAGCATTTCACTGTAAGGTCTACTACACCTGTTGTATTCAGCATTTCACTGTAAGGTCTACTACACCTGTTGTATTCAGTATTTCACTGTAAGGTCTACTACACCTGTTGTATTCAGCATTTCACTGTAAGGTCTACTACACCTGTTGTATTCAGTATTTCACTGTAAGGTCTACTACACCTGTTGTATTCAGCATTTCACTGTTAGGTCTACTACACCTGTTGTATTCAGCATTTCACTGTGAGGTCTACTACACCTGTTGTATTCAGCATTTCACTGTAAGGTCTACCTACACCTGTTGTATTCGGCATTTCACTGTGAGGTCTACTACACCTGTTGTATTCAGCATTTCACTGCAAGGTCTACTACACCTCTTGTATTCAGCATTTGACTGTAAGGTCTACCTACACCTGTTGTATTCGGCATTTCACTGTAAGGTCTACCTACACCTGTTGTATTCGGCATTTCACTGTGAGGTCTACTACACCTGTTGTATTCAGCATTTCACTGTGAGGTCTACCTACACCTGTTGTATTCAGCATTTCACTGTAAGGTCTACTACACCTGTTGTATTCAGCATTTCACTGTGAGGTCTACTACACCTGTTGTATTCAGCATTTCACTGTGAGGTCTACTACACCTGTTGTATTCAGCATTTCACTGTCAGGTCTACCTACACCTGTTGTATTCAGCATTTCACTGTGAGGTCTACCTACACCTGTTGTATTCAGCATTTCACTGTAAGGTCTACTACACCTGTTGTATTCAGCATTTCACTGTAAGGTCTACTACACCTGTTGTATTCAGCATTTCACTGTAAGGTCTACTACACCTGTTGTATTCAGCAGTTCACTGTAAGGTCTACTACACCTGTTGTATTCAGCATTTCACTGTAAGGTCTACTACACCTGTTGTATTCAGCATTTCACTGTCAGGTCTACCTACACCTGTTTATTCGGCATTTCACTGTGAGGTCTACTACACCTGTTGTATTCAGCATTTCACTGTCAGGTCTACCTACACCTGTTGTATTCAGCATTTCACTGTGAGGTCTACTACACCTGTTGTATTCAGCATTTCACTGTGAGGTCTACCTACACCTGTTGTATTCAGCATTTCACTGTAAGGTCTACTACACCTGTTGTATTCAGCATTTCACTGTGAGGTCTACTACACCTGTTGTATTCAGCATTTCACTGTGAGGTCTACTACACCTGTTGTATTCAGCATTTCACTGTGAGGTCTACTACACCTGTTGTATTCAGCATTTCACTGTGAGGTCTACCTACACCTGTTGTATTCAGCATTTCACTGTGAGGTCTACTACACCTGTTGTATTCAGCATTTCACTGTAAGGTCTACTACACCTGTTGTATTCAGCATTTCACTGTAAGGTCTACTACACCTGTTGTATTCAGCATTTCACTGTAAGGTCTACTACACCTGTTGTATTAAGCATTTCACTGTAAGGTCTACTACACCTGTTGTATTCAGCATTTCACTGTAAGGTCTACTACACCTGTTGTATTCAGCATTTCACTGTAAGGTCTACTACACCTGTTGTATTCAGCATTTCACTGTAAGGTCTACTACACCTGTTGTATTCAGTATTTCACTGTAAGGTCTACTACACCTGTTGTATTCAGCATTTCACTGTAAGGTCTACTACACCTGTTGTATTCAGCATTTCACTGTAAGGTCTACTACACCTGTTGTATTAAGCATTTCACTGTAAGGTCTACTACACCTGTTGTATTCAGCATTTCACTGTAAGGTCTACTACACCTGTTGTATTCAGTATTTCACTGTAAGGTCTACTACACCTGTTGTATTCAGCATTTCACTGTAAGGTCTACTACACCTGTTGTATTCAGTATTTCACTGTAAGGTCTACTACACCTGTTGTATTCAGCATTTCACTGTTAGGTCTACTACACCTGTTGTATTCAGCATTTCACTGTGAGGTCTACTACACCTGTTGTATTCAGCATTTCACTGTGAGGTCTACTACACCTGTTGTATTCAGCATTTCACTGTGAGGTCTACTACACCTGTTGTATTCAGCATTTCACTGTGAGGTCTACTACACCTGTTGTATTCAGCATTTCACTGTGAGGTCTACTACACCTGTTGTATTCAGTATTTCACTGTGAGGTCTACTACACCTGTTGTATTCAGTATTTCACTGTAAGGTCTACTACACCTGTTGTATTGAGCATTTCACTGTAAGGTCTACTACACCTGTTGTATTCAGCATTTCACTGTAAGGTCTACTACACCTGTTGTATTCAGCATTTCACTGTGAGGTCTACTACACCTGTTGTATTCAGCATTTCACTGTAAGGTCTACTACACCTGTTGTATTCAGCATTTCACTGTGAGGTCTACTACACCTGTTGTATTTAGCATTTCACTGTAAGGTCTACTACACCTGTTGTATTCAGCATTTCACTGTAAGGTCTACTACACCTGTTGTATTCAGCATTTCGCTGTGAGGTCTACTACACCTGTTGTATTCAGCATTTCACTGTAAGGTCTACTACACCTGTTGTATTCAGAATTTCACTGTAAGGTCTACCTACACCTGTTGTATTCAGCATTTCACTGTAAGGTCTACCTACACCTGTTGTATTCAGCATTTCACTGTGAGGTCTACTACACCTGTTGTATTCAGCATTTCACTGTGAGGTCTACTACACCTGTTGTATTCAGCATTTCACTGTAAGGTCTACCTACACCTGTTGTATTCGGCATTTCACTGTGAGGTCTACTACACCTGTTGTATTCAGCATTTCACTGCAAGGTCTACTACACCTCTTGTATTCAGCATTTGACTGTAAGGTCTACCTACACCTGTTGTATTCGGCATTTCACTGTAAGGTCTACCTACACCTGTTGTATTCGGCATTTCACTGTGAGGTCTACTACATCTGTTGTATTCAGCATTTCACTGTGAGGTCTACCTACACCTGTTGTATTCAGCATTTCACTGTAAGGTCTACTACACCTGTTGTATTCAGCATTTCACTGTGAGGTCTACTACACCTGTTGTATTCAGCATTTCACTGTGAGGTCTACTACACCTGTTGTATTCAGCATTTCACTGTCAGGTCTACCTACACCTGTTGTATTCAGCATTTCACTGTGAGGTCTACCTACACCTGTTGTATTCAGCATTTCACTGTAAGGTCTACTACACCTGTTGTATTCGGCATTTCACTGTAAGGTCTACTACACCTGTTGTATTCAGCATTTCACTGTAAGGTCTACTACACCTGTTGTATTCAGCAGTTCACTGTAAGGTCTACTACACCTGTTGTATTCAGCATTTCACTGTAAGGTCTACTACACCTGTTGTATTCAGCATTTCACTGTCAGGTCTACCTACACCTGTTTATTCGGCATTTCACTGTGAGGTCTACTACACCTGTTGTATTCAGCATTTCACTGTCAGGTCTACCTACACCTGTTGTATTCAGCATTTCACTGTGAGGTCTACTACACCTGTTGTATTCAGCATTTCACTGTAAGGTCTACTACACCTGTTGTATTCAGCATTTCACTGTGAGGTCTACTACACCTGTTGTATTCAGCATTTCACTGTGAGGTCTACTACACCTGTTGTATTCAGCATTTCACTGTGAGGTCTACTACACCTGTTGTATTCAGCATTTCACTGTGAGGTCTACTACACCTGTTGTATTCAGCATTTCACTGTGAGGTCTACTACACCTGTTGTATTCAGCATTTCACTGTGAGGTCTACTACACCTGTTGTATTCAGTATTTCACTGTGAGGTCTACTACACCTGTTGTATTCAGTATTTCACTGTAAGGTCTACTACACCTGTTGTATTGAGCATTTCACTGTAAGGTCTACTACACCTGTTGTATTCAGCATTTCACTGTAAGGTCTACTACACCTGTTGTATTCAGCATTTCACTGTGAGGTCTACTACACCTGTTGTATTCAGCATTTCACTGTAAGGTCTACTACACCTGTTGTATTCAGCATTTCACTGTGAGGTCTACTACACCTGTTGTATTTAGCATTTCACTGTAAGGTCTACTACACCTGTTGTATTCAGCATTTCACTGTGAGGTCTACTACACCTGTTGTATTCAGCATTTCACTGTGAGGTCTACTACACCTGTTGTATTCAGCATTTCACTGTAAGGTCTACTACACCTGTTGTATTCAGCATTTCACTGTAAGGTCTACCTACACCTGTTGTATTCAGCATTTCACTGTAAGGTCTACCTACACCTGTTGTATTCAGCATTTCACTGTGAGGTCTACTACACCTGTTGTATTCAGCATTTCACTGTGAGGTCTACTACACCTGTTGTATTCAGCATTTCACTGTAAGGTCTACCTACACCTGTTGTATTCGGCATTTCACTGTGAGGTCTACTACACCTGTTGTATTCAGCATTTCACTGCAAGGTCTACTACACCTGTTGTATTCAGCATTTGACTGTAAGGTCTACCTACACCTGTTGTATTCGGCATTTCACTGTAAGGTCTACCTACACCTGTTGTATTCGGCATTTCACTGTGAGGTCTACTACATCTGTTGTATTCAGCATTTCACTGTGAGGTCTACCTACACCTGTTGTATTCAGCATTTCACTGTAAGGTCTACTACACCTGTTGTATTCAGCATTTCACTGTGAGGTCTACTACACCTGTTGTATTCAGCATTTCACTGTGAGGTCTACTACACCTGTTGTATTCAGCATTTCACTGTCAGGTCTACCTACACCTGTTGTATTCAGCATTTCACTGTGAGGTCTACCTACACCTGTTGTATTCAGCATTTCACTGTAAGGTCTACTACACCTGTTGTATTCGGCATTTCACTGTAAGGTCTACTACACCTGTTGTATTCAGCATTTCACTGTAAGGTCTACTACACCTGTTGTATTCAGCAGTTCACTGTAAGGTCTACTACACCTGTTGTATTCAGCATTTCACTGTAAGGTCTACTACACCTGTTGTATTCAGCATTTCACTGTCAGGTCTACCTACACCTGTTTATTCGGCATTTCACTGTGAGGTCTACTACACCTGTTGTATTCAGCATTTCACTGTCAGGTCTACCTACACCTGTTGTATTCAGCATTTCACTGTGAGGTCTACTACACCTGTTGTATTCAGCATTTCACTGTGAGGTCTACCTACACCTGTTGTATTCAGCATTTCACTGTAAGGTCTACTACACCTGTTGTATTCAGCATTTCACTGTGAGGTCTACTACACCTGTTGTATTCAGCATTTCACTGTGAGGTCTACTACACCTGTTGTATTCAGCATTTCACTGTGAGGTCTACTACACCTGTTGTATTCAGCATTTCACTGTGAGGTCTACCTACACCTGTTGTATTCAGCATTTCACTGTGAGGTCTACTACACCTGTTGTATTCAGCATTTCACTGTGAGGTCTACCTGTTGTATTCAGCATTTCACTGTGAGGTCTACTACACCTGTTGTATTCAGCATTTCACTGTAAGGTCTACTACACCTGTTGTATTCGGCATTTCACTGTAAGGTCTACTACACCTGTTGTATTCAGCATTTCACTGTAAGGTCTACTACACCTGTTGTATTCAGGAGTTCACTGTAAGGTCTACCTACACCTGTTGTATTCAGCATTTCACTGTAAGGTCTACTACACCTGTTGTATTCAGCATTTCACTGTAAGGTCTACTACACCTGTTGTATTCAGCATTTCACTGTCAGGTCTACCTACACCTGTTTATTTGGCATTTCACTGTGAGGTCTACTACACCTGTTGTATTCAGCATTTCACTGTCAGGTCTACCTACACCTGTTGTATTCAGCATTTCACTGTGAGGTCTACTACACCTGTTGTATTCAGCATTTCACTGTCAGGTCTACCTACACCTGTTGTATTCGGCATTGCACTGTAAGGTCTACCTACACCTGTTGTATTTGGCATTTCACTGTCAGGTCTACCTACACCTGTTGTATTCAGCATTTCACTGTAAGGTCTACTACACCTGTTGTATTCAGCATTTCACTGTCAGGTCTACTACACCTGTTGTATTCAGCATTTCACTGTAAGGTCTACTACACCTGTTGTATTCAGCATTTCACTGTAAGGTCTACTACACCTGTTGTATTCAGCATTTCACTGTCAGGTCTACCTACACCTGTTGTATTCAGCATTTCACTGTGAGGTCTACTACACCTGTTGTATTCAGCATTTCACTGTCAGGTCTACCTACACCTGTTGTATTCGGCATTTCACTGTAAGGTCTACCTACACCTGTTGTATTCGGCATTTCACTGTCAGGTCTACCTACACCTGTTGTATTCAGCATTTCACTGTAAGGTCTACTACACCTGTTGTATTCAGCATTTCACTGTAAGGTCTACCTACACCTGTTGTATTCAGCATTTCACTGTAAGGTCTACTACACCTGTTGTATTCAGCATTTCACTGTAAGGTCTACTACACCTGTTGTATTCAGCATTTCACTGTGAGGTCTACCTACACCTGTTGTATTCGGCGCACGTGACAAATAAGCTTCGATTTGATTTGATTTGACAGCCTACCCCGGGCCAAACCTGGACGATGCTGGGCCAATTGCGCGCCACCCTATAGGACTCCCAATCACCGTCAGATGTGATACAGCCTAGATTCAAACCAGGGACTGTAGTGACGCCTCATGCACTGAGATGCAGTGCCTTAGACAGCTGATAAAAAGTAATGCACTAAACAGGGAATAGGGACTTATGGCTTATTCTACATTACAGGGAGTCTGAGGTAATCCATAACAGATCAAAGCTACCAGGGATGTGCTTCCCCCAATCCATCCGAGAAGTTGCTCGATGCTCCGCTCACTGGGCCTGGACAGGAGCTGGCCATGTAATAACGTGAAATGAAAAAGAGAGACTGCCCAGTTTTCTCTAGACGCAGCTAGACGTGTCAATAACACGGCCCCAAGATAGAGAAGGGAGGAATCCAACCTGGACTGACAGATTGACTTAAAGCTGTCCAAGCTGACAACGGACTCACAGGTACACACACACACACACACACACACACACATGAACGCACACAAAACCACACACACACACACACACACACACACACACACACACACACACACACACACACACACACAAAGCCCCTGTCAACTCAGTATGGACATTCTATCAGTCTCTCAGTCCCTAAGTCTGGGCAGATCCTATAAGATCTGGTATCTCTGTTTATCCCGGTGCTGACTGTCCAATAGTCTGTGCTTCATCTTCAACAGTATCAGAAGGCCTGGGAATAGCCACCATCCATCCAATAAGCATAAAGACTAGAGGACCAGTCAAAAACACTGTTATAGATGTGGACAGGAGAACCAGTCAAACTGGGTACTGGGTACTGAGAGATATAAGACAGCTGCTTCTCTGTGACTGGGTACTGAGAGATATAAGACAGCTGCTTCTCTGTGACTGGGTACTGAGAGATATAAGACAGCTGCTTCTCTGTGACTGGGTACTGAGAGATATAAGATAGCTGCTTCTCTGTGACTGGGTACTGAGAGATATAAGACAGCTGCTTCTCTGTGACTGGGTACTGAGAGATATAAGACAGCTGCTTCTCTGTGACTGGGTACTGAGAGATATAAGACAGCTGCTTCTCTGTGACTGGGTACTGAGAGATGTAAGAGCTGCTTCTCTGTGACTGGGTACTGAGAGATATAAGACAGCTGCTTCTCTGTGACTGGGTACTGAGAGATGTAAGACAGCTGCTTCTCTGTGACTGGGTACTGAGAGATATAAGACAGCTGCTTCTCTGTGACTGGGTACTGAGAGATATAAGACACCTGCTTCTCTGTGACTGGGTACTGAGAGATATAAGACAGCTGCTTCTCTGTGACTGGGTACTGAGAGATATAAGACAGCTGCTTCTCTGTGACTGGGTACTGAGAGATATAAGACAGCTGCTTCTCTGTGACTGAGTACTGAGAGATATAAGACAGCTGCTGCTCTGTGACTGGGTACTGAGAGATATAAGACAGCTGCTTCTCTGTGACTGGGTACTGAGAGATGTAAGACAGCTGCTTCTCTGTGACTGGGTACTGAGAGATGTAAGACAGCTGCTTCTCTGTGACTGGGTACTGAGAGATGTAAGACAGCTGCTTCTCTGTGACTGGGTACTGAGAGATGTAAGACAGCTGCTTCTCTGTGACTGGGTACTGAGAGATATAAGACAGCTGCTTCTCTGTGACTGGGTACTGAGAGATGTAAGACAGCTGCTTCTCTGTGACTGGGTACTGAGAGATATAAGACAGCTGCTTCTCTGTGACTGGGTACTGAGAGATATAAGACAGCTGCTTCTCTGTGACTGGGTACTGAGAGATGTAAGACAGCTGCTTCTCTGTGACTGGGTACTGAGAGATATAAGACAGCTGCTTCTCTGTGACTGGGTACTGAGAGATATAAGACAGCTGCTTCTCTGTGACTGGGTACTGAGAGATATACAGTGCCTTGCGAAAGTATTCGGCCCCCTTGAACTTTGCGACCTTTTGCCACATTTCAGGCTTCAAACATAAAGATATAAAACTGTATTTTTTTGTGAAGAATCAACAACAAGTGGGACACAATCATGAAGTGGAACGACATTTATTGGATATTTCAAACTTTTTTAACAAATCAAAAACTGAAAAATTGGGCGTCCATTTTTATACCATCCAACCGCCGCCATCACTTCCTGTTTCAGCATGATAATGCACAGCCCCATGTCGCAAGAATGTGTACACAATTCCTGGAAGCTGAAAATGTCCCAGTTCTTCCATGGCCTGAATAGTCAACAGACATGTCACCCATTGAGCATGTTTGGGATGCTCTGGATCGACGTGTACGACAGCGTGTTCCACTTCCTGCCAATAACCAGCAACTTCACACAGCCATTGAAGAAGAGTGGGACAACATTCCACAGGCCACAATCAACAGCCTGATCAACTCTATGTGAAAGAGATGTGTAGCGCTGCATGAGGTAAATGGTGGTCACACCAGTTACTGACTGGTTTTCATGAGGTAAATGGTGGTCACACCAGTTACTGACTGGTTTTCATGAGGTAAATGGTGGTCACACCAGATACTGACTGGTTTTCATGAGGTAAATGGTGGTCACACCAGATACTGACTGGTTTTCATAAGGTCACACCAACTGGTTTTCTGATTTTTATAAGTACAGTATATTTATATTTACTCTCAAGTACTAAAGTAAACTGAACTCGCTGTCATGTTCCAGGCAATGTTTTTCTACTCCTCAATAGTACAGTGTTGTTGTGTCCACTGGAGCCTCTTCTTCTTGTTTTTAGCTGATAGGAGTGGAACCCGGTGTGGTCGTCTGCTGTAGTAGCCAATCAGTGACAAGGATTGACAAATTTTTGCGTTCCGAGATGCCATTCTGCACACCACTGTTGTACTGCGCTGTTATTTGTCTGCTTGTGGCATCGCCTGTTAGCTTACACGATTTTTGCCATTCTCCTTCGACCTCTCATCAATAAGCTGTTGTCGCCCACAGGATTGAGCTGCTGTCTTTTATCTATCTCAGCATCATATCACGCTCAAAGTTGCGTAGGCCATTCATTTGGCCCATTCTAACTGAACCCCTCAATGCCTGTCTGCCTGCTTTATTTAGCAAGCCACGGTCAAGTGACTCACTGACTGTAGGAGCGATCCATTTTCGTGAAGGTGTACCTAATAAACTGTCCGGTGAATGTATATCAAACGATGCCATTTGACACTTTATTTGGGTTCAGCGAGCGCAACCTCGTTTTAGAGACAGAGATGCCGGCGCTTCTATCAAAACGTATTCCCATCTGTTTGTTTAAGGTGAAACCAACCGAGCAAAATGGGATTGATTACCTCACAACAATTGGATTTTGGATATCACACTACAAGTCCTGTGTCTGCGTCCCAAATGGCTTTTCCTGTCACGGACGTCGTTCAAAGAAGACCAAGGTGCAGCGTGGTCAGCGTACATTTTATTTTATTAGTAAAATGTCGCCAACTAAACAAAAAAAATAACAAAAACGACCGTGAAGCTACAAGGGCTTTTTTGCCCCTAACAAAGACCCACACTGAAAAGAGGGGCTACCTAAGTATGATTCCCAATCAGAGACAACGATAGACAGCTGATTGAGAACCATACCCCGGCCAAAACATAGAAATAAAGAAACATAGAAAACAAAGCATAGAATGCACCCCCCACATCACACCCTGACCAAACCAAAATAGAGAAATAAAAAGGCGCTCTAAGAGCGGGACAATTCCCTTTATAGTGCACTACCTTTGACTCTGGGAACTGGCCAAAAGTAGTGCACTATATAGGGTATCGGGTGCCATAGGGTCCTGGTCTATAGTAGTGCACTATATAGGGTATAGGGTGCCATAGGGTCCTGGTCTATAGTAGTGCACTATATAGGGTATAGGGTGCCATAGGGTCCTGGTCTAAAGTAGTGCACTATATAGGGAATAGGGTGCCATAGGGAACTGGCCAAAAGTAGTGCACTATGTAGGGAATAGGGTGCCATTTGGGACGTAAAACAAAGTACTGTGTATACAGACTGTAGTACTTACTGATACCTCATTAACCTGTCCGTGGCTAAACCTCTATGAGTAAAGGAAGTAAAGGCAGAGGGCTAGCAGGATAATCTGTGAACCACTCCAACAATGACCCTTTAGAATTTTTCTGAAGGCTCTGAGAGTTGGCAAAAGACGCACACTTCCGCAATAAGCGTGGGTTGAGCCGAAAACAGACTTTAAGAAACAGCTGAAAACCCTCCTCAGCTTTCACCAGCCAGAGAAGTCAGAGCTTCGCCATCCTCCGCACAGCACTAGCCCTGGGTTCAAATACTATGTGAAATCTTTCAAGTCCTTTGAATGACAAACAGATACAGCATTTTAAATGATTTCCAATAGTATTTGAACCCGGGTCTGTGCAACACAGCCCAGGCAGCAAGGTAGAGGAGAAGAGAAGACCGCTATAACTAGTCAGTCAGGAAGAGAAGCTTCCTCTCTGAACAACTCATTTAACATTCTTCCCGCATGAAAGGTGCTACCACCACCCACTACCCACTACCCACAACCCACCTGCCACTGACGTTCATCTTCTTCTTCACCACCAGAACATCCAAGTTTGATTTCAGTCTTCAGACGGAGATAAATTATACACGCGGGCTGCATTACTCAATACGCTCAAAGTACGGCCACATTCTCAGCATTCAAACTCCTTGTGTAAACAAAATAACAGAAATGAAGGAGGTTTCAGATCAGAAGGTAAACAGACGGAAAGCATCTTTGAGATGTGATCGTCTGTTTCTCCTTAGTGTGCACAGTCCCTCAGAGTAGGACTGCTGATCTAGGAACAGTTTTCCCTTTTAAATCATATTGAATAAGAGGAGGGACCTGATCCTAGATCAGCACTCTTACTCTGAGACGCTTCATGGATGCACAGAGCCTCAAACCAAAGAGTTTCTAAACCCAGAGGAGCAACATCGCAAGACATCTGGGAACGCTTGAAAAAAAACAGACCAAGCAGACCAGACCTGGATCTGGATATGGGGTTTGAAAGGTCAAAGGAGAGAGATGATTCAAAATGATTCCTTAGTTGTTCATTTTTTGCTAAATCTAAAGGAACAATCTAGATTCGATCCAATGTCTTAAAGTAGATGAACTTGTTATGACTCCAACCTCGTGAAAGTGACAAACTGACACCTTCTCACTTTTGGCAAAAACAACTTTATACATCGAAGGAGTGCCTTTTCAATTCAAGGCCTGCACTGACGACCGTTAGACGCCGATGACTTCTTCAGTTCGCCAACGTCACTATGACATCGCCTACAAGCGCGATCGTGGGATTTCTACTGGAGACGCAGTTTGACGACCGTTAGACGCCGATGACTTCTTCAGTTCGCCAACGTCACTATGACATCGCCTACAAGCGCGATCGTGGGATTTCTACTGGAGACGCAGTTTGACGACCGTTAGACGCCGATGACTTCTTCAGTTCGCCAACGTCACTATGACATCGCCTACAAGCGCGATCGTGGGATTTCTACTGGAGACGCAGTTTGACGACCGTTAGACGCCGATGACTTCTTTAGTTCGCCAACGTCACTATGACATCGCCTACAAGCGCGATCGTGGGATTTCTACTGGAGACGCAGTTTGACGACCGTTAGACGCCGATGACTTCTTTAGTTCGCCAACGTCACTATGACATCGCCTACAAGCGCGATCGTGGGATTTCTACTGGAGACGCAGTTTGACGACCGTTAGACTCCGATGACTTCTTTAGTTCGCCAACGTCACTATGACATCGCCTACAAGCGCGATCGTGGGATTTCTACTGGAGACGCAGTTTGACGACCGTTAGACGCCGATGACTTCTTTAGTTCGCCAACGTCACTATGACATCGCCTACAAGCGCGATCGTGGGATTTCTACTGGAGACGCAGTTTGACGACCGTTAGACGCCGATGACTTCTTTAGTTCGCCAACGTCACTATGACATCGCCTACAAGCGCGATCGTGGGATTTCTACTGGAGACGCAGTTTGACGACCGTTAGACGCCGATGACTTCTTTAGTTCGCCAATGTCACTATGACATCGCCTACAAGCGCGATCGTGGGCTTTCTACTGGAGAAGCAGTTTTCTACCTCTTTTCATAGCGTACTTTTACTGTCTTTGCTCAGCCCATTTAGGCCTCAACACTTCATAAAGACCCTCCGCCGTCATTTCCACTGAGTTCTTCAGTCAGCTGGGTGGATGCATTAACCGTCCACTAAACCAAGTGTTATGTGCTGCCATGCTCTCCACAGCTTTTTCAGCCCCTGCGCTCACAACTCTCCTGATATACTTTAGTCCTCTACGTTAATGAATGATGGTCGATCTGTCCTCTACGTTAATAAATGATGGTTGATCTGTCCTCTGCGTTAATAAATGATGGTTGATCTGTCCTCTGCGTTAATAAATGATGGTTGATCTGTCCTCTGCGTTAATGAATGATGGTCGATCTGTCCTCTACGTTAATAAATGATGGTTGATCTGTCCTTTACGTTAATAAATGATGGTTGATCTGTCCTCTACGTTAATAAGGGATCTGGATATACTAGGGCTGTGTTTCTATGGGCCCTGGTCAACAGGAAAGGACGTGGATATACTAGGGCTGTGTCACTATGGGCCCTGGTCAACAGGAAAGGATGTGGATATACTAGGGCTGTGTTTCTATGGGCCCTGGTCAACAGGAAAGGACGTGGATATACTAGGGCTGTGTTTCTATGGGCCCTGGTCAACAGGAAAGGATGTGGATATACTAGGGCTGTGTTTCTATGGGCCCTGGTCAACAGGAAAGGACATGGATATACTAGGGCTGTGTCACTATGGGCCCTGGTCAACAGGAAAGGACGTGGATATACTAGGGCTGTGTCACTATGGGCCCTGGTCAACAGGAAAGGACGTGGATATACTAGGGCTGTGTCACTATGGGCCCTGGTCAACAGGAAAGGACGTGGATATACTAGGGCTGTGTCACTATGGGCCCTGGTCAACAGGAAAGGACGTGGATATACTAGGGCTGTGTTACTATGGGCCCTGGTCAACAGGAAAGGATGTGGATATACTAGGGCTGTGTCACTATGGGCCCTGGTCAACAGGAAAGGACGTGGATATACTAGGGCTGTGTCACTATGGGCCCTGGTCAACAGGAAAGGACGTGGATATACTAGGGCTGTGTCACTATGGGCCCTGGTCAACAGGAAAGGACGTGGATATACTAGGGCTGTGTTACTATGGGCCCTGGTCAACAGGAAAGGATGTGGATATACTAGGGCTGTGTCACTATGGGCCCTGGTCAACAGGAAAGGACGTGGATATACTCGGGCTGTGTCACTATGGGCCCTGGTCAACAGGAAAGGACGTGGATATACTAGGGCTGTGTCACTATGGGCCCTGGTCAACAGGAAAGCACTATAAAGAGGCACCGGGTCCCATTTGGCAACATACCGTAGCTGTATCTAAGAAACAGACTCCCTTCCCCATAGGGTCTGGGATGCACTGGGCTGTGGCTCTGCACAACGTGATAACACAAGGCTCTCCACCAGACCGGCCCCAGTCAGGACCCCCACCTCTCACCTCCACAGCAGGCTTTATTTAAAATGAGTCTCCCAGTCAGGACCCCCTCGCCTCCACAAGTTCAGCTCAGCAGCCTGAACACTTGAAATGGCCCTAAACTAGACTCTGTCTGCTAGGAAGGAGACTGGATCCAAGCTAGATACTGTCTGTCTGCTAGGAAGGAGACTGGATCCAAACTAGACACTGTCTGTCTGCTAGGAAGGAGACTGGATCCAAACTAGATACTGTCTGTCTGCTAGGAAGGAGACTGGACCCAAACTAGATACTGTCTGTCTGCTAGGAAGGAGACTGGATCCAAGCTAGATACTGTCTGTCTGCTAGGAAGGAGACTGGATCCAAACTAGATACTGTCTGTCTGCTAGGAAGGAGACTGGATCCAAACTAGATACTGTCTGTCTGCTAGAAAGGAGACTGTATCCAAACTAGATACTGTCTGTCTGCTAGGAAGGAGACTGGATCCAAACTAGATACTGTCTGTCTGCTAGGAAGGAGACTGGATCCAAACTAGATACTGTCTGTCTGCTAGGAAGGAGACTGGATCCAAACGAGATACTGTCTGTCTGCTAGGAAGGAGACTGGATCCAAGCTAGATACTGTCTGTCTGCTAGGAAGGAGACTGGATCCAAACTAGACACTGTCTGTCTGCTAGGAAGGAGACTGGATCCAAACTAGACCATGTCTGTCTGCTGGGAAGGAGACTGGATCCAAGCTAGATACTGTCTGTCTGCTAGGAAGGAGACTGGATCCAAACTAGACACTGTCTGTCTGCTAGGGAGGAGACTGGATCCAAACTAGACCATGTCTGTCTGCTGGGAAGGAGACTGGATCCAAACTAGATACTGTCTGTCTGCTAGGGAGGAGACTGGATCCAAACTAGACACTGTCTGTCTGCTAGGGAGGAGACTGGATCCAAACTAGACACTGTCTGTCTGCTAGGGAGGAGACTGGATCCAAACTAGACCATGTCTGTCTGCTGGGAAGGATACTGGATCCAAACTAGATTATGTCTGTCTGCTAGGGAGGAGACTGGATCCAAGCTAGATACTGTCTGTCTGCTAGGAAGGAGACTGGATCCAAACTAGACACTGTCTGTCTGCTAGGGAGGAGACTGGATCCAAACTAGACACTGTCTGTCTGCTAGGGAGGAGACTGGATCCAAACTAGACCATGTCTGTCTGCTGGGAAGGATACTGGATCCAAACTAGATTATGTCTGTCTGCTAGGGAGGAGACTGGATTCAAGCTAGATACTGTCTGTCTGCTAGGAAGGAGACTGGATCCAAACTAGACACTGTCTGTCTGCTAGGAAGGAGTCTGGATCCAAACTAGACCATGTCTGTCTGCTGGGAAGGAGACTGGATCCAAACTAGATACTGTCTGTCTGCTAGGGAAGAGACTGTATCCAAACTAGATACTGTCTGTCTGCTAGGAAGGAGACTGGATCCAAACTAGATTAAGTCTGTCTGCTAGGAAGGAGACTGGATCCAAACTAGATTAAGTCTGTCTGCTAGGAAGGAGACTGGATCCAAACAAGATACTGTCTGTCTGCTAGGAAGGAGACTGGATCCAAACTAGATTAAGTCTGTCTGCTAGGAAGGAGACTGGATCCAAACTAGATACTGTCTGTCTGCTAGGAAGGAGACTGGATCCAAACTAGTCCATGTCTGTCTGCTAGGAAGGAGACTGGATCCAAACTAGATACTGTCTGTCTGCTAGGAAGGAGACTGGATCCAAACTAGATTAAGTCTGTCTGCTAGGGAGGAGACTGGATCCAAACTAGATACTGTCTGTCTGCTAGGAAGGAGATTGGATCCAAACTAGATACTGTCTGTCTGCTAGGAAGGAGATTGGATCCAAACTAGATACTGTCTGTCTGCTAGGAAGGAGATTGGATCCAAACTAGATACTGTCTGTCTGCTAGGAAGGAGATTGGATCCAAACTAGATACTGTCTGTCTGCTATGATGGAGATTGGATCCAAACTAGATACTGTCTGTCTGCTCGGAAGGAGACTGGATCCAAGCTAGATACTGTCTGTCTGCTAGGAAGGAGACTGGATCCAAACTAGATTAAGTCTGTCTGCTAGGAAGGAGATTGGATCCAAACTAGATACGGTCTGTCTGCTAGGAAGGAGATTGGATCCAAACTAGATACTGGCTGTCTGCTAGGAAGGAGATTGGATCCAAACTAGATACTGTCTGTCTGCTATGATGGAGATTGGATCCAAACTAGATGCTGTCTGTCTGCTCGGAAGGAGACTGGATCCAAGCTAGATACTGTCTGTCTGCTAGGAAGGAGACTGGATCCAAACTAGATTACGTCTGTCTGCTAGGAAGGAGACTGGATCCAAACTAGATACTGTCTGTCTGCTAGGAAGGAGACTGGATCCAAACTAGATACTGTCTGTCTGCTCGGAAGGAGACTGGATCCAAGCTAGATACTGTCTGTCTGCTAGGAAGGAGACTGGATCCAAACTAGATTACGTCTGTCTGCTAGGAAGGAGACTGGATCCAAACTAGATACTGTCTGTCTGCTAGGAAGGAGACTGGATCCAAACTAGATTACGTCTGTCTGCTAGGAAGGAGACTGGATCCAAACTAGATACTGTCTGTCTGCTCGGAAGGAGACTGGATCCAAGCTAGATACTGTCTGTCTGCTAGGAAGGAGACTGGATCCAAACTAGATTAAGTCTGTCTGCTAGGAAGGAGACTGGATCCAAACTAGATACTGTCTGTCTGCTAGGAAGGAGATTGGATCCAAACTAGATACTGTCTGTCTGCTAGGAAGGAGATTGGATCCAAACTAGATACTGTCTGTCTGCTATGATGGAGATTGGATCCAAACTAGATGCTGTCTGTCTGCTCGGAAGGAGACAGGATCCAAGCTAGATACTGTCTGTCTGCTAGGAAGGAGACTGGATCCAAACTAGATTAAGTCTGTCTGCTAGGAAGGAGACTGGATCCAAACTAGATACTGTCTGTCTGCTAGGAAGGAGACTGGATCCAAACTAGATACTGTCTGTCTGCTAGGAAGGGGACTGGATCCAAGCTAGATACTGTCTGTCTGCTAGGAAGGATACTGGATCCAAACCGGATTAAGTCTGTCTGCTAGGAAGGAGACTGGATCCAAACTAGATACTGTCTGTCTGCTAGGAAGGGGACTGGATCCAAACTAGATACTGTCTGTCTGCTAGGAAGGAGACTGGATACAAACTAGATCATGTCTGTCTGCTAAGAAGGACACTGGATCCAAACTAGATACTGTCTGTCTGCTAGAAAGGAGACTGGATCCAAAGTAGATTAAGTCTGTCTGCTAGGAAGGAGACTGGATCCAAGCTAGATACTGTCTGTCTACTAGGAAGGAGACTGGATCCAAACTAGACACTGTCTGTCTGCTGGGAAGGAGACTGGATCCAAACTAGACCATGTCTGTCTGCTAGGAAGGAGACTGGAACCAAACGAGATACTGTCTGTCTGCTAGGAAGGAGACTGGATCCAAACTAGATACTGTCTGTCTGCTAGGAAGGGGACTGGATCCAAGTTAGATACTGTCTGTCTGCTAGGAAGGATACTGGATCCAAACCGGATTAAGTCTGTCTGCTAGGAAGGAGACTGGATCCAAACTAGATACTGTCTGTCTGCTAGGAAGGGGACTGGATCCAAACTAGATACTGTCTGTCTGCTAGGAAGGAGACTGGATACAAACTAGATCATGTCTGTCTGCTAAGAAGGACACTGGATCCAAACTAGATACTGTCTGTCTGTTAGGAAGGAGATTGGACCCAAACTAGATACGGTCTGTCTGCTAGGAAGGAGACTGGATCCAAAGTAGATTAAGTCTGTCTGCTAGGAAGGAGACTGGATCCAAGCTAGATACTGTCTGTCTACTAGGAAGGAGACTGGATCCAAACTAGACACTGTCTGTCTGCTGGGAAGGAGACTGGATCCAAACTAGACCATGTCTGTCTGCTAGGAAGGAGACTGGATCTAAACTAGATTATGTCTGTCTGCTAGGGAGGAGACTGGATCCAAACTAGATACTGTCTGTCTGCTAGGAAGGAGACTGGACCCAAACTAGATACTGTCTGTCTGCTAGGAAGGAGACTGGATCCAAACTAGATACTGTCTGTCTGCTAGGAAGGAGACTGGACCCAAACTAGATTAAGTCTGTCTGCTAGGAAGGAGACTGGATCCAAACGAGATACTGTCTGTCTGCTAGGAAGGAGACTGGATCCAAACTAGATACTGTCTGTCTGCTAGGAAGGAGACTGGACCCAAACTAGATGCTGTCTGTCTGCTAGGAAGGAGACTGGATCCAAACGAGATACTGTCTGTCTGCTAGGAAGGAGACTGGACCCAAACTAGATACTGTCTGTCTGCTAGGAAGGAGACTGGATCCAAACGAGATACTGTCTGTCTGCTAGGAAGGAGACTGGACCCAAACTAGATACTGTCTGTCTGCTAGAAAGGAGACTGGATCCAAACTAGATACTGTCTGTCTGCTAGGAAGGAGACTGGATCCAAACTAGATACTGTCTGTCTGCTAGGAAGGAGATTGGATCCAAACTAGATACTGTCTGTCTGCTAGGAAGGAGACTGGACCCAAACTAGATACTGTCTGTCTGCTAGAAAGGAGACTGGATCCAAACTAGATACTGTCTGTCTGCTAGGAAGGAGATTGGATCCAAACTAGATACTGTCTGTCTGCTAGGAAGGAGCCTGGTTCCAAACTAGACCATGTCTGTCTGCTAGGAAGGAGACTGGATCCAAACTAGACCATGTCTGTCTGCTAGGAAGGAGACTGGACCCAAACTAGATACTGTCTGTCTGCTAGAAAGGAGACTGGATCCAAGCTAGATACTGTCTGTCTGCTAGGAAGGAGACTGGTTCCAAACTAGACCATGTCTGTCTGCTAGGAAGGAGACTGGATCCAAACTAGACCATGTCTGTCTGCTAGGAAGGAGACTGGATCCAAACTAGACCATGTCTGTCTGCTAGGAAGGAGACTGGATCCAAACTAGATACTGTCTGTCTGCTAGAAAGGAGACTGGATCCAAACTAGATACTGTCTGTCTGCTAGGAAGGAGACTGGATCCAAACTAGATACTGTCTGTCTGCTAGGAAGGAGACTGGATCCAAACTAGATACTGTCTGTCTGCTAGGGAGGAGACTGGATCCAAAGTGAATCTGCTCTTGTTTTACTGTCGTTTACCTCATGATTTCGACTGTTACGTTCAACGGCATCATGAACTTTACCAAGTACCAGGACAGTTTTGCCCAAAAACAATAAAAGTGACTCCAAAATGACTCTACACATGATTTACCATTCATTTCTATTGGGCCCATAATAATCTGAAACAACCAAAACAAACAGCAAATGCATCAAACAAGTTTGCAGAGTCACAAGCTTGATGTAGTCACCGCATGCTATGAATATGGGACCAAATACTAAACTTTGGACTACTTAATTTATAATAATCTTTAAGGGTGTCCATCATTTTGACCCCTACCTTTTTGAGAAGCAAAATCTCTTTCTCTGAGCGATTGTATTAGTATAAAACAATATAATTTCCCTAATTTTTCGATCATACAATATAGCTCAGTATTGGAATAACGTATTATGTACAGTCATTATTTCTCATCTTTATCAAGGGGGTCAATCATTTAAGACCCCACTGAATCTTAACCACATCTGTCTCTCTCTCCCTCTCCATCCTTCTCTCTCCCTCCCTCCCTCTCTCCCTCCCTCTCTCTCCCTCCCTCCCTCTCCATCCTTCTCTCTCCATCCTTCTCTCTCCCTCCCTCTTATCCTTCTCTCTCCCTCCTCTCTCCCTCCCTCTCATCCTTCTCTCTCTCTCCCTCCCTCCCTCCCTCCCTCCCTCTCTATCCTTCTCTCTCTCCCTCCCTCTCCATCCTTCTCTCTCCATCCTTCTCTCTCCCTCCATCTCATCCTACTCCCTCTCCCTCCCTCTCCCTTCTTCTCTCTCTCCCTCCCTCTCCATCCTTCTCTCTCTCCCTCCCTCTCCATCCTTCTCTCTCTCCCTCCCTCTCCACCTTCTCTCCCCCTTCTCTCCATCCTTCTCTCTCTCTCTCTCTCACTCCCTCCCTCTCCATCCTTCTCACTCTCTCCCTTCCTCTCCCTCCCTCTCCCTCCCTCCCTCTCCATCCTTCTCTCTCATTCCCTCTCCTTCTCTCTCTCCCTCCCTCCTTCTCTCTCTCTCCATCCTTCTCTCTCTCCCTCCCTCTCCATCCTTCTCTCTCTCTCCCTCCCCCTCCCTCTCCATCCTTCTCTCTCTCCCTCCCTCTCCCTCTCCATCCTTCTCTCTCCCTCCCCCTCCCTCTCCATCCTTCTCACTCCCTCTCTCTCCCTCTCCATCCTTCTCTCTCTACCTCCCCCTCCCTCTCCACCCTACTCTCTCCCTCCCTCTCCCTCTCCATCCTTCTCACTCCCTCCCTCTCCCTCTCCATCCTTCTCTCTCTCCCTCCCTCTCCCCCTCCATCCTTCTCTCTCTCCCTCCCTCTCCCCCTCCATCCTTCTCTCTCTCCCTCCCTCTCCCTCTCCATCCTTCTCTCTCTCCCTCCCTCTCCATCCTTCTCTCTCTCTCTCTCCCTCCCCCTCACTCTCCATCCTTCTCTCTCCCTCCCTCTCCCTCTCCATCCTTCTCTCTCTCTCTCCCTCCCCCTCCCTCTCCATCCTTCTCACTCCCTCCCTCTCCCTCTCCATCCTTCTCTCTCTCTCCCTCCCTCTCCCTCTCCATCCTTCTCACTCCCTCCCTCTCCCTCTCCATCCTTCTCACTCCCTCTCCCTCTCCATCCTTCTCTCTCTCCCTCCCTCTCCCTCTCCATCCTTCTCTCTCTCTCTCTCCCCCTCCCTCTCCATCCTTCTCACTCCCTCCCTCTCCCTCTCCATCCTTCTCTCTCTCTCTCTCTCCCTCCCCCTCCCTCTCCATCCTTCTCACTCCCTCCCTCTCCCTCTCCATCCTTCTCTCTCTCTCTCTCTCTCTCCCTCCCCCTCCCTCTCCATCCTTCTCACTCCCTCCCTCTCCCTCTCCATCCTTCTCTCTCTCTCTCTCACTCCCTCCCTCTCCCTCTCCATCCTTCTCACTCTCTCCCTTCCTCTCCCTCCCTCTCCCTCCCTCCCTCTCCATCCTTCTCTCTCATTCCCTCTCCTTCTCTCTCTCCCTCCCTCCTTCTCTCTCTCTCCATCCTTCTCTCTCTCCCTCCCTCTCCATCCTTCTCTCTCTCTCTCCCTCCCCCTCCCTCTCCATCCTTCTCTCTCTCCCTCCCTCTCCCTCTCCATCCTTCTCTCTCCCTCCCCCTCCCTCTCCATCCTTCTCACTCCCTCTCTCTCCCTCTCCATCCTTCTCTCTCTACCTCCCCTCCCTCTCCACCCTACTCTCTCCCTCCCTCTCCCTCTCCATCCTTCTCACTCCCTCCCTCTCCCTCTCCATCCTTCTCTCTCTCCCTCCCTCTCCCCCTCCATCCTTCTCTCTCTCCCTCCCTCTCCCCCTCCATCCTTCTCTCTCTCCCTCCCTCTCCCTCTCCATCCTTCTCTCTCTCCCTCCCTCTCCATCCTTCTCTCTCTCTCTCTCCCTCCCCCTCACTCTCCATCCTTCTCTCTCCCTCCCTCTCCCTCTCCATCCTTCTCTCTCTCTCTCCCTCCCCCTCCCTCTCCATCCTTCTCACTCCCTCCCTCTCCCTCTCCATCCTTCTCTCTCTCTCCCTCCCTCTCCCTCTCCATCCTTCTCACTCCCTCCCTCTCCCTCTCCATCCTTCTCACTCCCTCTCCCTCTCCATCCTTCTCTCTCTCCCTCCCTCTCCCTCTCCATCCTTCTCTCTCTCTCTCTCCCCCTCCCTCTCCCTCCCTCTCCCTCTCCATCCTTCTCTCTCTCTCTCTCTCCCTCCCCCTCCCTCTCCATCCTTCTCACTCCCTCCCTCTCCCTCTCCATCCTTCTCTCTCTCTCTCTCTCTCCCTCCCCCTCCCTCTCCATCCTTCTCACTCCCTCCCTCTCCCTCTCCATCCTTCTCTCTCTCTCTCTCTCTCCCTCCCCCTCCCTCTCCATCCTTCTCACTCCCTCCCTCTCCCTCTCCATCCTTCTCTCTCTCTCTCTCACTCCCTCCCTCTCCCTCTCCATCCTTCTCACTCCCTCCCTCTCCCTCTCCATCCTTCTCTCTCTCTCTCTCTCTCTCCCTCCCCCTCCCTCTCCATCCTTCTCACTCCCTCCCTCTCCATCTCCATCAAGCATTTTGCTACATTCCCAATAACATCTGTTAAACACGTGTATGTGACCAATAAAATTTGATCTGATTTTGATTTGATCTCTTTCTCTCCCTCCCTCTCCATTTCTCTCCAACCCCCCTCCCCTCCCGCTGTCTCTCTCTCTGAAAACAAACCTCTTGACTTCTCCACACACCCAATGAACCTACATGAAGAGATGAAACAAGTCTCATAAAATTATGTGTGGAGTAGTGGAGCCTTTAGGGACAAACTGAGCCAAGATAAGCCAGGGATAAGTTGGTCATCAGTCTATCTATTCATAATAACCCTTCATTGGGATCATATATTTGATACTAGACCACATTTTCCAGTGCACTTCACTATGCAAATTACCAAATGACTTAGTCATCGTCTGGAGGTAGAGAGAGAGAGAGAGAGAGAGAGAGAGAGAGAGAAAGAGAAAGAGAAAGAGAGAGAATACAGTGGCAGAGAGACTGCAGCTACACAAGTTCTCCCACCGACAGACACTGGCAACCTGGGTGTGTCTCAGCCATACACAGAATAATTAATTAATTCACTTATCTCTTTTAAACCACAGCACTCGCGTTTGAGACAATATCATCGCATAAACACCACCCATTTGAGATAGCAATTGTAGCCTACATATCGGTGACAAGCTACAAATATATTAGCGTTATAAAACGTGAATTGTTGTGACACTGGACTGCAAAAATAAATCATACTGTTTTGCCCCTGTTGTGCGTAAAGTATAATCAAACAAAAAATAGGCCTAACAATTAAAGCCATAGACGGACATAATAAACACTTTATACTGGGGTTGTCGTCGGAACTACTTTCAACAGATAAAACATAAGAAAAACTTGCTTGACATTTTCCCATAGAATATGTAGTATATGTTGTTACTAAGAGAAACATGTACAGGAAGCCTAGAGATCAAGAGATCATTTAAACTTAACGTATAACAGTGAACACCAAGCAGGTGCATACAGTCAGCTTAATGTCATCCCCAACCGGAACAGAACTTCTCCCGACGATTCTGAATGACTTACCGCTTTGCTCCCCCAGAAAGACCAGTTTGAATTTCCTTAAAGGGTTCCCAAAGTCACTACCCACAGACATGTTTTTGGGGGAGAATTTGTAAAAGAGCAGGAGAATGAAACGCTTGTTCCCCAGTGGTCCGGGGGTTGTGGTACTGATGATGGATGTGAAACTGAAAAGCGACGCCTCAACCCGTTCAATCTGCTCTCTCCGCGATGGAAGCGCTACTGACTGGATCGCCTCCTGTCCGCTTCAACGGCAATCTGCGCATGCGCGGTTTGCTCGCTCCTCGCTCTGTTTGTCTGCCGCCCCCTCCCTTCCTGCTCTGGCACATGACGTCATGCGAAACGGAAGTAAAGGGAAGCTTTCCACTTTTTTTTATTTTATTTAAACTCTTGTGCGCTACATTATAGATTAGTTAGACCATAAGGCAAACTCAGCTTCAAACCTCATCCTTTACCTCTGGCTCCCTCTCTAGTACTTGAGTAACCCATGATGATTACTTACACACAGACACACAGACAGACACACAGACACACAGACAGACAATCCCTTTTTCCCCCATTCTTAACTTTTCCAACACAATATAACAATTAGACAATATAAACAAACATTTTTATTATTTACAGAAGTTACAAGTATTTATTTCTGCATATAAGGAACGCAAACTAAGATTATCCAAAACTAATCATATTGTATTGGCATTTTATTTCAACAAGTAAACAATTATTTAAACAGTGCAATTGATATTTGATGCATAGCATATTATTGTGATTAAAGCTGATGAGATATTGATCATATAAAATTACTATTCTGTGTAAAAAAAAATATGTTTTTAAACATCTCAAACAAAAACTCAAAGTCTCTATAATGTCACTCACCAAAATGCCTCTGTGTTAAAGACAAACTTAAATATTAAGCTAGCTTTAACTTTGTTGTCTACTGCAACTAGAAACCTGAATGAACAACATCCCTGGGATAACAGCAAGTGTACAGTTTTCAATGTGCACCCAAAGACTACGTTTCGTCCTTCAAAATGATCTAAAATCAACACCTTTCACTGCCACTGACCCCCTTCACCATGTAGGGTTACTGACCCCCTTCCCCATGTAGGGATCCTGACCCCCTTCCCCATGTAGGGATCCTGACCCCCTTCCCCATGTAGGGATCCTGACCCCTTTCCCCATGTAGGGATCCTGACCCCCTTCCCCATGTAGGGATCCTGACCCCCTTCCCCATGTAGGGATACTGACCCCCTTCCCCATGTAGGGATACTGACCCCCTTCCCCATGTAGGGATACTGACCCCCTTCCCCATGTAGGGATCCTGACCCCCTTCCCCATGTAGGGATACTGACCCCCTTCCCCATGTAGGGATACTGACCCCCTTCCCCATGTAGGGATACTGACCCCCTTCCCCATGTAGGGATACTGACCCCCTTCCCCATGTAGGGATACTGACCCCCCTTCCCCATGTAGGGATACTGACCCCCTTCCCCATGTAGGGATACTGACCCCCCTTCCCCATGTAGGGATACTGACCCCCTTCCCCATGTGGGGATATTGAACCCCATTCCCCGTGTAGGGATACTGACCCCCTTCCCCATGTAGGGATACTGACCCCCTTCCCCATGTAGGGATACTGACCCCCCTTCCCCATGTAGGGATACTGACCCCCTTCCCTGTGTGGGGATATTGAACCCCCTTCCCCGTGTAGGGATACTGACCCCCTTCCCCATGTGGGGATATTGAACCACCTTGCGCGTGTGGGGATATTGAACCACCTTCCCCATGTAGGGATACTGACCCCCTTCCCCATGTAGGGATCCTGACCCCCTTCCCCATGTAGGGATACTGACCCCCTTCCCCATGTAGGGATACTGACCCCCTTCCCCATGTAGGGATACTGACCCCCTTCCCCATGTAGGGATACTGACCCCCCTTCCCCATGTAGGGATACTGACCCCCGTTTGGGGATATTGAACCCCCTTCCCCGTGTGGGGATTGTGTAGGATAGTCGAAGGTGAGCTATAGTGTCCTGTATGAGGGTTATAGTATCCTTACCAGAGCTGGAGTGTCCTTCAGTGCTGAGGTTACTAACAGGAGGATCAGCTGGGTTAGAGAACAGTGCTGAGGTTACTAACAGGAGGATCAGCTGGGTTTGAGAACAGTGCTGAGGTTACTAACAGGATGATCAGCTGGGTTAGAGAACAGTGCTGAGGTTACTAACAGGAGGATCAGCTGGGTTTGAGAACAGTGCTGAGGTTACTAACAGGAGGATCAGCTGGGTTAGAGAACAGTGCTGAGGTTACTAACAGGAGGATCAGCTGGGTTAGAGAACAGTGCTGAGGTTACTAACAGGAGGATCAGCTGGGTTTGAGAACAGTGCTGAGGTTACTAACAGGAGGATCAGCTGGGTTTGAGAACAGTGCTGAGGTTACTAACAGGAAGATCAGCTGGGTTTGAGAACAGTGCTGAGGTTACTAACAGGAGGATCAGCTGGGTTAGAGAACAGTGCTGAGGTTACTAACAGGAGGATCAGCTGGGTTAGAGAACAGTGCTGAGGTTACTAACAGGAGGATCAGCTGGGTTTGAGAACAGTGCTGATGTTACTAACAGGAGGATCAGCTGGGTTAGAGAACAGTGCTGAGGTTACTAACAGGAGGATCAGCTGGGTTAGAGAACAGTGCTGAGGTTACTAACAGGAGGATCAGCAGGGTTAGAGAACAGCACTGAGGTTACTAACAGGAGGATCAGCTGGGTTTGAGAACAGCGCTGAGGTTACTAACAGGAGGATCAGCTGGGTTTGAGAACAGTGCTGAGGTTACTAACAGGAGGATCAGCTGGGTTAGAGAACAGTGCTGAGGTTACTAACAGGAGGATCAGCTGGGTTAGAGAACAGTGCTGAGGTTACTAACAGGAGGATCAGCTGGGTTAGAGAACAGTGCTGAGGTTACTAACAGGAGGATCAGCTGGGTTAGAGAACAGTGCTGAGGTTACTAACAGGAGGATCAGCTGGGTTTGAGAACAGTGCTGAGGTTACTAACAGGAGGATCAGCTGGGTTAGAGAACAGTGCTGAGGTTACTAACAGGAGGATCAGCTGGGTTAGAGAACAGTGCTGAGGTTACTAACAGGAGGATCAGCTGGGTTTGAGAACAGTGCTGAGGTTACTAACAGGAGGATAAGCTGGGTTAGAGAACAGTGCTGAGGTTACTAACAGGAGGATCAGCTGGGTTAGAGAACAGTGCTGAGGTTACTAACAGGAGGATCAGCTGGGCTAGAGAACAGTGCTGAGGTTACTAACAGGAGGATCAGCTGGGTTAGAGAACAGTGCTGAGGTTACTAACAGGAGGATCAGCTGGGTTTGAGAACAGTGCTGAGGTTACTAACAGGAGGATCAGCTGGGTTAGAGAACAGTGCTGAGGTTACTAACAGGAGGATCAGCTGGGTTAGAGAACAGTGCTGAGGTTACTAACAGGAGGATCAGCTGGGTTAGAGAACAGTGCTGAGGTTACTAACAGGAGGATCAGCTGGGTTTGAGAATACTTTAAGCAGACCGTTGAAACATTCTACGGTTGAAAGGCATACTGGACTTTGCCCACTGGCAGTTGATAGGTGAGTCACTTCTCTCATTTGAGACAGGTTAGGTGGATCAGGTGGGTAAAGGAGAGCACATTCAGACAGAACACCACAGCAGACTGTTGAAAGGAACAGTAGTGGACCTGAGACTACTCTTTAAAGTGAGACGAGAGAGAGGACGGAGTAGGGAGCCAGGAGGTCAGTCGTATCCCAGATCAGAGTGGTCCATCAGGCCTCTTCTCCAGGCTGTACTCCCTGGTCCTCAGGACCTTCCAGCCCACCACCCCAAGCAGGAAGATCCCCATCACCTTGAAGCCCACCTGCAGGCCCAGGTACCTGCAGAGATACAATAAGGCAGGAGGGTTAGAGCTAGTTTATAGCATGACTGTAAATATCACATTCCCACCTGCAGGCCCAGGTACCTGCAGGGAAATCCATCAACCAATCCAGTCAACCAATCCAGTCAACCAACCAATCAATCAACCAATCAGTCAATCAGTCAACCAATCCAGTCAAACAACCAATCACCAATCAATCAACCAATCAGTCAACCAATCCAGTCAACCAACCAATCAATCAACCAATCAGTCAATCAGTCAACCAATCCAGTCAACCAACCAATCACCAATCAATCAACCAATCAGTCAACCAATCCAGTCAACCAACCAATCCAGTCAACCAACCAATCACCAATCAATCAACCAATCCGGTCAACCAACCAATCAACAATCAATCAACCAATCAATCAACCAATCCAGTCAACCAACCAATCACCAATCAATCAACCAATCAATCAACCAATCCAGTCAACCAACCAATCACCAATCAATCAACCAATCAATCAACCAACCAATCACCAATCAATCAACCAATACATTAATGAATGAATAATTCTCACTTGTATAAATGAGGCATGACAATAGTTGCATTCTTACCTGTTCCTCAGGATGTTATTGTCATAGTAACCACAGCCCAGCCGGTTGCCACAGGCTTGTTTCCACCAAATACAGGAGCTGTCGATGACAATACCGAACAGGGCTGGGGCTGGTAACCAGGCTAGAATAGAGGAGGATCACACAATACATAACATTATATACAGGAGCTGAGGATGGCCATGCTGAATAGGGCTGGTAACCAGGCTAGAATAGAGGAGGATCACACAATACATAACATTATATACAGGAGCTGTCGATGGTCATGCCGAACAGGGCTGGGGCTGGTAACCAGGCTAGAATAGAGGAGGATCACACAATACATAACATTATATACAGGAGCTGAGGATGGCCATGCGGAATAGGGCTGGTAACCAGGCTATTATAATACAATTAACATTAACAATTAACAATTAAACATTAACACTGTTCATAGAAAATAACGGCATTTCAATATAGTTGTAATCCACTAGAGGGCACTGTAACACTGCATTGACGGATGATAAGGCAGGGTCATATCCTAGAAGGCGGGTCATATCCTAGAAGACGGGTCATATCCTAGAAGACGGGTCATATCCTAGAAACGGGTCATATCCTGGAAGATGGGTCATATCCTGGAAGACGGGTCATATCCTAGAAGATGGGTCATATCCTAGAAGACGGGTCATATCCTAGAAGACGGGTCATATCCTAGAAACGGGTCATATCCTGGAAGACGGGTCATATCCTGGAAGACGGGTCATATCCTAGAAGATGGGTCTCCTTAAAGACGGATCATATCCTAGAAGATGGGTCATATCCTGGAAGATGTGTCATATCCTTAAAGACGGGTCATATCCGAGAAGATGGGTCATATCCTGGAAGACGGGTCATATCCTAGAAGATGGGTCATATCCTGGAAGACGGGTCATATCCTAGAAGATGGGTCATATCCTGGAAGACGGATCATATCCTAGAAGACGGGTCATATCCTAGAAGACGGGTCATATCCTAGAAGACGGGTCATATCATAGAAGACGGGTCATATCCTGGAAGACGGGTCATATCCTAGAAGACGGGTCATATCCTAGAAGACGGGTCATATCCTGGAAACGGGTCATATCCTAGAAGACGGGTCATATCCTAGAAGACGGGTCATATCCTAGAAGACGGGTCATATCCTAGAAACGGGTCATATCCTGGAAGACGGGTCATATCCTGGAAGACGGGTCATATCCTAGAAGATGGGTCTCCTTAAAGACGGATCATATCCTAGAAGATGGGTCATATCCTGGAAGATGTGTCATATCCTTAAAGACGGGTCATATCCGAGAAGATGGGTCATATCCTGGAAGACGGGTCATATCCTAGAAGATGGGTCATATCCTGGAAGACGGGTCATATCCTAGAAGACGGGTCATATCCTGGAAGACGGATCATATCCTAGAAGACGGGTCATATCCTAGAAGACAGGTCATATCCTAGAAGACGGGTCATATCCTAGAAGACGGGTCATATCCTAGAAGACGGGTCATATCCTGGAAGACGGGTCATATCCTAGAAGACGGGTCATATCCTAGAAGACGGGTTATATCCTGGAAACGGGTCATATCCTAGAAGACGGGTCATATCCTAGAAGACGGGTCATATCCTAGAAGACGGGTCATATCCTGGAAGACGGGTCATATCTTAGAAGACGGGTCATATCCTAGAAGACGGGTCATATCCTAGAAGACGGGTCATATCCTGGAAGACGGGTCATATCCTAGAAGACGGGTCATATCCTAGAAGACGCGTCATATCCTGGAAGACGGGTCATATCCTGGAAGACGGGTCATATCCTAGAAGACGGGTCATATCCTAGAAGACGGGTCATATCCTGGAAGACGGGTCATATCCTAGAAGACGGGTCATATCCTAGAAGACGGGTCATATCCTGGAAACGGGTCATATCCTAGAAGACGGGTCATATCCTAGAAGACGGGTCATATCCTAGAAGACGGGTCATATCCTGGAAGACGGGTCATATCTTAGAAGACGGGTCATATCCTAGAAGACGCGTCATATCCTGGAAGACGGGTCATATCCTGGAAGACGGGTCATATCCTAGAAGACGGGTCATATCCTAGAAGACGGGTCATATCCTGGAAGACGGGTCATATCCTAGAAGACGGGTCATATCCTAGAAGACGGGTCATATCCTGGAAACGGGTCATATCCTAGAAGACGGGTCATATCCTAGAAGACGGGTCATATCCTAGAAGACGGGTCATATCCTGGAAGACGGGTCATATCTTAGAAGACGGGTCATATCCTAGAAGACGGGTCATATCCTGGAAGACGGGTCATATCCTAGAAGACGGGTCATATCCTAGAAGACGGGTCATATCCTAGAAGACGGGTCATATCCTGGAAGACGGGTCATATCCTAGAAGACGGGTCATATCCTAGAAGACGCATCATAACCTGGAAGACGGGTCATATCCTAGAAGACGGGTCATATCCTAGAAGACGGGTCATATCCTGGAAACGGGTCATATCCTAGAAACGGGTCATATCCTGGAGCGGTGGATTTGATTTATCATTGTATTCCATTGTGTGTTGCTTTAGGAACATCTGTCTATGTGAAGAAGATAAAAGAGTATACTTACCAAGCACTCTCATGAGCAAAAACTGGACTCCTATGGCAAAGGATTTATCTTCATGGGGAACAGTTCTGAAACAATTCAAGCAAAGTAATGAATTATAATGAACAATTAAACGAAATGACACTTTATCCAGCCATTATTTAGCTGAGGACCATCATATAGATGGGGTTGTGTGTTAGAGAGGGAGGACCATCATATAGATGGGGTTGTGTGTTAGGGAGGGAGGACCATCATATAGATGGGGTTGTGTGTTAGGGAGGTTACCTGAGGACCATCATATAGATGGGGTTGTGTGTTAGGGAGGTTACCTGAGGACCATCATATAGATGGGGTTGTGTGTTAGGGAGGTTACCTGAGGACCATCATATAGATGGGGTTGTGTGTTAGAGAGGTTACCTGAGGACCATCATATAGATGGGGTTGTGTGTTAGAGAGGGAGGACCATCATATAGATGGGGTTGTGTGTTAGGGAGGGAGGACCATCATATAGATGGGGTTGTGTGTTAGAGAGGTTACCTGAGGACCATCATATAGATGGGGTTGTGTGTTAGAGAGGGAGG
Organism: Oncorhynchus mykiss; assembly: GCF_013265735.2. Lineage (NCBI taxonomy): Eukaryota > Metazoa > Chordata > Actinopteri > Salmoniformes > Salmonidae > Oncorhynchus > Oncorhynchus mykiss. The sequence goes on along the minus strand of NC_048569.1, from coordinate 96,670,772 downwards.
ACCATCATATAGATGGGGTTGTGTGTTAGAGAGGGAGGACCATCATATAGATGGGGTTGTGTGTTAGAGAGGGAGGACCATCATATAGATGGGGTTGTGTGTAAGAGAGGGAGGAATATCATATATATGGGGTTGTGTGTTAGAGAGGGAGGACCATAATATAGATGGGGTTGTGTGTTAGAGAGGGAGGACCATCATATAGATGGGGTTGTGTGTTAGAGAGGTTACCTGAGGACCATCATATAGATGGGGTTGTGTGTTAGAGAGAGAGGACCATCATATAGATGGGGTTGTGTGTTAGAGAGGGAGGACCATCATATAGATGGGGTTGTGTGTTAGAGAGGGAGGACCATCATATAGATGGGGTTGTGTGTTAGAGAGGGAGGACCATCATATAGATGGGGTTGTGTGTTAGAGAGGTTACCTGAGGACCATCATATAGATGGGGTTGTGTGTTAGAGAGGGAGGACCATCATATAGATGGGGTTGTGTGTTAGGGAGGTTACCTGAGGACCATCATATAGATGGGGTTGTGTGTTAGGGAGGGAGGACCATCATATAGATGGGGTTGTGTGTTAGAGAGGTTACCTGAGGACCATCATATAGATGGGGTTGTGTGTTAGAGAGGGAGGACCATCATATAGATGGGGTTGTGTGTTAGAGAGGGAGGACCATCATATTCACTACCGGTCAAAAGATTGGACACACCGAGGGTTTTTCTTTATTTTTACTATTTTCTACATTGTAGAATAATAGTGAAGACATCAAAACTATGAATTAACACATATTGAATCATGTTAAACAAATAAAAAATATATTTCATCATATAGACGGGGTTGTGTGTTAGAGAGGGAGGAATATCATATAGATGGGGTTGTGTGTTAGAGAGGTTACCTGAGGACCATCATATAGATGGGGTTGTGTGTTAGAGAGGGAGGACCATCATATAGATGGGGTTGTGTGTTAGAGAGGTTACCTGAGGACCATCATATAGATGGGGTTGTGTGTAAGAGAGGGAGGAATATCATATATATGGGGTTGTGTGTTAGAGAGGGAGGACCATCATATAGATGGGGTTGTGTGTTAGAGAGGGAGGACCATCATATATATGGGGTTGTGTGTTAGAGAGGGAGGACCATCATATAGATGGGGTTGTGTGTTAGGGAGGGAGGACCATCATATAGATGGGGTTGTGTGTTAGAGAGGGAGGACCATCATATAGATGGGGTTGTGTGTTAGAGAGGTTACCTGAGGACCATCATATAGATGGGGTTGTGTGTTAGAGAGGTTACCTGAGGACCATCATATATATGGGGTTGTGTGTTAGAGAGGGAGGACCATCATATAGATGGGGTTGTGTGTTAGGGAGGGAGGACCATCATATAGATGGGGTTGTGTGTTAGAGAGGGAGGACCATCATATAGATGGGGTTGTGTGTTAGGGAGGTTACCTGAGGACCATCATATAGATGGGGTTGTGTGTAACGGAGGTTACCTGAGGACCATCATATAGATGGGGTTGTGTGTTAGGGAGGGAGGACCATCATATAGATGGGGTTGTGTGTTAGAGAGGTTACCTGAGGACCATCATATAGATGGGGTTGTGTGTTAGAGAGGGAGGACCATCATATAGATGGGGTTGTGTGTTAGGGAGGGAGGACCATCATATAGATGGGGTTGTGTGTTAGAGAGGGAGGACCATCATATAGATGGGGTTGTGTGTTAGGGAGGGAGGACCATCATATAGATGGGGTTGTGTGTTAGAGAGGGAGGACCATCATATAGATGGGGTTGTGTGTTAGAGAGGGAGGACCATCATATAGATGGGGTTGTGTGTTAGAGAGGGAGGACCATCATATAGATGGGGTTGTGTGTTAGAGAGATTACCTGAGGACCATCATATAGATGGGGTTGTGTGTTAGAGAGGTTACCTGAGGACCATCATATAGATGGGGTTGTGTGTTAGGGAGGGAGGACCATCATATAGATGGGGTTATGTGTTAGGGAGGGAGGACCATCATATAGATGGGGTTGTGTGTTAGAGAGGTTACCTGAGGACCATCATATAGATGGGGTTGTGTGTTAGAGAGGTTACCTGAGGACCATCATATAGATGGGGTTGTGTGTTAGGGAGGGAGGACCATCATATAGATGGGGTTGTGTGTCAGGGAGGTTACCTGAGGACCATCATATAGATGGGGTTGTGTGTTAGAGAGGGAGGACCATCATATAGATGGGGTTGTGTGTTAGGGAGGTTACCTGAGGACCATCATATAGATGGGGTTGTGTGTAACGGAGGTTACCTGAGGACCATCATATAGATGGGGTTGTGTGTTAGGGAGGGAGGACCATCATATAGATGGGGTTGTGTGTTAGAGAGGTTACCTGAGGACCATCATATAGATGGGATTGTGTGTTAGAGAGGTTACCTGAGAACCATCATATAGATGGGGTTGTGTGTCAGGGAGGCGATCAACCCAGCCAGAGAGATGAGGAACATGACAGGAAGCAGGAAGTGAGGACATTGGTTGGGGCAAGGACCGGGGCGGGCAGTACCCCCACCACCACCCTGGCTGTAAGCTATACAGATACAGTCTGTGTACTTCTACACCAGAAGAAGAAGAACACAGAAGACACCATTGTCAATATATAAAGATAGACAACATATACAAGTATGCCATACATTTCTCAGATTCAAGAAGCAAAATGTACAAAATGACTTGTTTTCATTAAGACAACGGCTAAATTGTGAACGATCGATAACCTATACTGATTTGAAAGTACTGTAATTACAGATAACTCTTGGTCTGAATTGAAGTCTAACTAATTCAACTAGTCACCATAATGGCCATGCATTGATTATTATATACACCAAGTCGAGTCAATATAACTATTAGCATTGCCACAGTCCTCCTGCTTGTGGATTACACTACTACTGCAACATCTACAAGTGGTTTAACTCCACTTAAAACACTTCCTGTGTCCCAGGGCCGATTACAGATGGATTGGACTGGCCCATTGATTGTTAACCATCCATATCGTGTCCCTGTACTGTAGGTAGAGACTGTAGCACACAGTCAGACACATAGCGCTATGTCTGGCTGGCTGCCTTTGCTGACCAATACACTCTCCTAAACTGGGTTTAATCCATTTAAACGGTTGAAGATTTAGACCGTACAGATGTAGGATCTTAATTTGACCAGTTTCTTACAGTAGGAGAATACCAGGACATGGCGGTAACAGGAAAATGTGAATTATTTTGTGGATTATAATTTATGGACATTTTTGTAACGGGTTTAATGCGTTTTTTTTGTTATTAAGGCAAATCAAGTCTGACATCTTTTAAGGGGAAACTTTCGAAGCTTTTACAAACCTTGAAGACGCTACAATCAGGCTTTTATAAACCTTGAAGACGCTACAATCAGGCTTTTATAAACCTTGAAGACGCTACAATCAGGCTTTTATAAACCTTGAAGACGCTACAATCAGGCTTTAATAAACCTTGAAGACGCTACAATCAGGCTTTTATAAACCTTGAAGACGCTACAATCGGGCTTTTATAAACCTTGAAGACGCTACAATCGGGCTTTTATAAACCTTGAAGACGCTACAATCGGGCTTTTATAAACCTTGAAGACGCTACAATCAGGCTTTTATAAACCTTGAAGACGCTACAATCAGGCTTTTATAAACCTTGAAGACGCTACAATCAGGCTTTTATAAACCTTGAAGACGCTACAATCAGGCTTTTATAAACCTTGAAGACGCTACAATCAGGCTTTTATAAACCTTGAAGACGCTACAATCAGGCTTTTATAAACCTTGAAGACGCTACAATCAGGCTTTTATAAACCTTGAAGACGCTACAATCAGGCTTTTATAAACCTTGAAGACGCTACAATCGGGCTTTTATAAACCTTGATGACGCTACAATCAGGCTTTTATAAACCTTGAAGACGCTACAATCAGGCTTTTATAAACCTTGAAGACGCTACAATCAGGCTTTTATAAACCTTGAAGACGCTACAATCAGGCTTTTATAAACCGATGACGCTACAATCAGGCTTTTATAAACCTTGAAGACGCTACAATCGGGCTTTTATAAACCTTGAAGACGCTACAATCAGCGGAGGAAACCTACTCCAGTAGAAGTGAAGATACCTTGATAGAAAATGACTCAAGTGAAAGTCACCCAGTAAAATAATACTTGAGTAAAAGTCCAAAAAGTTTTTGGTTTTTAACATACTTAAGTATCAAACGTAAATGTATAAATAATTTAAAATTCCGCATATTAAGCAGTAAAGACGGCACCATTTCTTGTTTTCTTAATTTACGGCTAGCCAGGGGGCACACTTCAACAGTCAGACATCATTTACAAACAAAGTATGTGTTTAGTGAGTCCGCCTAGATCAGAGGCAGTAGAGATGACCAGGGATGTTCTCTTGATACGAGTGTGTGAATTAGACCTTATTCCTGTCCTGCTAAACATTCAAAATGTAACGAGTACTTTTGGGTGTCAGGGGAAAATGTACGGAGTAAAAAAGTACATTATTTTCTTTAGGAATGTAGTGAAGTTAAAGTTGTCAAAAATATAAATAGTAATGTAAAGTACAGTTACCCCCCAAAAAATGACTTAAGTAGTACTCTACACGACTGACTACACGTTTGCATTTCCTGCTGTACAGGACATTTACTGGATGATCAAATTAAGACCCTACATCTTTAACATTACCATTTGTTCAGTCATGCCACACTACTTCCCTAACTTCATTCTGACGTGTCTTTTATGCAAATCAAAGCAGATAAATGTGCACTCATCAGAAGCCTGAGATTAAATGGCCACCTACCAGAACCCTGAATTTGTTCTTGGGGTCTTTGGTGTACTCCTTGCAGCCTGCGTGGCAGGGAGACAGGTACTCAGTGTTGTCTGATCCACACACTGGGTTAAAGGAGTCATCAGGACAGGAGCAGTTGGAATAACAGGTGGCCAGAAACCTGTAGGGGGGGGGGGGGAGAAGATGTTTAGAGAATGGTTTAGTGTGTCACAATAGAGTTATACCCGATATCCGCATTATTGTGCTGAGCTGGCTCAGATATTGTCTTTTCATATGGACCTTTCCAGCACAGTTCCAGGAACTGTGGTGAATATCTAAGCAGGCCAGATGAGTACAAGGCTAGCTAGGCTTGGTTCAGCTCGGCTCAGCTCAATAGTGTGAAAAGGGCTCTGGGTGAGTTAAGTTCATCAGTAGAGCTCTGGGTGAGTTAAGTTCATCAGTAGAGCTCTGGGTGGAGTTAAGTTAATCAGTAGAGCTCTGGGTGGAGTTAAGTTCATCAGTAGAGCTCTGGGTGAGTTAAGTTCATCAGTAGAGCTCTGGGTGAGTTAAGTTCATCAGTAGAGCTCTGGGTGAGTTAAGTTCATCAGTAGAGCTCTGGGTGAGTTAAGTTCATCAGTAGAGCTCTGGGTGAGTTAAGTTCATCAGTAGAGCTCTGGGTGAGTTAAGTTCATCAGTAGAGCTCTGGGTGAGTTAAATTCATCAGTAGAGCTCTGGGTGAGTTAAGTTTATCAGTAGCGCTCTGGGTGGAGTTAAGTTCATCAGTAGAGCTCTGGGTGAGTTAAGTTCACCAGTAGAGCTCTGGGTGAGTTAAGTTCATCAGTAGAGCTCTGGGTGAGTTAAGTTCATCAGTAGAGCTCTGGGTGAGTTAAGTTCATCAGTAGAGCTCTGGGTGGAGTTAAGTTCATCAGTAGAGCTCTGGGTGAGTTAAGTTCATCAGTAGAGCTCTGGGTGAGTTAAGTTCATCAGTAGAGCTCTGGGTGAGTTAAGTTCATCAGTAGAGCTCTGGGTGAGTTAAGTTCATCAGTAGAGCTCTGAGTGAGTTAAGTTCATCAGTAGAGCTCTGGGTGGAGTTAAGTTCATCAGTAGAGCTCTGGGTGGAGTTAAGTTCATCAGTAGAGCTCTGGGTGAGTTAAGTTTATCAGTAGAGCTCTGGGTGAGTTAAGTTCATCAGTAGAGCTCTGGGTGGAATTAAGTTAATCAGTAGAGCTCTGGGTGAGTTAAGTTCATCAGTAGAGCTCTGGGTGAGTTAAGTTCATCAGTAGAGCTCTGGGTGAGTTAAGTTCATCAGTAGAGCTCTGGGTGAGTTAAGTTCATCAGTAGAGCTCTGGGTGAGTTAAATTCATCAGTAGAGCTCTGGGTGAGTTACGTTCATCAGTAGAGCTCTGGGTGAGTTAAGTTCATCAGTAGAGCTCTGGGTGAGTTAAGTTCATCAGTAGAGCTCAGTGCCAAACCACATAACAGAAGACAACCGAGATATGGGGTTATGGGGTAAAGACCAGGGTTCCTGTTAATGTTATCTGTTGTTCATTAGCCTCTGTTTGGTGTTGTACTGTAGTAACAACATCTCTAGTTGTTTGGGTTCACCAGTGGCACAGCTCCAAACAGTAGCCTTGTCTTAGTGTCCACAAGTGGCTAGTTAATTAACGGTGTCTTCTGTGTAATATCAAGAGGTAAGCTAAATTAAGTTAATTGTCCTCAAGACCGGACAATAATGTAACTGATGGGGCTTGTGCAAGTGTTTCACCAAACTCTTTTTTTTTGTACAAATAATTAAAATGCTTCTGTCTTCTAGTCCTCATGACCGCTCTAGAACTCCATGTATTTAAACACCTTCAAAACATCAACTGTCAAAACTACAGAGACAGTAACACAGCCTCCCCAAAATGACAAACTACAAACAACATACACATCAACAACAGCCCAATCAGCCAGCACAGGGCCCAATCAACCAGAGTTACATGGCCCAATCAACCAGAGTTACATGGCCCAAACAGCCAGGACAGGGCCCAATCAACCAGTGCTACATGGCCCAATCAACCAGGACACGGCCCAATCAACCAGGACACGGCCCAATCAACCAGGACACGGCCCAATCAACCAGTGCTACATGGCCCAATCAACCAGGACATGGCCCAATCCACCAGGACATGGCCCAATCAACCAGGACACGGGCCAATCAACCAGGACACGGCCCAATCAACCAGTGCTACATGGCCCAATCAACCAGGACACGGCCCAAACCACCAGGACATGGCCCAATCCACCAGGACATGGCCCAATCAACCAGGACACAGCCCAATCAACCAGTGCTACATGGCCCAATCAACCAGGACACGGCCCAATCAACCAGTGCTACATGGCCCAATCAATCAGGACACGGCCCAATCCACCAGGACATGGCCCAATCAACCAGGACACGGCCCAATCAACCAGGACACGGCCCAATCAACCAGGACACGGCCCAATCAACCAGGACACGGCCCAATCAACCAGGACACGGCCCAATCAACCAGGACATGGCCCAATCAACCAGGACACAGCCCAATCCACCAGGACACAGCCCAATCAACCAGTGCTACATGGCCCAATCGGTCAGTGCTACATGATCCAAACAACCAGGACAAGGCCCTCCAAATATGTAACTGTTTGGCAAAGATGCAGATCCCTTCTCTGACTCACCCATTGGGTGTGTAGTTGACCTCCGCCACCCTCTGTGTGGGGCAGCCCATGAAGAAGAGAGGGATGATGAGGAGGACAGAGATGGTGAGCATGGCGACAGAAAAACGAGGGATGGTCTTCAGAGAGAGACCGGTCCTCTTCATGATGACTCCGCCCACCAGCATCCCCACGGCAACGGACGGAAGGTTCACCGCACCTGAGGGAGAAGACAAGATTTTTGAGAGCAGAATAGATTTAAAAACGTTCTCCACAGTATGTATCTGTATACTTGTCTCTTTGTATCTGTATCGATCTCTACATACAGAACTACAAAGACAGAGATAGTCTGAAAGAGTGCATAGCGAGCTGATTTGTCTTCACTGAAAGACACGATCAACTTAATTGTCTCAGGCATACAAACGCTAGCCTGGTTGCCAGTCTATGATTAGCTATTACATTGTACAAGACACAGAGTACAAGGAGTGGAATGTTACAGAGACTGATACCGGCGGCAGGGTAGCCTAGTTAGAGCGTTGGACTAGTAACCGGAAGGTTGCAAGTTCAAATCCCCGAGCTGACAAGGTACAAAATCTGTCATTCTGCCCGTGAACAGGCAGTTAAACCACTGTTCCTAGGCCGTCATTGAAAATAAGAATTTGTTCTTAACTGACTTGTTTAGGTGAAAAAAAAAACAAAAAAAAAAACACTGAATATACCCAGATCAGAGCTGATAACGTGTGGCCAGACAGCATTTGCCCCAATACTTTTCAATCCGTTATGGTGCCGCCGTACCATTTTCCAAAAGCAGCAGCACCAAACGCGTTTACCAGACATTTATTAGTTCACGTCATAGAAAAAAAAAACAGAGAAATAAAATTGCAATTGATAAGAAGTCTCTTACTGAACAAGTTGACGTTTACGTACCTCCGCCAATTTCAGCCCCGTTGTTTTGGTCTAGTGAATACAACCTGGGATTTCACACGTTTCTTTTTGTCATTGGCCTACACACAATACCCCAGCAATTCAAAGTGTACAGTGCCTTGCTAAAGTTTCCATCCCCCTTGGCGTTTTTCAATGGATTTTTATTTGGATTTCATGTAATGGACATACACAAAATAGTCCCAGTTGGTGAAGTGAAATGTAAAAACAAACAAATAAAACCTGAAAAGTGGTGAGTGCATATGTACCCCCTTTGCTATGAAGCCCCTAAATAAGATCTGGTGCAACCAATTGCCTTCAGAAGTCACATAATTAGTTAAATAAAGTCCACCTGTGTGCTAAGTGTCACGTGATCTCAGTATATATACACCTGTTCTGAAAAGCCCCAGAGTTTCCAACACCACTAAGCAAGGGGCACCAGTAAGCAAGCGGCACCATGAAGACCAAGGAGCTCTCCAAACAGGTCAGGGACAAAGTTGTGGGGAAGTACAGATCAGGGTTGGGTTATAAAAAAATATCAGAAACTTTGAACATCCCACGGAGCACCATTAAATCCATTTTTAAAAAATGGAAAGAATATGGCACCACAACAAACCTGTCAAGAGAGGGTCACCCACCAAAACTCACAGACCAGGCAAGGAGGGCATTAATCAGAGAGGCAACAACGAGACCAAAGATAACCCTGAAGGAGCTGCAAAGCTCCACAGCGGAGATTGGAGTATCTGTCCATAGGACCACTTTAAGCTGTACACTCCACAGAGCTGGGCTTTACAGAAGAGTGGACAGAAAAAAGCCATTGCTTAAAGAAAAAAACAAGAAAACACGTTTGGTGTTCACTAAATGGCATGTGGGAGACTCCCCAAACATATGGAAGAAGGTACTCTGGTCAGATGAGACTAAAATGTAGCTTTTTGGCCATCAAGGAAAACACTATGTCTGGCGCAAACCCAACACCTCTCATCACCCCGAGAAAACCATCCCCACAGTGAAGCATGGTGGTGACAGCATCATGCTGTTTTTCATCGGCAGGGACTGGGAAACTGGTCAGAATTGAAGGAATGATGGATGGCGCTAAATACAGGGATATTTTTTAGGGAAATCTGTTTCAGTCTTCCAGCAGGACAATGACCCTAAGCATACTGCTAAAGCAACACTCGAGTGGTTTAAGAGGAAACATTTAAATGACTTGGAATGGCCTAGTCAAAGCCCAGACCTCAATCCAATTGAGAATCTGTGGTATGCCTTAAAGATTGCTGTACACCAGCAGGAACCCATCCAACTTGAAGGAGCTGGAACAGTTTTGCCTTGAAGAATGGGCAAACATCCCAATGACTAGATGTGCCAAGCTTATAGAGACATACCCCAAGAGACTTGCAGCTGTAATTGCTGCAAAAGCAGTCTCTAGAAAGTATTGATTTGGGGGGAGGAATATTTATGCACGCTCAAGCTTTCTGTTTTCTTGTCTTATTTCTTGTTTGTTTCACAATTGTTTCAAACTTCAAAGTGGGAGGTATGTTATGTAAATCAAATTATACAACCCCAACCCCCCAAAAAAAATCTATTATAATTACAGTTTTTAAGGCAACATAATAGGAAAAATGCCAAGGGGGTGAATACTTTCATGTTTTCAAAATGAAAATGAAAAGTTGAAACGTCTTGAGTCAATAAGTATTCATCCCCTTTGTTATGGCAATCCTAAATCATTTCAGGAGTAAAAATGGACTCACTCTGTAAGCAATAAACATGATTTTTTTTGAACGACTACCTCATCTCTGCACACATACAATTATCTGTAAGGTCCCTCAGTCGAGCAGTAACTTTCAAACACAGCTGTGACTCAACAAAATGTGGAATACGTCATGGGGTATGAATACTTTCTGAAGGCACTGTATGTGTTAATAAAAGCAGTTTAGCCGTCCTCTAAAACTAGCTAGATTGATCCAATCTACAGCTAGCTCACAAAACTACTAACGTTAGCTTTAGTAGCGTAGCTAGATAGCTAGCTGGCTAACATTAGCTGGCCAGACTGATGCAATCATGTAGCCAGCAGCTAACGTTAATAACGTAGACTCAACTGAATAAATGTGTTTGGCACAGGATAAAGAGTATGACATGATCTGTTGCTTCTACCGAAGGCATACTGTTCCTGGAAAGGTTAGTCAGTCAGTTTGTTAGTCCTGTAATGTTGGCATATTATTTCCACTGCTGGTGATTATTCACAAATGTTTGTGGTGCAAAAGTACAGGTTCTACAACTTCCGTCACAGAGCGGTCTACACAGATACTGTGAACACGTGGTAGTTTGAAGGGTCTGATCCACCTTAGGCCAGGAGTGTTTTCCAATTCACACCCCAAAGCCATATAGTCATAGGACAGATGAAAAGGGAAGCTATATATATATATGTATATAATAAGACCTGAACAGGTCATGAGATCAGGAAAAACTCCAGGCCCTAAAAAAGACAATAATGAATTTTTACACACCACTTTTGAACCTGTGGTGCCTGTGGTAACTGTGGTGCCTGTGGTAACTGTCGTGCCTGTGGTGCAACCTCTGTCCCAGACTATACTGCTGATCCCACAGTAAATACACATAGATGAATGCTGAGAAAGGACTAGACACCAGATATAATACGGTCTAAAAGCTCACTCTCTACCAGCATCCTTAGACAGCCTTTCAACACCACAACAGTCGTCATTCATCCACAACTACAGTACGTTAAACTCTTTGACGTAAACCATTATCATAACAAGCCCAAGTGAAGAACAGAGATCTGTGTCTTCATCTCCATGCCAACTGTAACCCATGCCAACTGTAACCCATGCCAACTATCAATACCAGCCGTAGAGTAGGGTAAAGAGCGAGTAGGATCAGATTCACCATACTTAATCTGTTTCACATAGTGGATCAATAAGGAAACACATACATCATTGATCTATGGGGCGGCACGTAGCCTAGTGGTTAGAGCGCTGGGGCGGCAGGAAGCCTAGTGGTTAGAGCGTTGGGGCGGCAGGTAGCCTAGTGGTTAGAGCGTTGGGGCGGCAGGAAGCCTAGTGGTTAGAGCGTTGGGGTGGCAGGAAGCCTAGTGGTTAGAGCGTTGGGGCGGCAGGAAGCCTAGTGGTTAGAGCGTTGGGACGGCAGGAAGCCTAGTGGTTAGAGCGTTGGGGTGGCAGGAAGCCTAGTGGTTAGAGCGTTGGGGCGGCAGGAAGCCTAGTGGTTAGAGCGTTGGGACGGCAGGAAGCCTAGTGGTTAGAGCGTTGGGGCGGCAGGTAGCCTAGTGGTTAGAGCGTTGGGGCGGCAGGAAGCCTAGTGGGTAGAGCGTTGGGGCAGCAGGAAGCCTAGTGGTTAGAGCGTTGGGGCAGCAGAAAGCCTAGTGGTTAGAGCGTTGGGGCGGCAGGAAGCCTAGTGGTTAGAGCGTTGGGGCTGCTGGAAGCCTAGTGGTTAGAGCGTTGGGGCGGCAGGAAGCCTAGTGGTTAGAGCGTTGGGGCTGCAGGAAGCCTAGTGGGTAGAGCGTTGGGGCGGCAGGAAGCCTAGTGGTTAGAGCGTTGGGGCGGCAGGAAGCCTAGTGGTTAGAGCGTTGGCAGTTAACACACTGTTCCCCGGGCGCCGAAGATGTGGATGTCGATTAAGGCAACATCCCCCCCCCCCCCACCCTCTCTGACTCAGAGGACTTGGGATAAATGTTGTACCCCCATTTCATCTGTTCCACAAAGATGTGGTGAAGGGGTTTGATTGAACGCAGACCGTTCCATTGCTCAGATTGGAGCACATTCAACAAATCTGATTTAACAAAGTGGATATTTGTAAAAATCCGTCATGATTTATGTGTTGTAACAGACCCACCATGTGGTTACTGGAGTCTTGTATTGGATATATTTGTCTGTTTTTTTGCTGTTTTACAATTAGAAGTTGTTTATTTTTCATGTCTAGAAGAACTGACTGCTAAATGTTAACTGATTAGCATAGCTAGCATACACAAAATCAGAAGAGGAGGTAGTCAGTCTTTTTTAAATATATTTTTATTTAACTGCAATGCAGTTGATTGGTGACAATGACATGTGTTGGGGTTGACATCCATCCATACATTATACTCCGATTTTTACCTCAAAATAGTGTGAATCAAACGTATAAAAAAATGGCCTAAAATGTAGATTAATTTAGCTGGGAAGAAATTAGGAGATTCAAGATGTTTCCCCCACATTGTTTTGGTACATAGTGTGTGTGTGTGTGTGTGTGTGTGTGTGTGTGTGTGTGTGTGTGTGTGTGTGTGTGTGTGTGTGTGTGTGTGTGTACGCAGGCCTGCTTAGGACAAAGCAGCTAACGAGGCACTGCTCTGTCAGCTGTCGTAGGCAGCCTTGCTGTCTGGAGAAGAGGGGTCCTTTTATGTTTCCATATATCCATGTGTGAATTCTTCTCAACAGTAATGTGACTTTGTGGATTCAAATAAAGTATTTAAAATGTGTGTCTCTCTGTTTGTCTGTGTGGTGAGTATTTTGTGCTCCCGAGTGGCGCAGTGGTCTAAACGCACTGCAAGAGGTGTCACTACAGTCCCTGGAACTGACCTATGAGGAGACAGTGGTACTGTACTGACCTATGAGGAGGCAGTGGAACTGTATTGACCTATGAGGAGGCAGTGGTACTGTACTGACCTATGAGGAGGCAGTGGAACTGTACTGACCTATGAGGAAGCAGTGGTACTGTACTGACCTATGAGCAGGCAGTAGAACTGACCTATGAGGAGGCAGTGGTACTGTACTGACCTATGAGGAGGCAGTGGAACTGTACTGACCTATGAGGAGGCAGTGGAACTGTACTGACCTATGAGCAGACAGTGGTACTGTACTGACCTATGAGCAGGCAGTTGTACTGTACTGACCTATGAGCAGACAGTGGTACTGTACTGACCTATGAGCAGACATTTGTACTGTACTGACCTATGAGCAGGTTGCTGTAAGCGGTGGTCGTACTGTACTGTCTCTCCAGGAACTTGGTGAGGAAGGTGGCGAGGCCAGCGATGACTGAAGAGAAACAGCACTGAGACAGAACCAACAGCAGGAACAGGGGACTGAGGAGGAGACGGACAAACAGCCTGGGGAACACTGGGGTGAGAGGAACAGAAGAGGACAGACAGACACATAAACACACACACAGACGTACACAAATAAATTAGTCAGTTCACTAAGAAATACTGTAGCTACCAGGCAGATTCTCTGTGAACTCCTATAAAACACACAATACAAGTGTACAATTCATGTGTGAAACAAGTTTCTCAAAACAATGGTCAGAGGGACCAGAACAAACAACAGTGACTACATCTCCTAGCGATGGAAAGGTTGAGCTGTGTTGTTGTAATCATGCCTGTCAGCAATATTTACAAATGTGTTAGTCGATCAGCCAATGGCTGGTGTGTGTGTGTGTGTGTGTGTGTGTGTGTGTGTGTGTGTGTGTGTGTGTGTGTGTGTGTGTGTGTGTGTGTGTGTAGAGGACTTACTCTTCAGGAAATCAAGCATTGAGAAGTCTGGCTTTTTGGATTCTTCATTCTGAATGGCAGCTTCAGTTCCACTCTGCAAGGAAATAATACATTCAGGTTTAAGTATGGCAGAAGCATAATTTGAGCTTTTATTTTGGAAAACAAATAGTTTCAGAGGGGTGACGAAAGCAAAAGAGAAGCAGTTTTTATTTCATTATTCAAAATGTTTTATAGAGAGAGAGAGAGACAGAGAGAGAGAGAGAGAGAGAGAGTCTTGACATATACGAGTACACCCCCTGGACAGGACACTACAGTCGTGGCCAAAGTTTTGAGAATGACACAAATATTAATTTCCACAAAGTTTGCTGCTTCAGTGTCTTTAGATATTTTTGGCAGATGTTACTATGGAATACTGAAGTATAATTACAAGCATTTCATACGTGTCAAAGGCTTTTATTGACAATTACATGAAGTTGATGCAAAGAGTCAATATTTGCAGTGTTGACCCTTCTTTTTCAAGACCTCTGCAATCCGCCCTGACATGCTGTCAATTAACTTCTGGGCCACATCCTGACTGATGGCACCCCATTCTTGCATAATCAATGCTTGGAGTTTGTGGGGTTTTGTTTGTCCACCCATCTCTTGAGGATTGACCACAAGTTCTCAATGGGATTAACGTCTGGGGAGTTTCCTGCCCATGGACCCAAAATATCAATGTTTTATTCCCCGAGCCACTTAGTTATCACTTTTGCCTTATGGCAAGGTGCTCCATCATGCTGGAAAAGGCATTGTTCGTCACCAAACTGTTCCTGGATGGTTGGGAGAAGTTTCTCTCGGAGGATGTGTTGGTACCATTCTTTATTCATGGTTGTGTTCTTAGGCAAAATTGTGAGTGAGCCCACTCCCTTGGCTGAGAAGCAACCCCACACATTAATGGTCTCAGGATGCTTTACTGTTGGCATGACACAGGACTGATGGTAGCGCTCACCTTGTCTTCTCTGGACAAGCTTTATTCCGGATGGCCCAAACAATCGGAAAGGGGATTCATCAGAGAAAATGACTTTACCCAGGTCCTCAGCAGTCCAATCCCTGTACCCTATCAGTCTGTCCCTGATGTTTTTCCTGGAGAGAAGTGACTTCTTTGCTGCCCTTCTTGACACCAGGCCATCCTCCAAAAGTCTTCACCTAACTGTGCGTGCAGATGCACTCACACCTGCCTGCTGCCATTCCTGAGCAAGCTCTGTACTGGTGGTGCCCCGATCCCACAGCTGAATCAACTTTAGGAGACGGTCCTGGCGCTTGCTGGACTTTCTTGGGCGCCCTGAAGCCTTCTTCACAACAATTGAACCGCTCTCCTTGAAGTTATTGATGATCTGATAAATGTTTGATTTAGGTGCAATCTTACTGGCAGCAATATTCTTGCCTGTGAAGCCCTTTTTGTGCAAAGCAATGATGACGGCACGCGTTTCCTTGCAGGTAACCATGGCTGACAGAGGAAAAACAATGATTCCAAGCACCACCCTCCTTTTGAAACTTCCAGTCTGTTATTCGACCTCAATCAGCATGACAGAGTGATCTCCAGCCTTGTCCTCGTCAACACTCACACCTGTGTTAACGAGAGAATCACTGACATTATGTCAGCTGGTCCTTTTGTGGCAGGGCTGAAATGCAGTGAATATGTTTTGGGGGATTCAGTTCATTTGCATGGCAAAGAGGGACTTTGCAATTCATCTGATCACTCTCCATAACATTCTGCAGTATATGCAAATTGCCATCATACAAACTGAGGCAGCAGACTTTGTGAAAATTAATATTTGTGTCATTCTCAAAACTTTTGGCCATGACTGTAGTCTATCTCCTGTTCCTGTAGTGAGGCAGCTTGATGTACCAGGACACCCCTGGACAGGACACTAGTCTATCTCCTGTTTCTGTAGTGAGACGGTGTGATGTACCAGGACACCCCCTGGACAGGACACTAGTCTATCTCCTGTTTCTGTAGTGAGGCAGCTTGATGTAACAGTACACCCCCTGGACAGGACACTAGTCTATCTCCTGTTTCTGATGTTCCAGTACACCCCCTGGACAGGACACTAGTGTATCTCCTGTGTCTGTAGTGAGACAGCTTGCCGTACCAGTACACCCCCTGGACAGAACACTAGTCTATCTCCTGATACTGTAGTGAGACAGCGTGATGTACCAGTATACCCCCTGGACAGGACACTAGTCTATCTCCTGTTTCTGTAGTGAGACGGTGTGATGTACCAGGACACCCCCTGGACAGGACACTAGTCTATCTCCTGTTTCTGTAGTGAGGCAGCTTGATGTAACAGTACACCCCCTGGACAGGACACTAGTCTATCTCCTGTTTCTGATGTTCCAGTACACCCCCTGGACAGGACACTAGTGTATCTCCTGTGTCTGTAGTGAGACAGCTTGCCGTACCAGTACACCCCCTGGACAGAACACTAGTCTATCTCCTGATACTGTAGTGAGACAGCGTGATGTACCAGTATACCCCCTGGACAGGACACTAGTCTATCTCCTGTTTCTGTAGTGAGACGGTGTGATGTACCAGGACACCCCCTGGACAGGACACTAGTCTATCTCCTGTTTCTGTAGTGAGGCAGCTTGATGTAACAGTACACCCCCTGGACAGGACACTAGTCTATCTCCTGTTTCTGATGTTCCAGTACACCCCCTGGACAGGACACTAGTGTATCTCCTGTGTCTGTAGTGAGACAGCTTGCCGTACCAGTACACCCCCTGGACAGAACACTAGTCTATCTCCTGATACTGTAGTGAGACAGCGTGATGTTCCAGTACACCCCCTGGACAGAACACTAGTCTATCTCCTGTCTCTGTAGTGAGACAGCATGATGTACCAGTACACCCCCTGGACAGGACACTAGTCTATCTCCTGATACTGTAGTGAGACAGCATGATGTACCAGTACACCCCCTGGACAGGACACTAGTCTATCTCCTGATACTGTAGTGAGACAGCATGATGTACCAGTACACCCCCTGGACAGGACACTAGTCTATCTCCTGATACTGTAGTGAGACAGCATGGTGTACCAGTACACCCCCTGGACAGGACACTAGTCTATCTCCTGATACTGTAGTGAGACAGCATGGTGTACCAGTACACCCCCTGGACAGGACACTAGTCTATCTCCTGATACTGTAGTGAGACAGCATGGTGTACCAGTACACCCCCTGGACAGGACACTAGTCTATCTCCTGATACTGTAGTGAGACAGCATGGTGTACCAGTACACCCCCTGGACAGGACACTAGTCTATCTCCTGATACTGTAGTGAGACAGCATGGTGTACCAGTACACCCCCTGGACAGGACACTAGTATATCTCCTGATACTGTAGTGAGACAGCATGATGTTCCAGTACACCCCCTGGACAGGACACTAGTCTATCTCCTGATACTGTAGTGCGACAGCATGATGTACCAGTACACCCCCTGGACAGGACACTAGTCTATCTCCTGATACTGTAGTGAGACAGCATGATGTACCAGGACACCCCCTGGACAGGACACTAGTCTAGGCCCTGCTTTGTGTTACAGGTCTACAGTAACACTCATTTGCACTACTGGCTCCACACCAGAAGAGGTCAGTAATAACCTGAGAATAATTTACCCAGAAAATATTTCCTTTTAAGCTGTAGATATTTCAAGTCATTCAATATAATGACACACGACGATAGATATTATTATTAGCGTCTGGGCCCTGGTCTTACAACCTGAGGAAGATAGTATTGTGAGAAGGGGAATTATTAAGTAAACTAGCATAGCAATGCTCATTGGTTTGGGGAATGTTTTTTGATTCTCAAGGGAATTTTAGTAACACCTTATGTGACACGTACCAACATACAGACTTTATGAAACATTCATAAGCAAATTCTAAGCATTTATGGCTGCATCCCAAACGCATCCCCTGGTCAAAGGTCGTTCACTATGTAGGGAATAGGACCCCTGGTCAAAGGTCGTTCACTATGTAGGGAATAGGACCCCTGGTCAAAGGTCGTTCACTATGTAGGGAATAGGACCCCTGGTCAAAGGTCGTTCACTATGTAGGGAATAGGACCCCTGGTCAAAGGTCGTTCACTATGTAGGGAATAGGACCCCTGGTCAAAGGTCGTTCACTATGTAGGGAATAGGACCCCTGGTCAAAGGTCGTTCACTATGTAGGGAATAGGACCCCTGGTCAAAGGTCGTTCACTATGTAGGGAATAGGGCCCCTGGTCAAAGGTCGTTCACTATGTAGGGAATAGGACCCCTGGTCAAAGGTCGTTCACTGTGTAGGGAATAGGACCCCTGGTCAAAGGTCGTTCACTATGTAGGGAATAGGGCCCCTGGTCAAAGGTCGTTCACTATGTAGGGAATAGGACCCCTGGTCAAAGGTCGTTCACTATATAGGGAATAGGGTGCATTTTGGGACAGAACTTTAGTGACGGAGTGTTACCCACATTGCCTTGCAGCAGCATGCTGCGAGGAAAGAAGAAGTATGGGATGGAGGTCAGAGCTAGGCTGGCAGAGGAGATGAGGAGGCCCATCCACCACGCACCCACCCAGCGAGGGTCTGTAGGGGCCAGCTCAGCGTTGGTGACTGGAGGGAGAGAGGAGAGAGGAAATTTAGAGGGAGGGTGTGAAGAGAGAGGGAGAGAGAGAGAGAGAGAGAGAGAGAGAGAGAGGAAAGTTAAATGGAGGGAGAGAGGAGGAGAAAGGACAGAGAGAGATTGAGATCGTAACAGAGAGACCAAGGCAGGAACAGAGACAGAAACACATCGTTAACAGCTTTTCACTATGAGCCCAAGCCATACAATCCCACCCTCTAAACCAGCCACCAAACCTCGGCCACCAATGTGACGATCCAAACACAGTACCTACCTGAGCCGGTTCTGTCCACGTCCACATAGATCCTCAGCATGACGGAGCCCAGCAGGAAGCCGAAGGCGGGTCCAAACACAGACAGAGCAAACAGGATGGCTGAGGAGAAAAGAGACAGTCAAGATCTTTTACCAGGGAGGTTGACTGAGAACGCATTCTCATTTACAGCAATGACCTGGGGAATAGTTACAGGGGATGATTGAGCCAATTGGAAGTTGGGGGTGATTTGGTGGCCGTGATGGTACGAGGGCCAGATTTGGAATTTAGCCAGGACCCTTAGATAACACCCCTACTCTTACGATAATTTCCATGGGATCTTTAGTGACCACAGAGAGTCAGGATACCCGTTTAACATCCCATCCGAAAGGTGGCACCCTACTCAGGGCAATGTCCCTAATCATTGCTGTGGGGCATTTCTTTAGACCAGAGGAAAGAGTGCCTCCTACTGGCCCTCCAACACCACTTCCAGCAGCATCTGGTCTCCCGTCCAGGAACTGACCAGAACCAACCGTGCTTAGCTTCAGAGGCAAGCCAGCAGTGGGATGCAGGCTGGTATGTAGCTGTCATTGTGTCTGATATTTATTATTATACTAGTGTTCGAGTTATCTACAGGCCTCTTACCTATGTAGAGGGGCTAGTGTTTCAGTTATCTACAAGCCTCTTACCTATGTAGAGGTTCTAGTGTTTCAGTTATCTACAAGCCTCTTACCTATGTAGAGGTTCTAGTGTTTCAGTAGGCTACAGGCCTCTTACCTATGTAGAGGTTCTAGTGTTTCAGTAAGCTACAGGCCTCTTACCTATGTAGAGGTTCTAGTGTTTCAGTAGGCTACAGGCCTCTTACCTATGTAGAGGTTCTAGTGTTTCAGTAGGCTACAGGCCTCTTACCTATGTAGATGTTCTAGTGTTTCAGTAGGCTACAGGCCTCTTACCTATGTAGAGGTTCTAGTGTTTCAGTAGGCTACAGGCCTCTTACCTATGTAGAGGTTCTAGTGTTTCAGTAGGCTACAGGCCTCTTACCTATGTAGAGGTTCTAGTGTTTCAGTAGGCTACAGGCCTCTTACCTATGTAGATGTTCTAGTGTTTCAGTAGGCTACAGGCCTCTTACCTATGTAGAGGTTCTAGTGTTTCAGTAGGCTACAGGCCTCTTACCTATGTAGAGGTTCTAGTGTTTCAGTAGGCTACAGGCCTCTTACCTATGTAGAGGTTCTAGTGTTTCAGTAGGCTACAGGCCTCTTACCTATGTAGATGTTCTAGTGTTTCAGTAGGCTACAGGCCTCTTACCTATGTAGAGGTTCTAGTGTTTCAGTAGGCTACAGGCCTCTTACCTATGTAGAGGTTCTAGTGTTTCAGTAGGCTACAGGCCTCTTACCTATGTAGAGGTTCTAGTGTTTCAGTAGGCTACAGGCCTCTTACCTATGTAGAGGTTCTAGTGTTTCAGTAGGCTACAGGCCTCTTACCTATGTAGAGGTTCTAGTGTTTCAGTAGGCTACAGGCCTCTTACCTATGTAGAGGTTCTAGTGTTTCAGTAGGCTACAGGCCTCTTACCTATGTAGAGGTTATAGTGTTTCAGTAGGCTACAGGCCTCTTACCTATGTAGAGGTTATAGTGTTTCAGTAGGCTACAGGCCTCTTACCTATGTAGAGGTTCTAGTGTTTCAGTAGGCTACAGGCCTCTTACCTATGTAGAGGGGGGAGTTGCCTCGTCCGGCAAAGTCATCCACATAAGAGATACCAAAGGGTTGTATGGGAACAGACCCCACCCCGAACAGCAGCTGAGCTATAGCCATGAGCAGCCACAAGTTGTTGGTGTCTGCTATACGCTTGATCTCTGTCTTTCCACAGGCCCCTGTGGTGTTGGAGGGACCCTGGAAGGAACACAGTTCTTGGCGATCTGGAGAAAGCACACACATTCACGTGAACCACACACACACACACACACACACACACACACACACACACACACACACACACACACACACACACACACACACACACACACACACAAACACACAAACACACAAACACACACACACACAGCTGAGTTCATGTTCCTGGAGTTTCATGTGACCCTTCAGTGATACAATGAGGAGATCAGCCAGCCTACTGGGGGGGTGGGGTGCGGGGGTGGGGGGGGGGGGGGGGGGGTATGTGTGTGTGTGTGTATGTGTATGTGTGTGTGTGTGTGTGTTTGTGTGCGTGCGTGCGTGCGTGTGTGTGTGTGAGCTTAGGGAGGAGGAGAGTGAACAGAGCTCTCAGTTAAAACAACTGACTGGGAGACAGTCCTCATCTTTTTGGCTTTCCTGGAGTGCACAGAGATGAACATTTTCAATCTGAGGAATGCGGATCGGGTTCAGCTAGAGAGCACCTGCAAGCCAGCCTGGCTCCCACAATCCACCACTCTAAATCCATCCATCCACTCTAAATCCATCCATCCACTCTAAATCCATCCACTCTAAATCCATCCATCCACTCTAAATCCATCCACCCTAAATCCATCCACTCTAAAACCATCCACTCTAAATCCATCCATCCACTCTAAATCCATCCACTCTAAATCCATCCATCCACTCTAAATCCATCCACTCTAAATCCATCCATCCACTCTAAATCCATCCACTCTAAATCCATCCATCCACTCTAAATCCATCCACCCTAAATCCATCCATCCACTCTAAATCCATCTACTCTAAATCCATCCATCCACTCTAAATCCATCTACTCTAAATCCATCCATTCACTCTAAATCCATCCACCCTAAATCCATCCATCCACTCTAAATCCATCTACTCTAAATCCATCCATCCACTCTAAATCCACCCATCCACTTTAAATCCATCCATCCACTCTAAATCCACCCATCCACTTTAAATCCACCCATCCACTCGATGACAGGCGGAACCAGGTCCAACACACTGGGACTGCTGTTTATAGAGACTGACTGTGGATGATACTTGCATTGCCATAGACTAGGTTTTACAACTCACAGGACCAGTTTCCCGGACACGGTAATAGTCCTGGACTAACAAGTCTTTTCTACGATATTCTGTGTGATGGAAACCCAACCCATGCAACCTACCCTCTGACGTAGTGGTGTATCCTTGGTGTTTCAGGGTACTGTCGCTGTAATAGAGATACATTTCATCCCAACATCTTACCATGTATGACAGAGTCATAGTTATAGGGCTGGGACAGGAAGTGAGGTAGGGCCAGGATGAGAGCGCTGATGGACATCAGCAGACCACCCAGTCCGATGAGACGAGGCCGATGGACCCTGCTGCCCAGGTAACTCACAAACACTATCAGAATTGTGTTCCCCACCTAGAGGGAGGAAGGGACAGAGAGAGAGAGAAGGGAGGGGGCAGAGAGTAGGGGGAGGGACAGATAGAGAGAGAGAGAGAGAAGGGGGAGGGACAGAGAGCGAGAGAAGGGGAGGTGGGGGGCAGAGATAGTAAGGGAGAAGGGGGAGGGAAAGAGAGTGATAGAAGGGGGGGGGGCAGAGAGTAGGGGGGAGGGACAGAGAGCGAGAGAAGGGGCGGGGGGGGGGGGCAGAGAGAGAGAAAGAGAAGGGGGAGGGAAAGAGAGTGTGTCAGAGACCTTATGACCAGGAGAATACAGTAGCAATACACACTCAGTGAATGGCTGCTTGTTTTCTACTCGTTATCTTAGTAGCAAGGCTCGGACAGCGCTTCAACAAAAGCGGGTGGCATACTCACATAATACTAATATAACGAGTCATATCACAACACCACCCAGTGCTTATGCATTTCTACTCTTTAACCACCACCTGAGATGAATCTAACATGACTTCTTTACCGAGCTGTGGTTACTGGTTGGCTCTTACCTCGTGCAGAGAGGAGATGGTGCCAGAGGAGAAACTGCTGAGGCCAAAGCGTCTCTCGATGGTGGTGATGGTGCTCTTAAAGTAGGAACTGTAGAGCAGCTGGGTGAGCTGCAGCAGGCCATGACACAGCACAAACAGCTAGATAGAGAGAGACAATACGTTAGAGAGAGAGAGAGAGAGAGAGATGGAGAGAAAGAGGCAAAAGAGAGAGAGAGAGAGAGAGAGAGAGAGACAGAGGCAGGAGAGAGAGAGATGCAGGAGAGAGAGAGAGGCAGGAGAGAGAGAGAGGCAGGAGAGAGAGGCAGGAGAGAGAGAGAGAGAGGAGAGAGAGAGAGTCAGGAGAGAGAGAGAGAGAGAGAGAGGCAGGAGAGAGAGAGAGGCAGGAGAGAGAGAGAGAGGCAGGAGAGAGAGAGAGAGGCAGGAGAGAGAGAGAGAGGCAGGAGAGAGAGAGAGGCAGGAGAGAGAGAGAGGCAAGAGAGAGAGAGAGGCATTAGAGAGAGAGAGAGAGAGAGGCAGGAGAGCGAGAGAGGCAGGAGAGAGAGAGAGAGAGGCAGGAGAGAGAGAGAGAGTTAGGAGAGATAGAGACGCAGGAGAGAGAGACAGAGAGAGAGAATGAGAAGAGAGAGAGAGACGCAGGAGAGAGAGACAGAGAGAGAGAGAATGAGAAGAGAGAGAGAGACGCAGGAGAGAGAGACAGAGCGAGAGAGAGAATGAGAAGAGAGATAGAGAAAATGGACAGCCTATGGATGGACAGCCTTTATTTTAGCCTCCAGCCAAAGTACGCAACACATCCCACATCAGCTGTCTAGTCCAGACCCAGACCCAGCTAAAGTAACAACAATTAATTACAACGTTATTGTCTATGTCCCAAATGGCATCCTGCTACCAACAGAGTGCATTACCCTTTGACCTTTGGGCTCTGGAAAAAAAAAGTTGTGGACTATCTAGGGAATAAGGAACCGTTTGAGATGCACTTAGAGTAAAAAAAGAGGATTATGTTTGCCAGTGTCAGTGAGTTTCCATCATCTGCTCCTGACTGAGACGACAGACTCAGAGCGCTGTAGCTTACAGCAGTTGAAAACCTGGCTGTTATGAAACCAGCTGGTTGGCTGAGATACATCTGAAGACACTGTAGGTCAAGAACGTCACCAGCTGGTTGGCTGAGATACATCTGAAGACACTGTAGGTCGCCGACGTCACCAGCTGGTTGGCTGAGATACATCTGAAGACACTGTAGGTCGCCGACGTCACCAGCTGGTTGGCTGAGATACATCTGAAGACACTGTAGGTCAAGAACGTCACCAGCTGGTTGGCTGAGATGCATCTGAAGACACTGTAGGTCGCCGACGTCACCAGCTGGTTGGCTGAGATACATCTGAAGACACTGTAGGTCAAGAACGTCACCAGCTGGTTGGCTGAGATACATCTGAAGACACTGTAGGTCGCCGACGTCACCAGCTGGTTGGCTGAGATACATCTGAAGACACTGTAGGTCGCGGATGTCACCAGCTGGTTGGCTGAGATACATCTGAAGACACTGTAGGTCAAGAACGTCACCAGCTGGTTGGCTGAGATACATCTGAAGACACTGTAGGTCAAGAACGTCACCAGCTGGTTGGCTGAGATACATCTGAAGACACTGTAGGTCGCCGACGTCACCAGCTGGTTGGCTGAGATACATCTGAAGACACTGTAGGTCATTGATGTCACCAGCTGGTTGGCTGAGATACATCTGAAGACACTGTAGGTCGCAAACGTCACCAGCTGGTTGGCTGAGATACATCTGAAGACACTGTAGGTCACAGACGTCACCAGCTGGTTGGCTGAGATACATCTGAAGACACTGTAGGTCGCGGATGAAAAATGTCAACCTGGAGTTGCAGTCAAAATGTTTTCAATTGGAAACTGAATCTATTTTCTCCTATTCTGCCTGAAAGTTCACTGCTTAATCCTCCTAGCTTTTCCATAAAAGGCTAGGAGGAGTAATCTCCAGGTAGAGCTCGTATGTTGTCTCATCTTTCCAGATCCAACTGGTTCACATTGCGAAAGGTACAATGCTTTACAAACATTAAAGTATAGCGTTCAGTGATTGATGATGGCAGTGTGACAGTGTTGATGCCCATTCTGTGTTCTTTTTTCTCTCATATTGAGAGAGAGGTCTTAAAAAGGAACATACAAAAGAACAGTGGGTTTACTTAACTTATAGTAGAGAACAGTACGTGGAGGTCTAAGGAACGCTAAGCTGTTTGTTTACCCTGTACTTCGCTTCAAGAGAGGAGTGAATCACTTAAGTTTGCTTTGCTTACAATCTTGTCTTTGGATCTTTTTTCTCTGACACAAAGACAAGCTGTGATGAAATTTACATTGGCTGCTGCCCAGTGGTCTGGAACTGGGAGGGGACTGGGTCTGTCCTGTCCTGTCTGTCTGTCTGTCTGTCTGTCTGTCTGTATGTATGTCTGTCTGTATGTATGTATGTATGTATGTATGTCTGTCTGTATGTCTGTATGTCTGTTATACCTGTCTGTCTGTCTGTCTGTCTGTCTGTCTGTCTGTCTGTCTGTCTGTCTGTCTGTCTGTCTGTCTGTCTGTCTGTGTCTGTCTGTCTGTCTGTCTGTCTGTCTGTCTGTCTGTCTGTCTGTATGTATGTATGTACAGTATGTATGTCTGTTATACCTGTCTGTCTGTCTGTCTGTCTGTCTGTCTGTCTGTCTGTCTGTCTGTCTGTCTGTCTGTCAGTCAGATGGGCACAGACGTCACTGTGACACCCTTTCAAACATGCTGAGCCTGACTCCCAAATGGCACCCTTAATCCCTATTTACGGTAAAAACTTAAATTCATATCCCCAGCGTTTATTTACATTAAATCACTGAAGCAACAGGCCTCTATATTAGCCAGGCCTCTATATTAGCCAGGCCTCTATATTAGCCAGGCCTCTATATTAGCCAGGCCTCTATTTGAGCCAGGCCTCTATTTCCTTTCATTCACACAGCTTTCGCTCATTTGCATAGTTCATTATTTAATTCCATAATTCCATAAAACATATATAATCCTTGACAGAATAGTTATTCTCTTCCCTGACTGTGCATTTTCTGCAATTTTTCACTCTGCCAATTTCTGGGTTCTGTAATTGTTGACTGAAGTTGTAGTCCGTTTTCTTTGTGTTTGCCAGTTAGCGGGAAGATCTTAGCTGTTAGCAGTCAATGATTAACAGTTTCTTACTGCCGATTAAAAAGTGAATAATTCCCATCATTGTTTTGAGTGATGACTGAATTATTTAATGTAACCAATCAAACGTGAAACCTTGTGAACAATTTGTGGTCCTCTTTAAGCAATTCATTTAGACACGGCATTTACTTCAAACCTGGCATTTATTTGCTTAACTAATCACACGTCTGTAGACACTGTAGCTGTTGCTCCGGCTGTTAAACGGGACAGGAGGCTGTTTGAGAATCAGCGTTTTACAGCAGTGCACTTTTTTTTGACCAGGGCCCATAGTAGTGCACTACACACACACACACACCCCAACACACACCAACACACACCCCAACACACAGCCCAACACACACCCCAACACACACCCCAACACACACACACACACCAACACATACCCCAACACACACCCCAACACACCCCAACACACACCAACACACACAAACACACACTAACACACACCAACACACACACACACCCCAACACACATACAGACCACAACACACACACAAACACCCCAACACACACCCCAACACACACACAAACACACCCCAACACGCATACAGACCACAACACACACACATACACACCCCAAAACACATACTGACCACAAAACACATACACACCCCAACACACACATCCCAACACACACATACACACCCCAACACACACATACACACCCCAACACACACATACACACCCAAACACTTTTTTGCACTAAATCTCCTGCACCAACCTGGTCTCAGAGCATTTCGTATCAGTCTGTATGATATGTTACGTTTCGTATGGTATGTATCCATCTGTGGATGCCCATCAACCGTTTCGTGCAATACGCTACGAATTGAAATGTGTTGTTGCTAACTTTAACTTGGTGGCTAGGTGGCTAATGCTAGCTCGGAGTAAGATTAAAGGGTTAAGGTTAGGGTTAGGGGAAGGGTTAGCTAACATGCTACGTAGTTTCAAAGTAGATAAATATGAGTAAGTAAAGTTGTTCCTGTATATGGCCATGTTATTACATGGTACTTCCTGTATATAGCCATGTAATTACCTGGTACATCCTGTATATAGTCATGTTATTACATGGTACATCCTGTATATAGCCATGTTATTACCTGGTACTTCCTGTATATAGCCATGTTATTACCGGGTACTTCCTGTACTTGGCACTGCCTGTATATAACCATGTTATTACCTGATACTTCCTGTATATAGCCATGTTATTACTTGGTACTTCCTGTATTAAGCCATGTTATTACCTGGTACTTCCAGTATATACCCATGTTATTACCTCCCTGTATATAGCCATGTTATTACTTGGTACTTCCTGTATATAGTCATGTTATTACCTGGTACTCCCTGTATATAACCATGTTATTACCTGGTACTTCCTGTATATAGCCATGTTATTACTTGGTACTCCCTGTATATAGCCAAGTTATTACCTGGTACTTCCTGTATAAAGCCACATTATTACATGGTACTTCCTGTATAAAGCCACGTTATTACCTGGTACTTCCTGTATTATGCCACGTTATTACCTGGTACTTCCTGTATATAGCCATGTTATTACCTGGTACTTCCTGTATATAGCCATGTTATTACCGGGTACTTCCTGTACTTGGCCATGTTATTACCTGGTACTTCCTGTATATAGCCATGTTATTACTTGGTACTCCCTGTATAAAGCCATGGTATTACCTGGTACTGCCTGTATATAACCATGTTATTACCTGGTACTTCCTGTATATAGCCATGTTATTACTTGGTACTTCCTGTATATAGTCATGTTATTACCTGGTACTCCCTGTATATAACCATGTTATTACCTGGTACTTCCTGTATATAGCCATGTTATTACTTGGTACTCCCTGTATATAGCCAAGTTATTACCTGGTACTCCCTGTATATAACCATGTTATTACCTGGTACTTCCTGTATAAAGCCACGTTATTACCTGGTACTTCCTGTATAATGCCACGTTATTACCTGGTACTTCCTGTATAAAGCCACGTTATTACCTGGTACTTCCTGTATAAAGCCACGTTATTACCTGGCACTTCCTGTATAAAGCCACGTTATTACCTGGTACTTCCTGTATGAAGCCATGTTATTTTCGCTATTCACTCTAGTTATTCCTCATGTCACTATTTCAAAACGTTTTTATCTTTCTCTCTGAATTGTTAGAAAAGGACCCGTAAGTAAGTATTTCACTGTTAGTCTACAGCTGTTGTTTATGAAGCTCGTGACAAATAAAATTGTATTATATTTGATCCCAGGCCTGAGGGGACATGTTGAGGTTTAGAAGTGGATTATGAAAACATCAGTAGTAAATCTATTTACCAGCTGCCGAGTGACAGGCTGATGCACAATCATCTCCCAACTGTAGTGTGTCACAATTGACCGGAGCCCTATTTAGTGCACTATGTAGGGGGATAGGGAGCTATTTGGAAGGTAACCTCAGTCTGATTCTGGAAAGCTTACCGTTCCTACTAAATCCTGGCTCAGTTAGCTCACACAACAGATACAATGTCGTCCCTGTAACTATTAAAGTTTTAATTGATAATGTTTTGACTAGACCTGCTTGTTGCTCAGGCAACCAAACGAGCTGAATTTGTTTTTGTTGTTTTGTTTTGCGATTTAGTTTTGAACGGCAAGTCCGGCAACATTATCCTCTACTGCTATGTAAACCTCGGGGTACCTCGGGGGTAGAGCTATAATTCAGAGTTTTGTAGACTTAAGGATCAAATATTTTTTACTGCCTCTCTAACCGTGAAAATAGAAACATTCAAATATTATATGTTTCAGGTTTGAAAGCAAATCTAGATGGCTAACCCAAAAAGTATTTGTCATAATACTTCGTAAAACACCGGTGTAGACTACCAGTGAAACGATTACTTATGGTTCCTTCCCAACAATGTAGAAATAAAAATAAGAGAAACTGTTTTTTTTTTTTAAAGAAGGAAAAAAAAGTAACAAAAGGACAAATA
>NC_048569.1:96576928-96636928 GCF_013265735.2 Oncorhynchus mykiss | reverse complement strand
TGGAAGGGATCCCAATGCTACCAGCACATGAAGAGTAATCAGACTGCACGTATCTATCACTGCTACGCTGCGTCATACAGACGCACGAGGTCTCAACAACACTGACGGACTACCTGGTTACTGCTACCAGCACTAGAACTGACATGCCCACACACTGATGGAGCACAGCGTGATCACTCACACACACACACCTTTCTGCTGTACACATCTGGGGTGGGAGCTGGACAACGTGGTTTGGGTGTGTGTGTGTGTGTGTGTGTGTGTGTGTGTGTGTGTGTGTGTGTGTGTGTGTGTGTGTGTGTGTGTGTACGTTGTGATATAACATGTACCATAGGGATGGAGGAAATCTGTATCTAAATGGACCTACCGCAATCCCACCCTGTGCACTGTGACCTACCGCAGTCCTACCCTGTACACTGTAACCTACCGCAATCCCACCCTGTGTACTGTGACCTACCGCAGTCCTACCCCAATAACCTGTGACCTACTGCAGTCCTACCCTGTGACTTACCACAGTCCTACCCTGTGCCCTGTGACCTACCGCATTCATACCCTGTAACCTACCGCATTCCTACCCTGTAACCTGTGACCTACCACATTCCTACCCT
The DNA here is from genome assembly GCF_013265735.2 of Oncorhynchus mykiss. NCBI lineage: Eukaryota > Metazoa > Chordata > Actinopteri > Salmoniformes > Salmonidae > Oncorhynchus > Oncorhynchus mykiss. The sequence continues at coordinate 96,636,320 of NC_048569.1, read as the reverse complement.
GTAACCTGTGACCTACTGCAGTCCTACCATGTTCCCTGTGACCTACCGCAATCCTACCCTGTACCCTGTGCCCTAACGCAGTCCTACCCTGTGCCCTGTAACCTACCGCAGTCCTACCCTGTGCCCGGTAACCTACTGCAGTCCTACCCTGTACCCTGTGTCCAACCGCAGTCCTACCCTGTACCCTGTGACCAACCGCAGTCCTACCCTGTACACTGTGACCAACCACAGTCCTACCCTGTACACTGTGACCAACCACAGTCCTACCCTGTGACCTACCGCAGTACTACCCTGTGCCCGGTAACCTACTGCAGTCCTACCCTGTACCCTGTGTCCTACTGCAGTTCTGCCCCGTGACCAACCGCAGTCCTACCCTGTGCCCTGTGACCAACCCCAGTCCTACCCTGTGCCCTGTGACCAACCCCAGTCCTACCCTGTAACCTGTGACCTACCCCAGTCCTACCCTGTGCCCTGTGACCAACCCCAGTCCTACCCTGTGCCCTGTGACCAACCCCAGTCCTACCCTGTGCCCTATGACCAACCCCAGTCCTACCCTGTAACCTGTGACCTACCCCAGTCCTACCCTGTAACCTGTGACCTACCCCAGTCCTACCCTGTTCCCTGTGACCAACCCCAGTCCTACCCTGTGCCCTATGACCAACCCCAGTCCTACCCTGTAACCTGTGAGCAACCCCAGTCCTACCCTGTGCCCTATGACCAACCCCAGTCCTACCCTGTAACCTGTGACCAACCCCAGTCCTACCCTGTGCCCTATGACCAACCCCAGTCCTACCCTGTAACCTGTGACCTAACCCAGTCCTACCCTGTGCCCTGTGACCAACCCCAGTCCTACCCTGTGCCCTATGACCTACACCAGTCCTACCCTGTGCCCTGTGGAAACCACAGGAAAACAACACACAGACTCAGAGTGTATTTGGATGCAACATGGTTTTGGACAGACTCTGACAGTCCTTCTCCCAGCCATCTCTTCTCTCAAAACACAAACAGCAGAGGGGTCATTTACATTGTAACAACACACTGCTCATTCACAGTGACAGGTTGTAAACTACCCAATACTGTCTCTAGCCAACAGCTCAGATTAGAAATGAGTAGTTGATTTACGAGAAATATCCACTCCAACCCAAATATTACAGATAAATTACTAGTTTTATCAGTCATCACAGCACATTCACTGTCAAATCTATGGCTTGACAAATGCAGTGAGTTGCAATGAACTCTGGTGTTGTAAACGCCTCCATATGTACGTTCCTCTTATTTATTAAAGGGAATTATTTATCCGCTACAACTCAATAATATGCCCATAATTGACAGGTCAAAGCACAAGAAACCTAAAGAAATAAGAAAGCACGAGGAAAGGGAGTATCATCAATTCATATGAACTCTGATACATTGATTAAAGTATCTGGCTCAAAACAAGAGCATTTAGGGTTAATCTATCCTGGGATTAGTGTACAGAATAAATACTATAGCCTGTTAGAGTAAATACAGTAGCCTGCTAGAGTAAATACTGTAGCCTGTTAGAGTAAATACTGTAGCCTGTTAGAGTAAATACTGTAGCCTGCTACAGAGTAAATACTGTAGCCTGCTACAGAGTAAATACTGTAGCCTGCTACAGAGTAAATACTGTAGCCTGCTACAGAGTAAATACTGTAGCCTGTTAGAGTAAATACTGTAGCCTGCTACAGAGTAAATACTGTAGCCTGCTACAGAGTAAATACTGTAGCCTGTTACAGAGTAAATACTGTAGCCTGTTACAGAGTAAATACTGTAGCCTGCTACAGAGTAAATACTGTAGCCTGGTACAGAGTAAATACTGTAGCCTGCTACAGAGTAAATACTGTAGCTTGTTACAGAGTAAATACTGTAGCCTGCTACAGAGTAAATTCTGTAGCCTGCTACAGAGTAAATGCTGTAGCCTGTTAGAGTAAATACTGTAGCCTGTTACAGAGTAAATACTGTAGCCTGTTACAGAGTAAATACTGTAGCCTGCTACAGAGTAAATACTGTAGCATGTTACAGAGTAAAGACTGTAGCATGTTACAAGGGTGGGACTGGATGGGGGGACTGGATGGTGTTCAGAGATAGATGGGAGGGGTTGAGGGTAGCTGAAGGATGGGACTGGATGGTGTTCAGAGATAGATGGGAGGGGTTGAGGGTAGCTGAAGGATGAGACTGGATGGTGGTCAGAGATAGATGGGAGAGGTTGATGGTAGCTGAAGGATGGGACTGGATGGTGTTCAGAGATAGATATGAGGGGTTGAGGGTAGCTGAAGGATGGGACTGGATGGTGGTCAGAGATAGATGGGAGGGGTTGCGGGTAGCTGAAGGATGAGACTGGATGGTGGTCAGAGATAGATGGGAGGGGTTGGGGGTAGCTGAAGGATGGGATTGGATGGTGTTGGGAGATGGGAGGGGTTGATGGTAGCTGAAGGATGGGACTGGATGGTGGTCAGAGATAGATGGGAGGGGTTGAGGGTAGCTGAAGGATGGGACTGGATGGTGGTCAGAGATAGATGGGAGGGGTTGGGGGTAGCTGAAGGATGGGACTGGATGGTGTTCAGAGATAGATGGGAGGGGTTGGGGGTAGGCAAAGGCGGGGACTAAAAACAAACATAATGTAATATATACTGTCTGTAAAATATAAATAAACTCAGCAAAAAAAGAAACGTCCCTTTTTCAGTTCCCTGTTCCCTGTGTTCTGCCTGTGTTCTGCAATCCCATTGAGCACGTCTGGGACCTGTTGGATCGGAGGGTGAGGGCTAGGGCCATTCCCCCCAGAAATGTCTGGGAACTTGCAGGTGCCTTGGTGGAAGAGTGGGGTAACATCTCACAGCAAGAACTGAGCAAATCTGGTGCAGTCCATGAGGAGGAGATGCACTGCAGTACTTAATGCAGCTGGTGGCCACACCAGATACTGACTGCTACTTTTGGTTTTGACCCCCCCTTTGTTCAGGGACACATTATTCAATTTCTGTTAGTCACATGTCTGTGATACTTGTTCAGTTTATGTCTCAGTTATTAAATTTTGTTATGTTCATACAAATATTTACACATGTTGAGTTTGCGGAAAATAAATGCAGTTGACAGTGAGAGGACGTTTATTTTTTTTCTGAGTTAAGTATTTACAGTTGAAGTCGAAAGTTTACATCCACTTAGGTTGGAGTCAATTAAACTCGTTTTTCAACCACTCCACAAATGTCTTGTTAACAAATTACAGTTTTGGCAAGTTGGAGGTGTACCTGTGGATGTTTTTCAAGGCCTACCTTGAAAAACTCAGTGCCTCTTTGCTTGACATCAATGGGAAAATCAAAAGAAATCAGCCAAGATCTTAGAAAAAAAATTGTAGACCTCCACAAGTCTGGGTCATCCTTGGGAGCAATTTCCAAATGCCTGAAGGTACCACGTTCATCTGTACAAACAATAGTACACAAGAATAAACCCCATGGGACCACGCTGCCGTCATACCCCTCAGTTTTGCCTCCTAGAGATGAACGTACTTGGTTATTACTGCATTGTCGGAACTAGAAGCACAAGCATTTCGCTACACTCGCATTAACATCTGCTAACCATGTGTATGTGAAAAATAAAATTTGATTTGATTTGACTTTGGTGCGAGAAGTGCAAATCAATCCCAGAACAAAAGCAAAGGAGCTTGTGAAGATGCTGGAGGAAACAGGTACAAAAGTATCTATATCCACAGTAAAACGAGTCCTATATCGACATAAACTGAAAGGCCGCTCAGCAAGGAAGAAGCCACTGCTCTAAAACCGCCATAAAAAAGCCAGACTATGGTTAGCAACTGCACATGAGGACAAAGATCGTACTTTTTGGAGAAATGTCCTCTGGTCTGATGAAACAAAAATTGAACTGTTTGGCCATAATGACCATCATTATATTTGGAGGAAAAATGGGGAGGCTTGCAAGCCGAAGAACACCATCCCAATCGTGAAGCACTGGGGTGGCAGCATCATGTTGTGGGGGTGCTTTGCTGCAGGAGGGACTGGTGCACTTCACAAAATAGATGGCGTCATGAGGTAGGAAAATTATGTGGATATATTGAAGCAACATCTCAAGACATCAGTCAGGAAGTTAAAGCTTGGTCGCAAATGGGTCTTCCAAATGGACAATGACCCCAAGCACACTTCCAAAGTTGTGGCAAAATGGTTTAATTACAACAAAGTCAAAGAATTGGAGTGGCCATCACAAAGCCCTGACCTCAAGCCTATAGAAAATTTGTGGGCAGATCTGAAAAAGCGTGTGTGAGCAAGGAGGCCTACAAACCTGACTCAGTTACACCAGCTCTGTCAGGAGGAATGGGCCAAAATTCACCCAATTTATTGTTGGAAGCTTGTGGAAGGCTACCCGAAACGTTTGACCCAAGTTAAACAATTTAAAGGCAATGCTACCAAGTACTAATTCAGTGTATGTAAACTTCTGACCCACTGGGAATGTGATGACAGAAGTAAAAGCTTAAATATATCTACTATTATTCTGACATTTCACATTCTTAAAATAAAGTGGTGATCCTAACTGACCTAAGGCAGGGAATTTTTACTAGGTTTAAATGTCAGGAATTGTGAACAACTGAGTTTAAATGTATTTGGCTAAGGTGTAGGTAAACTTCCGACTTCTAATGTATAAGCTGTAAGAAGAAGCCAAATTGTTGTTTTCCATTAGTTCATACCAATTGTGCAAGTTCTCCCACTTAAAAAGATGAGAGAGGCCTGTAATTTTCATCATAGGTACACTTCAACTATTTTTAATGAATTTATTTGAAAATTATGGTGGAAAATAAGTATTTGGTCAATAACAAAAGTTTATCTCAATACTTTGTTATAAACCCTTTGTTGGCAATGACAGAGGTCAAATGTTTTCTGTAAGTCTCCACAAGGTTTTCACACACTGTTGCTGGTATTTTGTCCCATTCCTCCATGCAGATCTCCTCTAGAGCAGTGATGTTTTGGGGGGGTAAGTATGGTGTTCCTTGGATGCAACTCAGCATTCTTTGTCCTCCAAACACGACGAGTTGAGTTTTTACCAAAAAGTTATATTTTGGTTTCATCTGACCATATGACATTCTCCCAATCTTCTTCTGGATCATCCAAATGCTCTCTAGCAAACTTCAGACGGGCCTGGACATGTACTGGCTTAAGCAGGGGGACACGTCTGGCACTGCAGGATTTGAGTCCCCGGCGGCATAGTGTGTTACTGATGGTAGGCTTTGTTACTTTGGTCCCAGCTCTATGCAGGTCATTCACTAGGTCCCTCCGTGTGGTTCTGGGATTTTTGCACCGTTCTTGTGATCATTTTGATCCCACGGGGTGAGATCTTGCATGGAGCCTCAGATCGAGGGAGATTATCAGTGGTCTTGTACGTCTTCCATTTCCTAATAATTGCTCCCACAGTTGATTTCTTCAAACCAAGCTGCTTACCTATTGCAGATTCAGTCTTCCCAGCCTGGTGGAGGTCTATAATTTTGTTTCTGGTGTCCTTTGACAGCTCTTTGGTCTTGGCCATAGTGGAGTTTGGAGTGTGACTGTTTGAGGTTGTGGACAGGTGTCTTTTATACTGATAACAAGTTCAAACAGGTGTCATTATTACAGGTGGAGGACAAAGGAGCCTCTTAAAGAAGAAGTTACAGGTCTGTGAGAGCCAGAAATCTTGCTTGTTTGTAGGTGACCAAATACTTACTTTCCACCATAATTTGCAAAAACATTCCTTAAAAATCCTACAATGTGATTTTATGAATTCTTTTTCTCATTTTGTCTGTCATAGTTGAAGTGTACCTATGATGAAAATTACAGGCCTCTCATCTTTTTAAGTGGGAGAACTTGCACAATTGGTGGCTGACTAAATACTTTTTTACCCCACTGTATATGGGGGATTAGAAATTATGCAGACAATTACATCGATTGAAGCCACAATCTATCTATATTATTAAAGCTGATCTACCCCTAAAAAAATAACATATCTCTGACAAAATGCTGACTATTAAGTGGACTGGACAAGAGTTTGTTGGAGAGAATTAAAGTTTTTCAGGGATAAGTACAATTAATATTAGCAGCACAGATGCAGTTCTGTTCAGGAAGTGGGAAGGACGCGACACACACAGCTCAGCCAACACCAGCTGGTTGGCAGACAGGCTCCGCCCCAGCTCCGCCTACACCAGCTGTTTGACAGACAGGCTCCGCCCCAGCTCCGCCTACACCAGCTGGTTGACAGACAGGCTCCACCCCAGCTCCGCCTACATCAGCTGGTTGGTAGACAGGCTCCGCCCCAGCTCAGCCAACACCAGCTGGTTGGCAGACAGGCTCCGCCCCAGCTCTGCCTACACCAGCTGTTTGACAGACAGGCTCCGCCCCAGCTACGCCTCCAATTATACATCTCATGCCAGTCGAATCTCTTGCTTCACCGTAGCTAACCAGCTACCGTTTACCTCTTTTTTGGTATGTCTTAATCAAAAGTAAACACCTCACACACATGGTTATGGGCTTAAAAAAAAAGACGTTGAAATGTATTCAATTTTGAGTTTGCATCCCAATATTACACATTATATACATTACAGAAGACTGAAATATAACAACACGTTTGACATAGAAACCCCATATTTTCGGGGGTTTTAAAAATACATGTTTATTAATTATGAAAAATATAAATAACATTCCACCCATAATGCCACTAGAGGGCGATGTGGTCGTTTGACTGCAGGAGAGGGCTACGAAACACAAGCTGAAAACACAAGCTGCTTACCAAATTAAAAACAATTGCAGCATTAAGTTCAATAGTAAATCAACAGTCTACAACAGCTACAGAATGTATTTATCTGCCTGGAGTATAGAAAGGTTTTTTGCATTTGTAGTCTCGTTCAACCCTCGTACTTTCCCCAATTGCATTTCAGAGCCAGGTTCTGTAGCCAAAGTACTAGCCAAGTCTCCCTCTTTCCCTAGAGGAAAAAATTAATAAAAAAATTACTTGATTCGTCCGTTGAAAAGATATGACCCATAATACCGGCGCATAGTTTGTTTCTTTCTATCGTGCGTTGGCGGGCCACATTTAACCATCATAAAGCATATCGCCGGCAGTTATAAAACTAGGCAACTCGCGGACGGGACCGTTAAACATTTGTTTAGGCTACACCTTGTTCAGTGGTACCTCCATTAGCTAGCTATAACTAACAACCTGGGGGCGAGTACAGCAGGACACAACGTTTCAGAACGTTCAGGTAGAAATATGCTATGTAGAACAAACACGCCTCTGTGACATGTTGAATAAGGAACGATGTCGGCTCTGTTCGTTACGTTTCTATCTGCAACGGTCGAGAACGTTTTGCTTGTTAGCCTACTTGGTGTGTGAACTGCTGTGAACTGCTGACTGCTCATATCTTGCAGCTGATTATTGACACGTCAACCAGGATAAAGGGGCGGGGCCATTTTTTGACAGTTGTGGTTTTGGTCATCAGTGTCAGCGGCGGTCTCGTCGCCAAAACTAAGACCGTCGCCGAAACAAAGACGGTTCTGCCGAGTTATTGTAGGAAGGAAAGAGAGGAATGGAGAGGGTCTGTGTCTGCACATGTACTCTCACTACTGGTGTCCCCCAGGGCTCGGTTCTAGGCCCTCTCCTCATCTCCCTTTACACCAAAACCTGGGGCGAGTTCAGCAGGACACAACGTTTTAAAACGTCATATCCTCACATGGTCTCTCCTATCATTGCTATGTGGATGACAATTAACTACTTTTCTCCTTCTGACACCCAGGCGGCGACACACATCTCTGAGTGCCTGGCAGATATCTCAGTTTGGATGTCGGCCCACCACCTCAAGCTCAACCTCGACAAGACGGAGCTGCTCTTCCTCCTAGAGAAGGCCTGCCCGCTCCAAGACCTCTCCGTCACGGTTGACAACTCCACGCTGTCCCAGAATGCAAAGAACCTTGTAGTGCCCCTGGACAACATGCCATCAAACCCCTTGCAACTTATCAGCTCTCAGGGCTGGGCGTCTCTAGCAACTTATCCAGAACACTGCAGCCCGCTCGGTCATTACCTCCCGCTCAGTCATTATCTCCCGCTCGGTCATTACCTCCCGCTCGGTCATTACCTCCCGCTCGGTCATTACCTCCCGCTCGGTCATTATCTCCCGCTCGGTCATTACCTCCCGCTCGGTCATTACCTCCCGCTCGGTCATTACCTCCCGCTCGGTCATTACCTCCCGCTCGGTCATTACCTCCCGCTCGGTCATTAGCTCCCGCTCGGTCATTAGCTCCCGCTCTATTTCTGGACATCAGTGTGGCTGAAGCGACTGTTGAACGTTGATAACAATGTCAATGACGCGACCAAGAGATGGAGGTGCAACCCATACGACTTTGGCAATACTTTGTGTCATAATCTGGTGATTCTCTCTCTCTCTCTCTCTCTGTCTCTCTCTCTCTGTGTCTCTGTCTCTCTGTCTCTCTCTCTCTCTCTGTCTCTATCTGTCTCTCTCTCTGTCTCTCTCTCTCTCTCTCTCTCTCTTTCTCTCTCTCTGTCTCGGTCTCTCTCTCTCTGTCTCTCTCTGTCGCTCTCTCTCTCTCTCTCTCTCTCTCTGTCTCTCTCTCTCTCTCTGTCTCTCTCTCTCTGTCTCTCTCTCTCTCTCTCTCTGTCTCTCTCTCTCTGTCTCTCTCTCTCTCTCTTTCTCTCTCTGTCTCTCTCTCTCTGTCTCTCTCTCTCTCATTAGGAATTTACATGGCCAGATAATGGTTAAATATTCGTATATATATGTTTATCATATTTCTGCTGTTGGGAAGAGAATAGGATGTTATGCAGAACAAAATAACGCTAGGACAAGTTCTGTATGTTTGTGCACATGGAAGTCAGTGGTTAATGTTTACTGTAGGTAAACAAGGCAAAACAAATGTGATGTGACTAGAATGGCTCACTGTTTTCATCATTTTGACAATAACTAGACTAAATCATTATTTAAAATGAAGAGAAAATGTGACTTAAGACTTAATAATATCTTTTTTTTTACAAAATGACTAAGAATAGACTATATCTAAAAAAAAAAACTAAAAAAAACTGGTGAGACCAGATGTGACATCCGTCCCATTCATTAAGATAAAGACCCCCCACCCCCCCACCCCAGGGTAGGATGGGTAATGAACTATATTATGTCAAACAGACCAAACAAAGGGAGGAAAAGACATTTCACTAATATTTGTTGCTACAATGACAACTGAAGCGGTACAAGGTACACTATTCCGCCTCGGGCAAACATGCAGCACTGAAACATCCAGGTGTGGCTAACATAACTGTGTGACGTCATTAGTATTTAGAATAAACTTCTATATTTTTAAAAAAAAAATTAAACATAACAGACTGCTCTAGTAACATGGTGAGGATCTGTAGCCTTAGGCAACTACAGTGTGTATTATGTCTAGAGGAATGTAGGTTCACAATCTCATGGTACAGGGCAGGCTATATATCCACTGAAGACACGTGTATTTTCATTAGCCATGTTGATCATTCAGACATACAAAACAAGGTTGACGATGAAATGAAGCATGTACCAGTACCCAGAATGAGTAATGAAGGAGATGGGTGATCAAGCTTCCTGGTTGCTCAGTGTCACCTGAGCAGCTCTGTATGGTATCAAACGTTGCTATTACCAAATCAGAGATATTTTATGTGCCGGAGAAGATACCCCCAAAAACACTCTTCTAAATGAAGAGGGGTGGTTATGTGTTTAATCAAAATGTCTCCAATAATAAATGACAGTAACATGAAGGATAAATAATACCAAACAACATACCTTTATATTGCTAAACACAGATGTTGGTTTCTTCATATCTTTGACACAAATCCCCTTCTGCTGTGAAGAGTAAAAGGGTATCCAGAGAGAGAGACAGAGAGACAGAGAGAGAGAGAGAGAGAGAGAGAGAGAGAGAGAGTCCAGTCCAGTCCAGGGCAGAAGAACTCAGCAGCAGTGACTTTCTCTGTGTCGAAGAGGTAATAGCTGTCCCACAGTGTTCTACTCTGGTGAGTGTGTCAATGAGCTTTTATGGCTCACAGTGATGTAACGGGGCCAACAACTCAGCCCACAACTCCACGCGCGCATTGTTTTGAACGTAATGATGAAAAGACCATATTTGGCACACATGACCTGTTTTCTACAGGCGGCAGCGTGGTGATTGTTTTTATTCAACAATAAGAAATGTCTGATGTAATTGTTTGGACAAATATTTAATAAATAATCATAAACAAACAGAGTCACTGTTTTAATATGCATAGTTCAGTTTAAACTTTTTTTTAAAATTGACAATCCAACAAAAGTTTCTGCTTTTTGTTTTTCTACATTTACAGTTCAGCATTTAAAAAAAAAGAGTTTGACAGTAGGTTATTTTATAGCCATTGATACTCATCTTGCCTGTTGCGGATCTGACACACAGGCTAGGGGGAAGAGTCTACCGCTGACAGACAAGTATCACCGATCTGCTACATTTTTTTACCTCCTGTCATCAATGTGAATGACGAATTAGGGAAGTTACTCTTCTGATACTTAGCCGTGAATGTGAGACAGACGCAGGAACACACACCCTCCTCTCCTCACACCCTCCCTCACACCCTCCCTCCCTCTCTCACACCCTCCCTCCCTCCTTGACACACATCCAACAGGAGGTAATAGGTGTTCTGCTGATAAATCACACAAGTCTTTCAAAAAGGTGTCATTATTCCATCAAAGCCGGTTCAAGACTTAGCAGCTGAACACACAGTGGCAACCATGAAAGATCAACCCAGGAAAGAAAGGGCAATCATAAATAGACTACAATAAATCAACACCACAACACATTTTGTCAACGTACGCTGGGAGGTTGACAAGCATTCACATGACCTCGGCTGACCCATTGTTAGTGATGATGCTAATGGTATTACTGGGACCACCTGAAATGAGCACTAAATATGCATATTTTTTTTTTTTGGGGGGGGGGGGGGGGGGGGGGGGGTTAGGGGTGGACTGAGACCACCTGAAATGGGCACTAAATCTGCATATTGGGGGGGGGGGGGGGGGGGGGGGGGGTAGGGGCAGACTAGGAGCACCTGAAATGGGCACTAAATCTGCATATAGGGAGGGTTAGGGGTGGACTGGGACCACCTGAAATGGGCACTAAATCTGCATATGGGGGGAGGGTTAGGGGTGGACTGGGACCACCTGAAATGGGCACTAAATCTGCATATAGGGAGGGTTAGGGGTGGACTGGGACCACCTGAAATGGGCACTAAATCTGCATATAGGGGGGGTTAGGGGTGGACTGGGACCACCTGAAATGGGCACTAAATCTGCATATAGGGGGGGTTAGGGGTGGACTGGGACCACCTGAAATGGGCACTAAATCTGCATATAGGGAGGGTTAGGGGTGGACTGGGACCACCTGAAATGGGCACTAAATCTGCATATAGGGGGGGTTAGGGGTGGACTGGGACCACCTGAAATGGGCACTAAATCTGCATATAGGGAGGGTTAGGGGTGGACTGGGACCACCTGAAATGGGCACTAAATCTGCATATAGGGGGGGTTAGGGGTGGACTGGGACCACCTGAAATGGGCACTAAATCTGCATATAGGGAGGGTTAGGGGTGGACTGGGACCACCTGAAATGGGCACTAAATCTGCATATAGGGAGGGTTAGGGGTGGACTGGGACCACCTGAAATGGGCACTAAATCTGCATATAGGGAGGGTTAGGGGTGGACTGGGACCACCTGAAATGGGCACTAAATCTGCATATAGGGGGGGTTAGGGGTGGACTGGGACCACCTGAAATGGACACTAAATCTGCATATGGGGGGAGGGTTAGGTGGTTACAGAGACCAGGTGGTTGGGGGCGGACTGGGACCAGAAATCAGCCCTGGCATTACTAAATGCACCGGCCCATTTTCTTCCTTTCTTCCCATTATTACCCATATAATGATCCCAGGGTAGATAGGCCCACTGGGCTAAAAATGGATCAGCTCCTCGTTTTTTTTTTGGTCGGGGTGGTGGGTTGGGTCATCCCATCTGGTACACCTGGACATTTTTTGAAAAGTTACTGGAATTTTTAAGCCCAAATTCTAACCAATCAAACAGCTGTTTGGTTATTGTAGCATCAACCATTCATAAAACAACTGCAGAAGCAGGAGGAAATTCAACCAATGTATTTTTTACTACAGTGGTGAGGATGTTCTAGGAAGGGGTTTCAAAACTGCAAATAAAAGTTAGACCATCAATGCAAAAGGCTTAGAGAGCATCTGGAAAACTAAAGAGGACATTGTTCTGCAAGTAAGTCCTACAACATTTTCACATTGAGCCCCCCTGAACAACCAAACCCTTTTTTTTATTAGGGTACATCCCAAATGGCACCCTATTCCCCATGTAGTGCACAACATTTAACCAGGGCCCCATAGGGGACAGGATGCCATTTGGGACCAACACTAAAAAACATTAGATCAGTGTCTTGTTTAGCATCTCAGGCTTTGTCAACCTGGTTTCCTCCACAAATTAGATTTCAGATAAGTTTCCATTACGCCATGTTGAAACAGTGTAGCACATGTCTTGGTTAGTGACTTGATCCTCAGGCGGGTGAATCAAAACATGGGTCTTTGTTCCCCTGCTGTATAACACACAATGTCAACATTGATCCATACGGGGGAGGCATCCCAAATAGCACCCTGTTTCTTGTATAGTGCACTACTGTTGACCAGGGCCCCAGAGGTAAAAAATGGGGCACCATTTCAGACCCACACAGAGTAGTAAAATCATAACTCCACAAAAGGATCTATGGTTTAAACTAACGCTGGGCACAGAACATGTTCATCTTGTAGTGACATTCTTGGATAATGAAAGTGTTCTATAGGTAACACATAGCCTGCAGGTATAATGAAGTAATAAGGTGGGGGGGGGGGGCGATATACCACGGCTAAGGGCTGTTCTTAGACACGACGCAAAGCAGAGTATATTGGCCATATTCCACAAACCCTGGAGGTGCCTCAATGCTATTATAAACTAGTTAGTAATTAGAGTATTAAAAATAAATGGTTTTGTCATACCTGTGGTATACGGTGTGATATACCAAGGCTGACAGCCAATCAGCATTCAGGGCTCGAACCCCAGCCAGTTTATAACGCTTAATAACTGGTTATAAGTATGTAAGAGCCTTTATAAACCCTAAATGTTATGTCTCTGTGCCCCCAGTAATACCTCCACAGCCCAAGTTGTGGTTATCAATTACTGTGACTATAATTCAGATTGGTTCTTGGCAGTACAACTGTGAAAGCACTGCTATGCTACTGTACAATATAGCTTTGATGTTCAGGAAACTCCTAAGCACAGTGAGGATCCTGCCAATCAGGCTCTGCACATGTCTTCCTCCTGCACTTCAAACAAACAGGCAAACATGAGGACTTTGTCCCAAATGGGACCAGAAATCAGCCCTGGCATTTCTAAATGCACCGGCCCACTTTCTTCCTCGAGGACGCCATTATTATGGACTTTGTCCCAAATGGCGTCCTATCACATTAACTGTAAAAGTCGGGAGTTTACCTACACTTTAGCCAAATACATTTAAACTCAGTTTTTCACAATTCTTGACTTTTAATCCTAGTAAAAATTCCCTGTTTTAGGTCAGTTAGGATCACCACTTTATTTTAAGAATGTGAAATGTAGAGAGAATGAGCTTTTTTTCAGCTTTTATTTCTTTCATCACATTCCCAGTGGGTCAGAAGTTTACATAAACAATGCTACCAACTACTAATTGAGTTGTTTGACTTGGGTCAAACGTTTCAGGTAGCCTTCCATAAGCTTCCCACAATAAGTTGGGTGAATTTTGGCCCATTCCTCCTGACAGAGCTGGTGTAAGTGAGTCAGGTTTGTAGGCCTCCTTGCTCGCACACATTTTCTATAGGATTGAGGTCAGGGTTTTGGGATGGCCACTCCAATACCTTGACTTTGTTGTCCTTAAGCCATTTTGCCACAACTTTGGAAGTGTGCTTGGGGTCATTGTCCATTTGGAAGACCCATTTGCGACTAAGCTTTAACTTCCTGACTGATGTCTTGTGATGTTGCTTCAATATATCCACATAATTTTCCTACCTCATGACGCCATCTATTTTGTGAAATGCACCAGTCCCTCCTGCAGCAAAGCACCCCCACAGCATGATGCTGCCACCCCCGGGCTGTTCTTCGGCTTGCAAGCCTCCCCCTTTTTCCTCCAAACATAACGATGGTCATTATGGCCAAACAGTTATATCAGACCAGAGGACATTTTTTTCCAGAAAGTACAGTGCCTTGCGAAAGTATTCGGCCACCTTGAACTTTGCGACCTTTTGCCACATTTCAGGCTTCAAACATAAAGATATAAAACTGTATTTTTTTGTGAAGAATCAACAACAAGTGGGACACAATCATGAAGTGGAACGACAGTTATTGGATATTTCAAACTTTAACAAATCAAAAACTGAAAAATTGGGCGTGCAAAATTATTCAGCCCCCTTAAGTTAATACTTTGTAGCGCCACCTTTTGCTGCGATTACAGCTGTAAGTCGCTTGGGGTATGTCTCTATCAGTTTTGCACATCGAGAGACTGACATTTTTTCCCATTCCTCCTTGCAAAACAGCTCGAGCTCAGTGAGGTTGGATGGAGAGCATTTGTGCACAGCAGTTTTCAGTTCTTTCCACAGATTCTCGATTGGATTCAGGTCTGGACTTTGACTTGGCCATTCTAACACCTGGATATGTTTATTTTTGAACCATTCCATTGTAGATTTTGCTTTAAGTTTTGGATCATTGTCTTGTTGGAAGACAAATCTCCGTCCCAGTCTCAGGTCTTTTGACTCCATCAGGTTTTCTTCCAGAATGGTCCTGTATTTGGCTCCATCCATCTTCCCATCAATTTTAACCATCTTCCCTGTCCCTGCTGAAGAAAAGCAGGCCCAAACCATGATGCTGCCACCACCATGTCTGACAGTGGGGATGGTGTGTTCAGCTGTGTTGCTTTTACGCCAAACATAACGTTTTGCATTGTTGCCAAAACGTTCAATTTTGGTTTCATCTGACCAGAGCACCTTCTTCCACATGTTTGGTGTGTCTCCCAGGTGGCTTGTGGCAAACTTTAAACGACACTTTTTATGGATATCTTTAAGAAATGACTTTCTTCTCGCCACTCTTCCATAAAGGCCAGATTTGTGCAATATACGACTGATTGTTGTCCTATGGACAGAGTCTCCCACCTCAGCTGTAGATCTCTGCAGTTCATCCAGAGTGATCATGGGCCTCTTGGCTGCATCTCTGATCAGTCTTCTCCTTGTATGAGCTGAAAGTTTAGAGGGACGGCCAGGTCTTGGTAGATTTGCAGTGGTCTGATACTCCTTCCATTTCAATATTATCGCTTGCACAGTGCTCCTTGGGATGTTTAAAGCTTGGGAAATCTTTTTGTATCCAAATCCGGCTTTAAACTTCTTCACAACAGTATCTCGGACCTGCCTGGTGTGTTCCTTGTTCTTCATGACGCTCTCTGCGCTTTTGACGGACCTCTGAGACTATCACAGTGCAGGTGCATTTATACGGAGACTTGATTACACACAGGTGGATTGTATTTATCATCATTAGTCATTTAGGTCAACATTGGATCATTCAGAGATCCTCACTGAACTTCTGGAGAGAGTTTGCTGCACTGAAAGTACAGGGGCTGAATAATTTTGCACGCCCAATTTTTCAGTTTTTGATTTGTTAAAAAAGTTTGAAATATCCAATAAATGTCGTTCCACTTCATGATTGTGCACCACTTGTTGTTGATTCTTCACAAAAAAATACAGTTTTACATCTTTATGTTTGAAGCCTGAAATGTGGCAAAAGGTCGCAAAGTTCAAGGGGGCCGAACACTTTCGCAAGGCACTGTACAATCTTTGTCCTCATGTGCAGTTAGAAACTGTAGTCTGGTGTGGATATAGATACATTTGTACTTGTTTCCTCCATTATCTTCACAAGGTCCTTTGCTGTTGTTCTGGGATTGATTTGCACTTTTCGCACCAAAGTTCGTTCATCTCTAGGAGACAGAACACATCTCCTTCCTGAGCGGTATGACGGCAGCGTGGTTCCATGGTGTTTATACTTGCGTACGATTGTGTGTACAGATGAACGTGTAGTGTATGTAAACTTCTGACCCACTGGAATTGTGATACAGTGAATTATAAGTGAAATAATTTGTCTGTAAACAATTATTGGGAAAAATGACTTGTGTCAGACACAAAGTAGATGTCCTAACCCACTTGCTAAAACTATAGTTTAACAAGAAATTTGTGAAGTGTTCTAAGTTATAATGACTCCAACCTAAGTATGTAAACTATCGACTTCAACTGGATATAGTGCAACTATTTTTGACCAGAGCCTTATGGGTCCAAAGTAGTGTAAAGGTAATATGGGGCATTAGTCTTTTAAACAGAAAGATAGATATACATATAAAAACAGACCACACAAATCAGAACAAATTAGTTTATTTTTTTTTGTTGTGTGTATGAATTCAGTTTACAGATGGGAACACTTTTTAAATTCAACATGCAGTGATCCCTGTAGACATCCTACAGGTCTACGACGAGGCCATGTTGGTAGCTCTGGTCCAGGTCATTACCTGCTGCTAGGTGAAGGCTCAGCGTGAGCAAGCAGCACGTAGCGCCTCGGGACCAGAGCTAGCCATGTCGTCATCAGATTGGCACGTAAATTCTGTTTTCACAGTGGATAAGTGTTCTAGTATAAATTCATACTTTGTCATTGTCAAAACAACGTGTGTGGTTGGTAGCTGGGTTTTGTTCTGACACAGAACAGTCAAAAGTAAAAAAAAACACACAAGAATATTATTCATGACGACAACCCTGTTAGATAAATATCTGAGGGAAATGACTGATAGTGAACTTGATCGTTGCGATTTTCAAAAAGGGGTACAATGGGTAGCTTCAACAACTCAGAAACCAAACATTTCCCATCTGGGTATGTAGTGTACTGTAACAGGCCTATATCATCCAGTCTGGTGCACACTACTGGGTAAATGGATGCTGAGGAGATCATGGGATGTGGGCGACAACAACAACGTCCCCGGCTATGCTAACGCTCCATTGGCTCCTAAGGAAAGAGGAAAACTAACGTGTGACAATGTTCAATAGGTCCTTCAGTAGAGATCTGTTGAACTAGAGACATTCCACATGTCATTGTCCAATATAACGTCCAGCAGAGCTGCTTAGGCCTTTGCTGCCCCCCCCCCCCCCCCCCCCCCCCCAAGAGGCCTCTTGTACAAACCTTTAGTTTATCGTACCATGACAGAGTGAACCAGCATGTCTTTAAGTACACAGAAGAAGCCCCATCTGCGGCCCAAATTCCCTACGTAGTGTACTAGGTGAAGATGTGAATTCCCCACTACTATACGTGAAGCCTGTGGACTCATCCGCTCACTGGTCTACTATGGACTCATCCGCTCACTGGTCTACTGTGGACTCATCCGCTCACTGAAAACCACAGATCTACAACAATAAATGTACATCTCTTTTCTTAGATAATAAACAGGAAAAAAATGTCTTTACAAACAAGTCCTCAAAGTGTAGTTGTTAGGAAAATGGTGGCAACAGCTTGTTGGCACATATACGCTTCTTAGGTTCTTCCAAAAGAGGTCACGTCCTTGTGGGTCCACGTTTCATAGTGAGGGCATAGGTCTGTTCAGGAAGCTTGTGAGGTATACTGGGAAATATGACGACCTCAGAGTATCCATTTGAAGCACAAATTATAGAAACCTCACTCTGAAAATAAATTCTCATAATAATGAAAGTCTTCTTTCGTTTCTACAAGGCATAAAGGTTTGTAAATGTATTCCTCGTTGTGATTAGTGCTGTCCAGTAACTCCCGGGCCTGGTCCGTACAGAAGCCTGGGGCTAGATTTTACACGTATGCCCCCAACGCTGCATGAAACTCAGTCAGACACTGGACCAGCTGCTGGAACTTAGGCCTCTCCTCTGGATCCAGGGCCCAGCAACAGGCCATCACCGCAAACCTACAGACAGACAGAGAATTAGCTGGGTCAGCGAGTGAACCGTCACAAGCCATTTAGGCTCTCATATCGCAACGTGTACTTTGACTCAAACCCCATAAGGACGGCCAAATATGCTCTAAATAGCACAGCATGTACAGAAAAAAAAAAGTCCCATTCCCATGTCCCGAGGCTATTCAGCACTTGGGTCATCAGAGAAACCAACATCAGCACACTATCAGTCCTGCATCCCTCCATGTCGCCTTCAGTCTTCCCCTTCCTACGCCTTCTATTTGGTGGACACTTTCCAATTCAACAGTCTTTCTGAAGGAAACGTGTGCAGCGGCTCCCCCCAACAACAATCTGATTAGCTTTTCCTCGACTTCCTGTCGGCGGCCGCTCATCCAACTGTAAATCATGGAGTGTTGAAGTGATGAACGTCCCAAATGACACCCTATTTCTTATATAGTGCACTACTTTAGACCAGGACCCTATGGCACCCTATTCCCTATATAGTGCACTACTTCAGACCAGGACTCTATGGCACCCCTTTTGAACAGAGCCCATCTAGTCTTGTAGTGGACATAGGTTCTTTCCTCAATTCCTTGCATTCTCATCTACTTCTAAAAATGAAATGCATTGGTGGAAAAGGTCAGAGGGAAGGGACCTTGGTCAAAAGTGCACTATATAGGGAGTAGGGTGCCATTTGGGATTCTGACACAGAAGCCCGTTATGTCTCTTTGTGATTCCTGGCCAGCTCATCCACAGCAGTAGAAAGTCACGCTCCAGCTCCCTGACAGGCTCAGGATGTGGATAAGACTCAGTCTGTAATGAATGATGGTGAGAGACAGCCGCCTAGCCGCCACCGCCTAGCATTTTAATATTTGTAGCTACTTTAAGTAAATACCTTGTAGTAAACTAAATCCAATCGAGAATCTGTGGAATCTGTGGAAAGAACTGAAAACTGCTGTTCACAAATGCTCTCCATCCAACCTCACTGAGCTCGAGCTGTTTTGCAAGGAGGAATGGGAAAACATGTCAGTCTCTCGATGTGCAAAACTGATAGAGACATACCCCAAGCGACTTACAGCTGTAATCGCAGCAAAAGGTGGCGCTACAAAGTATTAACTTAAGGGGGCTGAATAATTTTGCACGCCCAATTTTTCAGTTTTTGATTTGTTAAAAAAGTTTGAAATATCCAATAAATGTCGTTCCACTTCATGATTGTGTCCCACTTGTTGTTGATTCTTCACAAAAAAAATACAGTTTTATATCTTTATGTTTGAAGCCTGAAATGTGGCAAAAGGTCGCAAAGTTCAAGGGGGCCGAATACTTTCGCAAGGCACTGTATATATATATATATATATATATACACCTACCTACCTACCTACAGTGGGTCAAAAAAGTGTTTAACCAATTGTGCAAGTTCTCCCAACTATGACAGACAAAATGAGGGGAAAAAAATCCAGAAAATCACATTGTAGGATTTTTAATGAATTTATTTGCAAATGATGGTGGAAAATAAGTATTTGGTCACCTACAAACAAGCAAGATTTCTGGCTCTCACAGACCTGTAACTTCTTCTTTAAGAGGCTCCTCTGTCCTCCACTCGTTACCTGTATTAATGGCACCTGTTTGAACTTGTTATCAGTATAAAAGACACCTGTCCACAACCTCAAACAGTCACACTCCAAACTCCACTATGGCCAAGACCAAAGAACTGTCAATGGACACCAGAAACAAAATTGTAGACCTGCACCAGGCTGGGAAGACTGAATCTGCAATAGGTAAGCAGCTTGGTTTGAAGAAATCAACTGTGGGAGCAATTATTATGAAATGTAAGACATACAAGACCACTGATAATCTCCCTCGATCTGGGGCTCCACGCAAGATCTCACCCCGTGGGGTCAAAATGATCACAAGAACGGTGAGCAAAAATCCCAGAACCACATGGGGGGACCTAGTGAATGACCTGCAGAGAGCTGGGACCAAAGTAACAAAGCCTACCATCAGTAACACACTACGCCGCCAGGGACTCAAATCCTGCAGTGCCAGACGTGTCCCCCTGCTTAAGCCAGTACATGTCCAGGCCCGTCTGAAGTTTGCTAGAGAGCATTTGGATGATCCAGAAGAAGATTGGGAGAATGTCATATGGTCAGATGAAACCAAAATATAACTTTTTGGTAAAAACTCAACTCGTCGTGTTTGGAGGACAAAATATGCTGAGTTGCATCCAAAGAACACCATACCTACTGTGAAGCATGGGGGTGGAGTCATCATGCTTTGGGGCTGTTTTTCTGCAAAGGGACCATGACGACTGATCCGTGTAAAGGAAAGAATGAATGGGGCCATGTATCGTGAGATTTTGAGTGAAAACCTCCTTCCATCAGCAAGGGCATTGAAGATGAAACGTGGCTGGGTCTTTCAGCATGACAATGATCCCAAACACACCGCCCGGGAAACAAAGGAGTGGCTTCGTAAGAAGCATTTCAAGGTCCTGGAGTGGCCTAGCCAGTCTCCAGATCTGAACCCCATAGAAAAGATTTGGAGGGAGTTGAAAGTCCGTGTTGCCCAGCAACAGCCCCAAAACATCACTGCTCTAGAGGAGATCCGCATGGAGGAATGGGCCAAAATACCAGCAACAGTGTGTGAAAACCTTGTGAAGACTTACAGAAAACATTTGACCTCTGTCATTGCCAACAAAGGGTATTTAACAAAATATTGAGATAAATAAGTATTTGGTCAATAACAAAAGTTTTCCACCATAATTTGCAAATAAATTCATTAAAAATCCTACAATGTGATTTTCTGGATTTTTTTTCTCATTTTGTCTGTCATAGTTGAAGTGTACCTATGATGAAAATTACAGGCCTCATCTTTTTAAGTGGGAGAACTTGCACAATTGGTGGCTGATTAAACACTTTTTTGCCCCACTGTAGGTATATATATGTATATATACACAGGTATGCACGTCAGCTTTGACATCGGTTTTGCGCATTGCAGTTTTAACTAGACATTGGGCCGATGCTGCCGGTCGTCCGATTCCAATATATGCTCACCGATATATCGTGCATATTTTGAATAGAAATGGAATGGTTCATTGGATCAGCCTAAAACTTTGCACATACACTGCTGCCATCTAGTGGCCATTGTGGCATTTCTCTTGCATTTCAAAGATGGTACAAAAAAAAATGTATTTTCTTCTACCAGATCTAATGTGTTATATTCTCCTACATTCATTTCACATTTCCACGAACTTCAAAGTGTTTCCTTTCAAATGGTATCAGAAATATGCATATCCTTGCTTCAGGTCCTGAGCTACAGGCAGTTAGATTTGGGTATGCCATTTTTGGCAAAAAAATGTAAAAAAGTGGTGGATCCTTAGGTTTTAGCTGCACTAGAATTCTTAAAAAGGCTGCTAAAATGTAAAATATCGTTTATCGGTGTTGTTGGCGAGGAAAATATTGGATATCAGTATCGGTGTTTTTGGCGAGGAAAACATTGGATATCGGTATCGGCCCTAACGACTCCAGACACTGCTGATCCAGAGGCAGAACGGTTCTTCCTTCAGACATGCATGCCCATCAACTTTGTTCATTCGCTTGTTAATGTTCAAACTCACCAAACATTATATAGGTAGGAGCTACCAAATGTATGTATAACTTTAGGAGCTGGATTGCATATCTTTGAGCACATTAGCATATTTAGCTTGCAGCCTCCATGGAAACTCTCTATTACTTGTGGTAATTCTGTTAACATTGTGGTAAGACGCACAATGGGCTTTTTTGTGTTTCTTTGGCACGCCCTTGTGAACTAAGCCGGTAATACCGTAAATCCCGGGATGAGAGAAGGACGGTATGGACGATATAAACATCTGGCTACCGCCGAACCCTAGTGTGTGAGGCGTCCGGCTGAAGTTGAACTCACCCATTTTTAGCTGTCTCCCCCTCTGGAGGGTCCAATAGTCAACAACCCCCCCCCCCCCCCTCTGGAGGGTCCTATAGTCAACAACCCCCCCCCCCCCCCCTCTCTGGAGGGTCCTATAGTCAACAACCCCCCCCCCCCCCCCTCTGGAGGGTCCTATAGTCAACAACCCCCCCCCCCCCCCCCCCCCTCTCTGGAGGGTCCTAGAGTCAACCCCACCCCTCTGGAGGGTCCTAGAGTGAACTTTCCATGCTGGACAGTACGTGTGCTTATGTTGATAACGGAGAAGAGAACATGCCATGAGAAGCCATATCTAACTGCTGTTCAATGTTCTGAAGGGAAGCCCTACAGTTAACGGAAAAGCTGGAGATTCAAACTGCCAGGCAATTCTCATTAGGTACCGTTTACAGAAAATACTTAAAACCAATAAAACTATAGAATTGTCAATTAAAATAACTGATGATCAAACTCAATTAAGACATAACTCATAATTCATCAGGACAGTTGATTGGCTGTGCTATTGTACTTACAGATCATCAGGACAGTTGATTGGCTGTGCTATTGTACTTACAGTTCATCAGGACAGTTGATTGGCTGTGCTATTGTACTTACAGTTCATCAGGACAGTTTGATTGGATGTGCTATTGTACTTACAGTTCATCAGGACAGTTGATTGGCTGTGCTATTGTACTTACAGTTCATCAGGACAGTTGATTGGCTGTGCTATTGTACTTACAGTTCATCAGGACCGTTTGATTGGCTGTGCTATTATACTTACAGTTCATCAGGACAGTTTGATTGGCTGTGCTATTGTACTTACAGTTCATCAGGACAGTTGATTGGCTGTGCTATTCTATATCCGTCCTTCAGATAGGCTGCCATCTCGAAAGGGTCGATGTCCACGTAGGGCGTCTGTCCCAAGGTCATCAACTCCCACAGGGTCACACCAAACGCCCACTGAGGAACAGGGACAAGGTTAAAGGTCAAGGGTTAGACAACAAGATCATCAACTCCCACAGGGTCACACCAAACGCCCACTGAGGAACAGGGACAAGGTTAAAGGTCAAGGGTTAGAGGTCAGATCACAAGGCAGAACGGCCCAAAGGAATGAGAGTCTTCTCTCGTTCTATAAATTGTATTTATTTCAGACGGACAGCTTTTGATATGACCAACAAGACAGGTTGACAGACACACACACTAAAATAACATCGAGGACGAATAAAGGAACGTTTGTGTTCAATCTCTTGACCTTGAGGTTGTCTCTGCGTAGCATTAGCTACATGCAGGCTAAAACAACACAACATGTGACAGATGGGGGTTTAATCAGGGAAACCTTCAGGAACAACGCTCTCTGTTATGTTCAAGAAATGTGTTAAATTAAGGCCAAGGTCTGTCAGTGTGAGCTCGGTGTCAGGGAAGGTTGTGTTCGGGTTCAGCCAATGGCTGAACGAAGCATTCCACTGACACAATGCAAGGAAATTTAGCTGAAAATGTACACCCAACACAGTTCCTAGAAGTTTTGATAAGGGCTTGAAAGCTGGACCACATGGTGCTTGAGAACAGCCATTTATCAGAACCATTTTTAGGTAGTGTCTGCAACTCCCAAACAAACTGAATCCAACTTTAGCTTTTTAATCCACTTCCTATTTCCAAAGAACAGAACATGATAAGATTATTCATACAGACTAACTAACTAACTAACTAACTAACTAACTAACTAACTAACTATATATATATATATATATATATAAAAAAAAAACAACATGATTTAGGTTTTGGAACCAAGTCAACGATTCAATCAACAGTCATCACCAGAAGATTAGCCAGTGTTCTACAAAGACAATATAGCAACACGAACCGGAAGCTATTCAGACTTGATTCACAATGGGAGTTGAACACGAACCGGAAGCTATTCAGACTTGATTCACAATGAGAGTTGAACACGAACCAGAAGCTATTCAGACTTGATTCACAATGAGAGTTGAACACGAACCAGAAGCTATTCAGACTTGATTCACAATGAGAGTTGAACACGAACCAGAAGCTATTCAGACTTGATTCACAATGAGAGTTGAACACGAACCGGAAGCTATTCAGACTTGATTCACAATGAGAGTTGAACACGAACCAGAAGGTATTCAGACTTGATTCACAATGAGAGTTGAACACGAACCAGAAGCTATTCAGACTTGATTCACAATGAGAGTTGAACACGAACCAGAAGGTATTCAGACTTGATTCACAATGAGAGTTGAACACGAACCAGAAGCTATTCAGACTTGATTCACAATGAGAGTTGAACACGAACCAGAAGCTATTCAGACTTGATTCACAATGAGCGATGAACACGAACCAGAAGGTATTCAGACTTGATTCACAATGAGAGTTGAACACGAACCAGAAGCTATTCAGACTTGATTCACAATGAGAGTTGAACACGAACCAGAAGCTATTCAGACTTGATTCACAATGAGAGTTGAACACGAACCAAAAGCTATTCAGACTTGATTCACAATGAGAGTTGAACACAAACCAGAAGCTATTCAGACTTGATTCACAATGAGAGTTGAACACGAACCAGAAGCTATTCAGACTTGATTCACAATGAGAGTTGAACACGAACCAGAAGCTATTCAGACTTGATTCACAATGAGAGTTGAACACGAACCAGAAGCTATTCAGACTTGATTCACAATGAGAGTTGAACACGAACCAGAAGCTATTCAGACTTGATTCACAATGAGAGTTGAACACGAACCAGAAGCTATTCAGACTTGATTCACAATGAGAGATGAACATGAACCAGAAGCTATTCAGACTTGATTCACAATGAGAGTTGAACACAAACCAGAAGCTATTCAGACTTGATTCACAATGAGAGTTGAACACGAACCAGAAGCTATTCAGACTTGATTCACAATGAGAGTTGAACACGAACCAGAAGGTTCACACATTGACATCAATGAAAGTTTAGGAGAAAGTCTGAGTCTGAAAATCATTCTTGCCATTAGGATCCCTGGAGTCATCAAGCCCTGACTGGGTGACTACGGTTCATTAACAGTAAGTGTGGGGCTGACTGGCTGGGTGTGTGTGCGTGTGGCTGACTGGCTGGGTGTGTGTGCGTGTGGCAGGGGTGAGGGAGGCAGGGGTGAGGAGGGGGGGAGGCAGGGGTGAGGAGGGGGAGGGAGGCAGGGTGAGGGGGGAGGGAGGCAGGGTGAGGGGGAGGGAGGGAGGGGGAGGGGGGAGGGAGGGAGGGGGGGTGAGGACTGGGAGGGAGGGGAAGTGAGGGAGGGGTGAGGACTGGGAGGGAGGGGTGAGAACTGGGTGAGGACTGGGAGGGAGGGGTGAGAACTGGGTGAGGACTGGGAGGGAGGGGTGAGGACTGGGAGGGAGGGGTGAGGACTGAGGACTGGGTGAGGACTGGGAGGCAGGGGTGAGGAGGAGGGAGGGAGGCAGGGGTGAGGAGGAGGGAGGGAGGCAGGGGTGAGGAGGAGGGAGGGAGGCAGGGGTGAGGAGGAGGGAGGGAGGCAGGGGTGAGGAGGAGGGAGGGAGGCAGGGGTGAGGAGGAGGGAGGGAGGCAGGGGGGGTGAGGAGGGGTGAGGAGAGAGGGACGGGTGAGGAGAGAGGGACGGGTGAGGAGAGAGGGAGGGGTGAGGAGAGAGGTAGGGGTGAGGATAGGTGAGGAGAGAGGGAGGGGTGAGGAGGGGTGAGGAGGGAGGGAGGGGTGAGGAGGGGTGAGGAGGGAGGGAGGGGTGAGGAGGGAGGGAGGGGTGAGGAGGGAGGGAGGGATGAGGAGGGAGGGAGGGAGGGGTGAGGAGGGAGGGAGGGGTGAGGACTGGGAGCAGTAGAGCCTCATCAGGAAGGAAGAGGTCCGGTATGAGGGAAATCAGGCTGTCTGGTGGAGAGGAGAGGAGAGACCAGAATGAGAGGAGAGGAGAGACCAGAATGAGAGGAGAGGAGAGACCAGAATGAGAGGAGAGGAGAGACCAGAATGAGAGGAGAGGAGAGACCAGAATGAGAGGAGAGGAGATAACAGAATGAGAGGAGAGGAGAGACCAGAATGAGAGGAGAGAACAGAATGAGAGGAGAGGAGAGAACAGAATGAGAGGAGAGGAGAGAACAGAATGAGAGGAGAGGAGAGAACAGAATGAGAGGAGAGGAGAGAACAGAATGAGAGGAGAGGAGAGAACAGAATGAGAGGAGAGGAGAGACCAGAATGAGAGGAGAGGAGAGACCAGAATGAGAGGAGAGGAGAGACCAGAATGAGAGGAAAGGAGAGAACAGAATGAGAGGAGAGGAGAGAACAGAATGAGAGGAGAGGAGAGACCAGAATGAGAGGAGAGGAGAGACCAGAATGAGAGGAGAGAACAGAATGAGAGGAGAGGAGAGACCAGAATGAGAGGAGAGACCAGAATGAGAGGAGAGACCAGAATGAGAGGAGAGACCAGAATGAGAGGAGAGACCAGAATGAGAGGAGAGGAGAGACCAGAATGAGAGGAGAGGAGAGACCAGAATGAGAGGAGAGACCAGAATGAGAGGAGAGGAGAGACCAGAATGAGAGGAGAGGAGAGAACAGAATAGAATGAGAGGAGAGGAGAGACCAGAATGAGAGGAGAGGAGAGACCAGAATGAGAGGAGAGGAGAGACCAGAATGAGAGGAGAGGAGAGACCAGAATGAGAGGAGAGGAGAGACCAGAATGAGAGGAGAGAACAGAATGAGAGGAGAGGAGAGAACAGAATGAGAGGAGAGGAGAGAACAGAATGAGAGGAGAGGAGAGAACAGAATGAGAGGAGAGGAGAGACCAGAATGAGAGGAGAGGAGAGACCAGAATGAGAGGAGAGGAGAGACCAGAATGAGAGGAGAGGAGAGACCAGAATGAGAGGAGAGGAGAGACCAGAATGAGAGGAGAGAACAGAATGAGAGGAGAGGAGAGACCAGAATGAGAGGAGAGGAGAGAACAGAATGAGAGGAGAGGAGAGGAGAGAATGTGAGGAGAGGAGAGAATGTGAGGAGAGAATAGAATGAGAGGAGAGAACAGAATGTGAGGAGAGGAGAGACCAGAATGAGAGGAGAGGAGAGACCAGAACGAGAGGAGAGAACAGAACGAGAGGAGAGAACAGAACGAGAGGAGAGAACAGAATGAGAGGAGAGACCAGAATGAGAGGAGAGGAGAGAACAGAATGAGAGGAGAGGAGAGAACAGAATGAGAGGAGAGGAGAGAACAGAATGAGAGGAGAGGAGAGAACAAAATGAGAGAGGAGAGGAGAGACCAGAATGAGAGGAGAGGAGAGAACAGAATGAGAGGAGAGGAGAGGAGAGAATGTGAGGAGAGGAGAGAATGTGAGGAGAGAATAGAATGAGAGGAGAGAATAGAATGAGAGGAGAGAACAGAATGTGAGGAGAGGAGAGACCAGAATGAGAGGAGAGGAGAGACCAGAACGAGAGGAGAGAACAGAACGAGAGGAGAGAACAGAATGAGAGGAGAGGAGAGACCAGAACGAGAGGAGAGACCAGAATGAGAGGAGAGAACAGAATGAGAGGAGAGAACAGAATGAGAGGAGAAAACAGAATGAGAGGAGAGGAGAGGCCAGAACGAGAGGAGAGAACAGAACGAGAGGAGAGACCAGAATGAGAGGAGAGGAGAGACCAGAATGAGAGGAGAGACCAGAATGAGAGGAGAGACCAGAATGAGAGGAGAGACCAGAATGAGAGGAGAGAACAGAATGAGAGGAGAGGAGAGACCAGAATGAGAGGAGAGACCAGAATGAGAGGAGAGACCAGAATGAGAGGAGAGACCAGAATGAGAGGAGAGACCAGAATGAGAGGAGAGACCAGAATGAGAGGAGAGACCAGAATGAGAGGAGAGACCAGAATGAGAGGAGAGACCAGAATGAGAGGAGAGAATAGAATGAGAGGAGAGAACAGAATGAGAGGAGAGAACAGAATGAGAGGAGAGACCAGAATGTGAGGAGAGGAGAGACCAGAATGAGAGGAGAGAACAGAATGAGAGGAGAGGAGAGACCAGAACGAGAGGAGAGAACAGAACGAGAGGAGAGAACAGAATGAGAGGAGAGAACAGAATGAGAGGAGAGGAGAGACCAGAACGAGAGGAGAGACCAGAATGAGAGGAGAGAACAGAATGAGAGGAGAGAACAGAATGAGAGGAGAGAACAGAATGAGAGGAGAGAACAGAATGAGAGGAGAGAACAGAATGAGAGGAGAAAACAGAATGAGAGGAGAGGCCAGAACGAGAGGAGAGGCCAGAACGAGAGGAGAGACCAGAATGAGAGGAGAGGAGAGGCCAGAAGGAGAGGAGAGACCAGAATGAGAGGAGAGACCAGAATGAGAGGAGAGACCAGAATGAGAGGAGAGACCAGAATGAGAGGAGAGACCAGAATGAGAGGAGAGAACAGAATGAGAGGAGAGGAGAGAACAGAATGAGAGGAGAGAACAGAATGAGAGGAGAGAACAGAATGAGAGGAGAGAACAGAATGAGAGGAGAGAACAGAATGAGAGGAGAGAACAGAATGGGAGGAAAGGAGAGAACAGAATGAGAGGAGAGAACAGAATGAGAGGAGAGGAGAGAACAGAATGAGAGGAGAGGAGAGAACAGAATGAGAGGAGAGGAGAGGAGAGAACAGAATGAGAGGAGAGGAGAGGAGAGAACAGAATGAGAGGAGAGAACAGAATGAGAGGAAAGGAGAGAACAGAATGAGAGGAGAGAACAGAATGAGAGGAAAGAACAGAATGAGAGGAAAGAACAGAATGAGAGGAGAGGAGAGAACAGAATGAGAGGAGAGGAGAGAACAGAATGAGAGGAGAGGAGAGAACAGAATGAGAGGAGAGGAGAGAACAGAATGAGAGGAGAGAACAGAATGAGAGGAGAGAACAGAATGAGAGGAGAGAACAGAATGAGAGGAGAGAACAGAATGAGAGGAGAGGAGAGAACAGAATGAGAGGAGAGGAGAGAACAGAATGAGAGGAGAGGAGAGAACAGAATGAGAGGAGAGAACAGAATGAGAGGAGAGGAGAGAACAGAATGAGAGGAGAGAACAGAATGAGAGGAGAGAACAGAATGAGAGGAGAGGAGAGAACAGAATGAGAGGAGAGGAGAGGAGAGAACAGAATGAGAGGAGAGGAGAGAACAGAATGAGAGGAGAGGAGAGAACAGAATGAGAGGAGAGGAGAGAACAGAATGAGAGGAGAGAACAGAATGAGAGGAGAGAACAGAATGAGAGGAGAGAACAGAATGAGAGGAAAGAACAGAATGAGAGGAGAGAACAGAATGAGAGGAGAGAACAGAATGAGAGGAGAGGAGAGAACAGAATGAGAGGAGAGGAGAGAACAGAATGAGAGGAGAGGAGAGAACAGAATGAGAGGAGAGAACAGAATGAGAGGAGAGAACAGAATGAGAGGAGAGGAGAGAACAGAATGAGAGGAGAGGAGAGAACAGAATGAGAGGAGAGGAGAGAACAGAATGAGAGGAGAGGAGAGAACAGAATGAGAGGAAAGGAGAGAACAGAATGAGACGAGAGGAGAGAACAGAATGAGACGAGAGGAGAGAACAGAACGAGACGAGAGGAGAGAACAGAAGGAGAGGAGAGAACAGAATGAGAGGAGAGAACAGAATGAGAGGAGAAAACAGAATGAGAGGAGAGGCCAGAACGAGAGGAGAGACCAGAATGAGAGGAGAGGAGAGGCCAGAAGGAGAGGAGAGACCAGAATGAGAGGAGAGACCAGAATGAGAGGAGAGACCAGAATGAGAGGAGAGACCAGAATGAGAGGAGAGACCAGAATGAGAGGAGAGAACAGAATGAGAGGAGAGGAGAGAACAGAATGAGAGGAGAGAACAGA
The DNA here is from genome assembly GCF_013265735.2 of Oncorhynchus mykiss. Classification (NCBI taxonomy): domain Eukaryota; kingdom Metazoa; phylum Chordata; class Actinopteri; order Salmoniformes; family Salmonidae; genus Oncorhynchus; species Oncorhynchus mykiss. The sequence goes on along the minus strand of NC_048569.1, from coordinate 96,606,510 downwards.
ATGAGAGGAGAGAACAGAATGAGAGGAGAGAACAGAATGAGAGGAGAGAACAGAATGAGAGGAGAGAACAGAATGAGAGGAGAGAACAGAATGAGAGGAGAGAACAGAATGGGAGGAAAGGAGAGAACAGAATGAGAGGAGAGAACAGAATGAGAGGAGAGGAGTGAACAGAATGAGAGGAGAGGAGAGAACAGAATGAGAGGAGAGGAGAGGAGAGAACAGAATGAGAGGAGAGGAGAGGAGAGAACAGAATGAGAGGAGAGAACAGAATGAGAGGAAAGGAGAGAACAGAATGAGAGGAAAGAACAGAATGAGAGGAGAGGAAAGAACAGAATGAGAGGAGAGGAGAGAACAGAATGAGAGGAGAGGAGAGAACAGAATGAGAGGAGAGGAGAGAACAGAATGAGAGGAAAGGAGAGAACAGAATGAGAGGAGAGAACAGAATGAGAGGAGAGAACAGAATGAGAGGAGAGGAGAGAACAGAATGAGAGGAGAGGAGAGAACAGAATGAGAGGAGAGAACAGAATGAGAGGAGAGGAGAGAACAGAATGAGAGGAGAGAACAGAATGAGAGGAGAGGAGAGAACAGAATGAGAGGAGAGGAGAGAACAGAATGAGAGGAGAGGAGAGAACAGAATGAGAGGAGAGGAGAGGAGAGAACAGAATGAGAGGAGAGGAGAGGAGAGAACAGAATGAGAGGAGAGGAGAGAACAGAATGAGAGGAGAGGAGAGAACAGAATGAGAGGAGAGGAGAGAACAGAATGAGAGGAGAGAACAGAATGAGAGGAGAGAACAGAATGAGAGGAAAGAACAGAATGAGAGGAGAGAACAGAATGAGAGGAGAGAACAGAATGAGAGGAGAGAACAGAATGAGAGGAGAGGAGAGAACAGAATGAGGAGAGGAGAGAACAGAATGAGAGGAGAGGAGAGAACAGAATGATAGGAGAGGAGAGAACAGAATGAGAGGAGAGGAGAGAACAGAATGAGAGGAGAGGAGAGAACAGAATGAGAGGAGAGGAGAGAACAGAATGAGAGGAGAGGAGAGAACAGAATGAGAGGAAAGGAGAGAACAGAATGAGACGAGAGGAGAGAACAGAACGAGACGAGAGGAGAGAACAGAAGGAGAGGAGAGAACAGAATGAGAGGAGAGAACAGAATGAGAGGAGAGAACAGAATGAGAGGAGAGAACAGAATGAGAGGAGAGGAGAGAACAGAATGAGAGGAGAGGAGAGAACAGAATGAGAGGAGAGAACAGAATGAGAGGAGAGAACAGAATGAGAGGAGAGAACAGAATGAGAGGAAAGAACAGAATGAGAGGAGAGAACAGAATGAGAGGAGAGGAGAGAACAGAATGAGAGGAGAGGAGAGAACAGAATGAGAGGAGAGGAGAGAACAGAATGAGAGGAGAGGAGAGAACAGAATGAGAGGAGAGGAGAGAACAGAATGAGAGGAGAGGAGAGAACAGAATGAGAGGAGAGGAGAGAACAGAATGAGAGGAGAGGAGAGAACAGAATGAGAGGAGAGGAGAGAACAGAATGAGAGGAAAGGAGAGAACAGAATGAGAGGAGAGGAGAGAACAGAACGAGACGAGAGGAGAGAACAGAACGAGACGAGAGGAGAGAACAGAACGAGACGAGAGGAGAGAACAGAATGAGAGGAGAGAACAGAATGAGAGGAGAGAACAGAATGAGAGGAGAGAACAGAATGAGAGGAGAGAACAGAATGAGAGGATAGAACAGAATGAGAGGAGAGAACAGAATGAGAGGAGAGAACAGAATGAGAGGAGAGAACAGAATGAGAGGAGAGAACAGAATGAGAGGAGAGGAGAGAACAGAATGAGAGGAGAGGAGAGAACAGAATGAGAGGAGAGGAGAGAACAGAATGAGAGGAGAGGAGAGAACAGAATGAGAGGAGAGGAGAGAACAGAATGAGAGGAGAGGAGAGAATAGAATGAGAGGAGAGGAGAGAACAGAATGAGAGGAGAGAACAGAATGAGAGGAGAGGAGAGAACAGAATGAGAGGAGAGGAGAGAACAGAATGAGAGGAGAGGAGAGAACAGAATGAGAGGAGAGAACAGAATGAGAGGAGAGAACAGAATGAGAGGAGAGAACATAATGAGAGGAGAGGAGAGAACAGAATGAGAGGAGAGGAGAGAACAGAATGAGAGGAGAGGAGAGAACAGAATGAGAGGAGAGAACAGAATGAGAGGAGAGAACAGAATGAGAGGAGAGACCAGAATGAGAGGAGAGGATAGAACAGAATGAGAGGAGAGGAGAGAACAGAATGAGAGGAGAGGAGAGAACAGAATGAGAGGAGAGGAGAGAACAGAATGAGAGGAGAGAACAGAATGAGAGGAGAGAACAGAATGAGAGGAGAGAACAGAATGAGAGGAGAGAACAGAATGAGAGGAGAGAACAGAATGAGAGGATAGAACAGAATGAGAGGAGAGAACAGAATGAGAGGAGAGAACAGAATGAGAGGAGAGAACAGAATGAGAGGAGAGAACAGAATGAGAGGAGAGAACAGAATGAGAGGAGAGAACAGAATGAGAGGAGAGGAGAGAACAGAATGAGAGGAGAGGAGAGAACAGAATGAGAGGAGAGGAGAGAACAGAATGAGAGGAGAGGAGAGAACAGAATGAGAGGAGAGGAGAGAACAGAATGAGAGGAGAGGAGAGAATAGAATGAGAGGAGAGGAGAGAACAGAATGAGAGGAGAGAACAGAATGAGAGGAGAGGAGAGAACAGAATGAGAGGAGAGGAGAGAACAGAATGAGAGGAGAGGAGAGAACAGAATGAGAGGAGAGAACAGAATGAGAGGAGAGAACAGAATGAGAGGAGAGAACAGAATGAGAGGAGAGGAGAGAACAGAATGAGAGGAGAGGAGAGAACAGAATGAGAGGAGAGGAGAGAACAGAATGAGAGGAGAGAACAGAATGAGAGGAGAGAACAGAATGAGAGGAGAGACCAGAATGAGAGGAGAGGAGAGAACAGAATGAGAGGAGAGGAGAGAACAGAATGAGAGGAGAGGAGAGAACAGAATGAGAGGAGAGAACAGAATGAGAGGAGAGGAGAGAACAGAATGAGAGGAGAGGAGAGAACAGAATGAGAGGAGAGAACAGAATGAGAGGAGAGAACAGAATGAGAGGAGAGAACAGAATGAGAGGAGAGAACATAATGAGAGGAGAGGAGAGAACAGAATGAGAGGAGAGGAGAGAACAGAATGAGAGGAGAGGAGAGAACAGAATGAGAGGAGAGAACAGAATGAGAGGAGAGAACAGAATGAGAGGAGAGACCAGAATGAGAGGAGAGGAGAGAACAGAATGAGAGGAGAGGAGAGAACAGAATGAGAGGAGAGGAGAGAACAGAATGAGAGGATAGAACAGAATGAGAGGAGAGGAGAGAACAGAATGAGAGGAGAGGAGAGAACAGAATGAGAGGAGAGGAGAGAACAGAATGAGAGGAGAGGAGAGACCAGAATGAGAGGAGAGGAGAGACCAGAATGAGAGGAGAGGAGAGACCAGAATGAGAGGAGAGGAGAGACCAGAATGAGAGGAGAGAACAGAATGAGAGGAGAGGAGAGACCAGAATGAGAGGAGAGGAGAGAACAGAATGAGAGGAGAGGAGAGAACAGAATGAGAGGAGAGGAGAGGAGAGAATGTGAGGAGAGGAGAGAATGTGAGGAGAGAATAGAATGAGAGGAGAGAACAGAATGTGAGGAGAGGAGAGACCAGAATGAGAGGAGAGGAGAGACCAGAACGAGAGGAGAGAACAGAACGAGAGGAGAGAACAGAACGAGAGGAGAGAACAGAATGAGAGGAGAGACCAGAATGAGAGGAGAGGAGAGAACAGAATGAGAGGAGAGGAGAGAACAGAATGAGAGGAGAGGAGAGAACAGAATGAGAGGAGAGGAGAGAACAAAATGAGAGAGGAGAGGAGAGACCAGAATGAGAGGAGAGAACAGAATGAGAGGAGAGGAGAGACCAGAATGAGAGGAGAGGAGAGACCAGAATGAGAGGAGAGGAGAGAACAGAATGAGAGGAGAGGAGAGGAGAGAATGTGAGGAGAGGAGAGAATGTGAGGAGAGAATAGAATGAGAGGAGAGGAGAGACCAGAACGAGAGGAGAGAACAGAACGAGAGGAGAGAACAGAACGAGAGGAGAGACCAGAATGAGAGGAGAGGAGAGACCAGAACGAGAGGAGAGACCAGAATGAGAGGAGAGGAGAGAACAGAATGAGAGGAGAGGAGAGAACAGAATGAGAGGAGAGAACAGAATGAGAGGAGAGAACAGAATGAGAGGAGAGGAGAGAACAGAATGAGAGGAGAGAACAGAATGAGAGGAGAGAACAGAATGAGAGGAGAGAACAGAATGAGAGGAGAGAACAGAATGAGAGGAGAGAACAGAATGAGAGGAGAGGAGAGAACAGAATGAGAGGAGAGGAGAGAACAGAATGAGAGGAGAGGAGAGAACAGAATGAGAGGAGAGGAGAGAACAGAATGAGAGGAGAGGAGAGAACAGAATGAGAGGAGAGGAGAGAACAGAATGAGAGGAGAGGAGAGAACAGAATGAGAGGAGAGGAGAGAACAGAATGAGAGGAAAGGAGAGAACAGAATGAGAGGAGAGGAGAGAACAGAACGAGACGAGAGGAGAGAACAGAACGAGACGAGAGGAGAGAACAGAACGAGACGAGAGGAGAGAACAGAACGAGACGAGAGGAGAGAACAGAATGAGACGAGAGGAGAGAACAGAATGAGAGGAGAGAACAGAATGAGAGGAGAGAACAGAATGAGAGGAGAGAACAGAATGAGAGGAGAGAACAGAATGAGAGGAGAGAACAGAATGAGAGGAGAGAACAGAATGAGAGGAGAGAACAGAATGAGAGGAGAGGAGAGAACAGAATGAGAGGAGAGGAGAGAACAGAATGAGAGGAGAGGAGAGAACAGAATGAGAGGAGAGGAGAGAACAGAATGAGAGGAGAGGAGAGAACAGAATGAGAGGAGAGGAGAGAACAGAATGAGAGGAGAGGAGAGAACAGAATGAGAGGAGAGGAGAGAATAGAATGAGAGGAGAGGAGAGAACAGAATGAGAGGAGAGAACAGAATGAGAGGAGAGGAGAGAACAGAATGAGAGGAGAGGAGAGAACAGAATGAGAGGAGAGAACAGAATGAGAGGAGAGAACATAATGAGAGGAGAGGAGAGAACAGAATGAGAGGAGAGGAGAGAACAGAATGAGAGGAGAGGAGAGAACAGAATGAGAGGAGAGAACAGAATGAGAGGAGAGAACAGAATGAGAGGAGAGACCAGAATGAGAGGAGAGGAGAGAACAGAATGAGAGGAGAGGAGAGAACAGAATGAGAGGAGAGGAGAGAACAGAATGAGAGGATAGAACAGAATGAGAGGAGAGGAGAGAACAGAATGAGAGGAGAGGAGAGAACAGAATGAGAGGAGAGGAGAGAACAGAATGAGAGGAGAGGAGAGACCAGAATGAGAGGAGAGGAGAGACCAGAATGAGAGGAGAGGAGAGACCAGAATGAGAGGAGAGGAGAGACCAGAATGAGAGGAGAGAACAGAATGAGAGGAGAGGAGAGACCAGAATGAGAGGAGAGGAGAGAACAGAATGAGAGGAGAGGAGAGAACAGAATGAGAGGAGAGGAGAGGAGAGAATGTGAGGAGAGGAGAGAATGTGAGGAGAGAATAGAATGAGAGGAGAGAACAGAATGTGAGGAGAGGAGAGACCAGAATGAGAGGAGAGGAGAGACCAGAACGAGAGGAGAGAACAGAACGAGAGGAGAGAACAGAACGAGAGGAGAGAACAGAATGAGAGGAGAGACCAGAATGAGAGGAGAGGAGAGAACAGAATGAGAGGAGAGGAGAGAACAGAATGAGAGGAGAGGAGAGAACAGAATGAGAGGAGAGGAGAGAACAAAATGAGAGAGGAGAGGAGAGACCAGAATGAGAGGAGAGAACAGAATGAGAGGAGAGGAGAGACCAGAATGAGAGGAGAGGAGAGACCAGAATGAGAGGAGAGGAGAGAACAGAATGAGAGGAGAGGAGAGGAGAGAATGTGAGGAGAGGAGAGAATGTGAGGAGAGAATAGAATGAGAGGAGAGAATAGAATGAGAGGAGAGAACAGAATGAGAGGAGAGGAGAGACCAGAACGAGAGGAGAGAACAGAACGAGAGGAGAGAACAGAACGAGAGGAGAGAACAGAATGAGAGGAGAGGAGAGACCAGAACGAGAGGAGAGACCAGAATGAGAGGAGAGGAGAGAACAGAATGAGAGGAGAGGAGAGAACAGAATGAGAGGAGAGAACAGAATGAGAGGAGAGAACAGAATGAGAGGAGAGGAGAGAACAGAATGAGAGGAGAGGAGAGAACAGAATGAGAGGAGAGGAGAGAACAGAATGAGAGGAGAGGAGAGAATAGAATGAGAGGAGAGGAGAGAACAGAATGAGAGGAGAGAACAGAATGAGAGGAGAGGAGAGAACAGAATGAGAGGAGAGGAGAGAACAGAATGAGAGGAGAGGAGAGAACAGAATGAGAGGAGAGAACAGAATGAGAGGAGAGAACAGAATGAGAGGAGAGAACATAATGAGAGGAGAGGAGAGAACAGAATGAGAGGAGAGGAGAGAACAGAATGAGAGGAGAGGAGAGAACAGAATGAGAGGAGAGAACAGAATGAGAGGAGAGAACAGAATGAGAGGAGAGACCAGAATGAGAGGAGAGGAGAGAACAGAATGAGAGGAGAGGAGAGAACAGAATGAGAGGAGAGGAGAGAACAGAATGAGAGGATAGAACAGAATGAGAGGAGAGGAGAGAACAGAATGAGAGGAGAGGAGAGAACAGAATGAGAGGAGAGGAGAGAACAGAATGAGAGGAGAGGAGAGACCAGAATGAGAGGAGAGGAGAGACCAGAATGAGAGGAGAGGAGAGACCAGAATGAGAGGAGAGGAGAGACCAGAATGAGAGGAGAGAACAGAATGAGAGGAGAGGAGAGACCAGAATGAGAGGAGAGGAGAGAACAGAATGAGAGGAGAGGAGAGAACAGAATGAGAGGAGAGGAGAGGAGAGAATGTGAGGAGAGGAGAGAATGTGAGGAGAGAATAGAATGAGAGGAGAGAACAGAATGTGAGGAGAGGAGAGACCAGAATGAGAGGAGAGGAGAGACCAGAACGAGAGGAGAGAACAGAACGAGAGGAGAGAACAGAACGAGAGGAGAGAACAGAATGAGAGGAGAGACCAGAATGAGAGGAGAGACCAGAATGAGAGGAGAGGAGAGAACAGAATGAGAGGAGAGGAGAGAACAGAATGAGAGGAGAGGAGAGAACAGAATGAGAGGAGAGGAGAGAACAAAATGAGAGAGGAGAGGAGAGACCAGAATGAGAGGAGAGAACAGAATGAGAGGAGAGACCAGAATGAGAGGAGAGGAGAGACCAGAATGAGAGGAGAGGAGAGAACAGAATGAGAGGAGAGGAGAGGAGAGAATGTGAGGAGAGGAGAGAATGTGAGGAGAGAATAGAATGAGAGGAGAGAATAGAATGAGAGGAGAGAACAGAATGAGAGGAGAGGAGAGACCAGAACGAGAGGAGAGAACAGAACGAGAGGAGAGAACAGAACGAGAGGAGAGAACAGAATGAGAGGAGAGGAGAGACCAGAACGAGAGGAGAGACCAGAATGAGAGGAGAGGAGAGAACAGAATGAGAGGAGAGGAGAGAACAGAATGAGAGGAGAGAACAGAATGAGAGGAGAGAACAGAATGAGAGGAGAGGAGAGAACAGAATGAGAGGAGAGGAGAGAACAGAATGAGAGGAGAGGAGAGAACAGAATGAGAGGAGAGAACAGAATGAGAGGAGAGAACAGAATGAGAGGAGAGAACAGAATGAGAGGAGAGAACAGAATGAGAGGAGAGAACAGAATGAGAGGAAAGAACAGAATGAGAGGAGAGAACAGAATGAGAGGAGAGGAGAGAACAGAATGAGAGGAGAGGAGAGAACAGAATGAGAGGAGAGGAGAGAACAGAATGAGAGGAGAGGAGAGAACAGAATGAGAGGAGAGGAGAGAACAGAATGAGAGGAGAGGAGAGAACAGAATGAGAGGAGAGGAGAGAACAGAATGAGAGGAAAGGAGAGAACAGAATGAGAGGAGAGGAGAGAACAGAATGAGACGAGAGGAGAGAACAGAACGAGACGAGAGGAGAGAACAGAACGAGACGAGAGGAGAGAACAGAATGAGAGGAGAGAACAGAATGAGAGGAGAGAACAGAATGAGAGGAGAGAACAGAATGAGAGGAGAGAACAGAATGAGAGGAGAGAACAGAATGAGAGGAGAGAACAGAATGAGAGGAGAGAACAGAATGAGAGGAGAGAACAGAATGAGAGGAGAGAACAGAATGAGAGGAGAGGAGAGAACAGAATGAGAGGAGAGGAGAGAACAGAATGAGAGGAGAGGAGAGAACAGAATGAGAGGAGAGGAGAGAACAGAATGAGAGGAGAGGAGAGAACAGAATGAGAGGAGAGGAGAGAACAGAATGAGAGGAGAGGAGAGAATAGAATGAGAGGAGAGGAGAGAACAGAATGAGAGGAGAGAACAGAATGAGAGGAGAGAACAGAATGAGAGGAGAGGAGAGAACAGAATGAGAGGAGAGGAGAGAACAGAATGAGAGGAGAGAACAGAATGAGAGGAGAGAACAGAATGAGAGGAGAGAACATAATGAGAGGAGAGGAGAGAACAGAATGAGAGGAGAGGAGAGAACAGAATGAGAGGAGAGGAGAGAACAGAATGAGAGGAGAGAACAGAATGAGAGGAGAGAACAGAATGAGAGGAGAGACCAGAATGAGAGGAGAGGAGAGAACAGAATGAGAGGAGAGGAGAGAACAGAATGAGAGGAGAGGAGAGAACAGAATGAGAGGATAGAACAGAATGAGAGGAGAGGAGAGAACAGAATGAGAGGAGAGGAGAGAACAGAATGAGAGGAGAGGAGAGACCAGAATGAGAGGAGAGGAGAGACCAGAATGAGAGGAGAGGAGAGACCAGAATGAGAGGAGAGGAGAGACCAGAATGAGAGGAGAGGAGAGACCAGAATGAGAGGAGAGAACAGAATGAGAGGAGAGGAGAGACCAGAATGAGAGGAGAGGAGAGAACAGAATGAGAGGAGAGGAGAGAACAGAATGAGAGGAGAGGAGAGGAGAGAATGTGAGGAGAGGAGAGAATGTGAGGAGAGAATAGAATGAGAGGAGAGAACAGAATGTGAGGAGAGGAGAGACCAGAATGAGAGGAGAGGAGAGACCAGAACGAGAGGAGAGAACAGAACGAGAGGAGAGAACAGAACGAGAGGAGAGAACAGAATGAGAGGAGAGACCAGAATGAGAGGAGAGGAGAGAACAGAATGAGAGGAGAGGAGAGAACAGAATGAGAGGAGAGGAGAGAACAGAATGAGAGGAGAGGAGAGAACAAAATGAGAGAGGAGAGGAGAGACCAGAATGAGAGGAGAGAACAGAATGAGAGGAGAGGAGAGACCAGAATGAGAGGAGAGGAGAGACCAGAATGAGAGGAGAGGAGAGAACAAAATGAGAGGAGAGGAGAGGAGAGAATGTGAGGAGAGGAGAGAATGTGAGGAGAGAATAGAATGAGAGGAGAGAATAGAATGAGAGGAGAGAACAGAATGTGAGGAGAGGAGAGACCAGAATGAGAGGAGAGGAGAGACCAGAACGAGAGGAGAGAACAGAACGAGAGGAGAGAACAGAACGAGAGGAGAGAACAGAATGAGAGGAGAGACCAGAACGAGAGGAGAGACCAGAATGAGAGGAGAGAACAGAATGAGAGGAGAGAACAGAATGAGAGGAGAAAACAGAATGAGAGGAGAGGAGAGGCCAGAACGAGAGGAGAGAACAGAACGAGAGGAGAGACCAGAATGAGAGGAGAGGAGAGACCAGAATGAGAGGAGAGACCAGAATGAGAGGAGAGACCAGAATGAGAGGAGAGACCAGAATGAGAGGAGAGAACAGAATGAGAGGAGAGGAGAGACCAGAATGAGAGGAGAGACCAGAATGAGAGGAGAGACCAGAATGAGAGGAGAGACCAGAATGAGAGGAGAGACCAGAATGAGAGGAGAGACCAGAATGAGAGGAGAGAACAGAATGAGAGGAGAGAATAGAATGAGAGGAGAGAACAGAATGAGAGGAGAGAATAGAATGAGAGGAGAGAACAGAATGAGAGGAGAGAACAGAATGAGAGGAGAGACCAGAATGTGAGGAGAGGAGAGACCAGAATGAGAGGAGAGAACAGAATGAGAGGAGAGGAGAGACCAGAACGAGAGGAGAGAACAGAATGAGAGGAGAGAACAGAATGAGAGGAGAGGAGAGACCAGAACGAGAGGAGAGACCAGAATGAGAGGAGAGAACAGAATGAGAGGAGAGAACAGAATGAGAGGAGAGAACAGAATGAGAGGAGAGAACAGAATGAGAGGAGAGAACAGAATGAGAGGAGAGAACAGAATGAGAGGAGAGAACAGAATGAGAGGAGAGAACAGAATGAGAGGAGAGGCCAGAACGAGAGGAGAGGCCAGAACGAGAGGAGAGACCAGAATGAGAGGAGAGGAGAGGCCAGAAGGAGAGGAGAGACCAGAATGAGAGGAGAGACCAGAATGAGAGGAGAGACCAGAATGAGAGGAGAGACCAGAATGAGAGGAGAGACCAGAATGAGAGGAGAGACCAGAATGAGAGGAGAGAACAGAATGAGAGGAGAGAACAGAATGAGAGGAGAGAACAGAATGAGAGGAGAGAACAGAATGAGAGGAGAGAACAGAATGAGAGGAGAGAACAGAATGAGAGGAGAGAACAGAATGGGAGGAAAGGAGAGAACAGAATGAGAGGAGAGAACAGAATGAGAGGAGAGGAGAGAACAGAATGAGAGGAGAGGAGAGAACAGAATGAGAGGAGAGGAGAGGAGAGAACAGAATGAGAGGAGAGGAGAGGAGAGAACAGAATGAGAGGAGAGAACAGAATGAGAGGAAAGAACAGAATGAGAGGAGAGGAGAGAACAGAATGAGAGGAGAGGAGAGAACAGAATGAGAGGAGAGGAGAGAACAGAATGAGAGGAGAGGAGAGAACAGAATGAGAGGAGAGAACAGAATGAGAGGAGAGAACAGAATGAGAGGAGAGAACAGAATGAGAGGAGAGGAGAGAACAGAATGAGAGGAGAGAACAGAATGAGAGGAGAGAACAGAATGAGAGGAGAGGAGAGAACAGAATGAGAGGAGAGGAGAGAACAGAATGAGAGGAGAGGAGAGAACAGAATGAGAGGAGAGAACAGAATGAGAGGAGAGGAGAGAACAGAATGAGAGGAGAGGAGAGGAGAGAACAGAATGAGAGGAGAGGAGAGAACAGAATGAGAGGAGAGGAGAGAACAGAATGAGAGGAGAGGAGAGAACAGAATGAGAGGAGAGGAGAGAACAGAATGAGAGGAGAGAACAGAATGAGAGGAGAGAACAGAATGAGAGGAAAGAACAGAATGAGAGGAAAGAACAGAATGAGAGGAGAGAACAGAATGAGAGGAGAGAACAGAATGAGAGGAGAGGAGAGAACAGAATGAGAGGAGAGGAGAGAACAGAATGAGAGGAGAGGAGAGAACAGAATGAGAGGAGAGGAGAGAACAGAATGAGAGGAGAGGAGAGAACAGAATGAGAGGAGAGGAGAGAACAGAATGAGAGGAGAGGAGAGAACAGAATGAGAGGAAAGGAGAGAACAGAATGAGACGAGAGGAGAGAACAGAATGAGACGAGAGGAGAGAACAGAACGAGACGAGAGGAGAGAACAGAACGAGACGAGAGGAGAGAACAGAAGGAGAGGAGAGAACAGAATGAGAGGAGAGAACAGAATGAGAGGAGAAAACAGAATGAGAGGAGAGGCCAGAACGAGAGGAGAGGCCAGAACGAGAGGAGAGGCCAGAACGAGAGGAGAGACCAGAATGAGAGGAGAGGAGAGGCCAGAAGGAGAGGAGAGACCAGAATGAGAGGAGAGACCAGAATGAGAGGAGAGACCAGAATGAGAGGAGAGACCAGAATGAGAGGAGAGACCAGAATGAGAGGAGAGACCAGAATGAGAGGAGAGACCAGAATGAGAGGAGAGACCAGAATGAGAGGAGAGAACAGAATGAGAGGAGAGAACAGAATGAGAGGAGAGGAGAGAACAGAATGAGAGGAGAGAACAGAATGAGAGGAGAGAACAGAATGAGAGGAGAGAACAGAATGAGAGGAGAGAACAGAATGAGAGGAGAGAACAGAATGGGAGGAAAGGAGAGAACAGAATGAGAGGAGAGGAGAGAACAGAATGAGAGGAGAGGAGAGAACAGAATGAGAGGAGAGGAGAGAACAGAATGAGAGGAGAGGAGAGGAGAGAACAGAATGAGAGGAGAGGAGAGGAGAGAACAGAATGAGAGGAGAGAACAGAATGAGAGGAAAGGAGAGAACAGAATGAGAGGAAAGAACAGAATGAGAGGAGAGGAGAGAACAGAATGAGAGGAGAGGAGAGAACAGAATGAGAGGAGAGGAGAGAACAGAATGAGAGGAGAGGAGAGAACAGAATGAGAGGAGAGAACAGAATGAGAGGAGAGAACAGAATGAGAGGAGAGGAGAGAACAGAATGAGAGGAGAGAACAGAATGAGAGGAGAGAACAGAATGAGAGGAGAGGAGAGAACAGAATGAGAGGAGAGGAGAGAACAGAATGAGAGGAGAGGAGAGAACAGAATGAGAGGAGAGGAGAGGAGAGAACAGAATGAGAGGAGAGGAGAGGAGAGAACAGAATGAGAGGAGAGGAGAGGAGAGAACAGAATGAGAGGAGAGGAGAGAACAGAATGAGAGGAGAGGAGAGAACAGAATGAGAGGAGAGGAGAGAACAGAATGAGAGGAGAGGAGAGAACAGAATGAGAGGAGAGGAGAGAACAGAATGAGAGGAGAGGAGAGAACAGAATGAGAGGAGAGAACAGAATGAGAGGAGAGAACAGAATGAGAGGAAAGAACAGAATGAGAGGAAAGAACAGAATGAGAGGAGAGAACAGAATGAGAGGAAAGAACAGAATGAGAGGAGAGAACAGAATGAGAGGAGAGAACAGAATGAGAGGAGAGGAGAGAACAGAATGAGAGGAGAGGAGAGAACAGAATGAGAGGAGAGGAGAGAACAGAATGAGAGGAGAGGAGAGAACAGAATGAGAGGAGAGGAGAGAACAGAATGAGAGGAGAGGAGAGAACAGAATGAGAGGAGAGGAGAGAACAGAATGAGAGGAAAGGAGAGAACAGAATGAGACGAGAGGAGAGAACAGAATGAGACGAGAGGAGAGAACAGAACGAGACGAGAGGAGAGAACAGAACGAGACGAGAGGAGAGAACAGAAGGAGAGGAGAGAACAGAATGAGAGGAGAGAACAGAATGAGAGGAGAGAACAGAATGAGAGGAGAGAACAGAATGAGAGGAGAGGAGAGAACAGAATGAGAGGAGAGGAGAGAACAGAATGAGAGGAGAGAACAGAATGAGAGGAGAGAACAGAATGAGAGGAGAGAACAGAATGAGAGGAAAGAACAGAATGAGAGGAGAGAACAGAATGAGAGGAGAGGAGAGAACAGAATGAGAGGAGAGGAGAGAACAGAATGAGAGGAGAGGAGAGAACAGAATGAGAGGAGAGGAGAGAACAGAATGAGAGGAGAGGAGAGAACAGAATGAGAGGAGAGGAGAGAACAGAATGAGAGGAGAGGAGAGAACAGAATGAGAGGAAAGGAGAGAACAGAATGAGACGAGAGGAGAGAACAGAATGAGACGAGAGGAGAGAACAGAACGAGACGAGAGGAGAGAACAGAATGAGACGAGAGAACAGAATGAGAGGAGAGAACAGAATGAGAGGAGAGAACAGAATGAGAGGAGAGAACAGAATGAGAGGAGAGAACAGAATGAGAGGAGAGAACAGAATGAGAGGAGAGAACAGAATGAGAGGAGAGAACAGAATGAGAGGAGAGAACAGAATGAGAGGAGAGAACAGAATGAGAGGAGAGAACAGAATGAGAGGAGAGGAGAGAACAGAATGAGAGGAGAGGAGAGAACAGAATGAGAGGAGAGGAGAGAACAGAATGAGAGGAGAGGAGAGAACAGAATGAGAGGAGAGGAGAGAACAGAATGAGAGGAGAGGAGAGAATAGAATGAGAGGAGAGGAGAGAACAGAATGAGAGGAGAGAACAGAATGAGAGGAGAGGAGAGAACAGAATGAGAGGAGAGGAGAGAACAGAATGAGAGGAGAGGAGAGAACAGAATGAGAGGAGAGAACAGAATGAGAGGAGAGAACAGAATGAGAGGAGAGAACAGAATGAGAGGAGAGGAGAGAACAGAATGAGAGGAGAGGAGAGAACAGAATGAGAGGAGAGAACAGAATGAGAGGAGAGAACAGAATGAGAGGAGAGACCAGAATGAGAGGAGAGGAGAGAACAGAATGAGAGGAGAGGAGAGAACAGAATGAGAGGAGAGGAGAGAACAGAATGAGAGGATAGAACAGAATGAGAGGAGAGGAGAGAACAGAATGAGAGGAGAGGAGAGAACAGAATGAGAGGAGAGGAGAGGAGAGAACAGAATGAGAGGAGAGGAGAGGAGAGAACAGAATGAGAGGAGAGGAGAGAACAGAATGAGAGGAGAGGAGAGAACAGAATGAGAGGAAAGGAGAGAACAGAATGAGAGGAGAGGAGAGAACAGAATGAGAGGAGAGGAGAGAACAGAATGAGAGGAGAGGAGAGGAGAGAACAGAATGAGAGGAGAGGAGAGGAGAGAACGGAATGAGAGGAGAGGAGAGAACAGAATGAGAGGAGAGGAGAGACCAGAATGAGAGGAGAGGAGAGAACAGAATGAGAGGAGGAGAGGAGAGAATGAGAGGAGAGACCAGAATGAGAGGAGAGAACAGAATGAGAGGAGAGGAGAGGAGAGAATGAGAGGAGAGACCAGAATGAGAGGAGAGAACAGAATGAGAGGAGAGAACAGAATGAGAGGAGAGGAGAGAACAGAATGAGAGGAGAGGAGAGGAGAGAATGAGAGGAGAGACCAGAATGAGAGGAGAGAACAGAATGAGAGGAGAGAACAGAATGAGAGGAGAGGAGAGAACAGAAGAGGAAAGGAGCGCTCCATGGAGGACTTCCTGCCTGTCTACAGCGTCTCCTCTCACCTCCTACCACAACTGAGCGTGTGTGTAACTGTGTGTCTGTAACGTGTGTGTAAAGTGTAAGTGTGTGTGTGTAACGTGTAAGTGTGTGTGTGTAACGTGTAAGTGTGTGTGTAACATGTAAGTGTGTGTGTAACATGTAAGTGTGTGTGTGTGTGTAACGTGTCAGTGTGTGTGTGTGTGTGTAACGTGTCAGTGTGTGTGTGTGTGTAACGTGTCAGTGTGTGTGTGTGTGTGTAATGTGTCAGTGTGTGTGTGTGTAACGTGTCAGTGTGTGTGTGTGTAACGTGTAAGTGTGTGTGTGTGTAACGTGTAAGTGTGTGTGTGTGTAACGTGTAAGTGTGTGTGTGTGTGTAAGTGTGTGTGTGTGTGTAAGTGTGTGTGTAAGTGTGTGTGTGTGTAAGTGTGTGTGTGTAAGTGTGTGTGTGTAAGTGTGTGTGTGTAAGTGTGTGTGTGTGTTCTCACCACATCACTAGCACTAGAGAAGTCATGGTTGAGCAGGCTCTCCAGGGCCATCCAGCGGACCGGTCTGTTCTCGTTGTCTCCCAGACAGTGGTAGTCCATAGGGAACAGGTCTCTGGACAGGGCGTTGTCACAGATCTTCACCTGCATGCTGTCGTCAATACTGTCAGAGGAAGAGAGGGAGAGGACAGGGTCACGGGGAGGAGAGGACAGGGTCACGGGGAGGAGAGGACAGGGTCACGGGGAGGAGAGGACAGGATCACGGGGAGGAGAGGACAGGGTCACGGGGAGGAGAGGACAGGGTCACGGGGAGGAGAGGACAGGGTCACGGGGAGGAGAGGACAGGGTCACGGGGAGGAGAGGACAGGGTCACGGGGAGGAGAGGACAGGGTCACGGGGGGGAGAGGACAGGGTCACAGAGGAGGGGGGGGAGAGGACAGGGTCACAGAGGAGGGGGGGTAGAGGACAGGGTCACAGAGGAGGGGGGGTAGAGGACAGGGTCACAGAGAGGGGAAAAGTATTAAAAAGATACGCTACAGTCACAAGACACAGGCCTCCTAATTGTCCCTAGAATTTCTAAGCAAACAGCTGGAGGCAGGGCTTTCTCCTATAGAGCTCCATTTATATGGAATGGTCTGCCGACCCATGTCAGAGACACAAACTCGGTCTCAACCTTTAAGTCTTTACTGAAGACTCATCTGTTCAGTAGGTCCTATGATTGCGTGTAGTCCAGGAGTGGGAAGGTGAACGGAAAGGCTCTGGAGCAAAGAACCACCCTTGCTGTCTCTGCCTGGCCGGTTCCCCTCTCTCCACTGGGATTCTCTGCCTCTAACCCTATTACAGAGGCTGAGTCACTGGCTTACTGGTGCTCTTTCATCCCTAGGAGGGGTGCGTCGCTTGAGTGGGTTGAGTCACTGACATTATCTTCCTGTCTGGGTTGGCGCCTCCCCTTGGGTTCGTGCCATGGTGGAAATCTTTGTTGGCATCCTTGTCTCAGGATGGTAAGTTGGTGGTTGAAGATATCCCTTCCTGTTTGGCCCTTTCCTGACCCCTCCTGTCTCAGCCTCCAGTATTTATGCTGCAGTAGTTTGTGTCGGGGGGCTGTCTGTTATATCTGGAGTATTTCTCCTGTCTTATCCGGTGTCCTGTGTGAATTTAAATATGCTCTCTCTAATTCTCTTTCTCTTTCTTTCTCTCCGAGAACCTGAGCCGTAGGACCTTGCCTCAGGACTACCTGACATGATGACTCCTTGCTGTCCCCAGTCCACCTGGCCGTGCTGCTGCTCCAGTTTCAACTGTTCTGCCTTATTATTATTTGACCATGCTGGTCATTTATGAACATTTGAACATCTTGGCCATGTTCTGTTATAATCTCCACCCGGCACAGCCAGAAGAGGACTGGCCACCCCACATAGCCTGGTTCCTCTCTAGGTTTCTTCCTAGGTTTTGGCCTTTCTAGGGAGTTTTTCCTAGACACCGTGCTTCTACACCTGCATTGCTTGCTGTTTGGGGTTTTACGCTGGGTTTCTGTACAGCACTTTGAGATATCAGCTGATGTACGAAGGGCTTTATAAATACATTTGATTGATTGAATGATTGATTGATCAATCAGATTTTTTTTTTAGCAGAAATTCCTTCTGGAACGTGAACTTTCATGTGCCTTAACAAACTTGTATACCATCTTTAAATACGAATAAAATTGTTAAAATGACGAGCCTTGTTGGGTTAAGCCACAGAAAAAGCCAGCAGTCGTCCCACTAGCCATGATTGGCTGAGATAATGAGTGGGCTGGACCTGCCGAGAGAAGAGTTTAGATTTGGTCTGCCATACAGAAGGCCTCTGTCTATGTTGGTAATCCTGTCGAATGCGGCTTTAAAAAAAAGTATTGTGTCGAGGAGCTGCATAACTGTCCACTATCTGGAGGATCACGTTTTGAAAATCAGTGGAATTCGAGTCTGATACCTAAAGAGACGGAGAAAACACCTGTCTCCGGATTATTGCCCAAAAGTATTAGCAGTTGAGCTGAGCAGGGTGATAAGATACTCACACACAGTTCCTGGCGGCCAGGTCTTTGTGGATGACCTCTCTCCTGGCCAGGTAGCTCATCCCACATGCGATCTGGATCGCCATGTGGACCAAGTCCTGCTGAGAGACTGCCTAGAAAGACAGGAAGAGAAACTAAACATGAGAGTGAAGGGGGAGAAAGAGAGCACAACAGAGTGAGAGAGAGAGGGGGAAGAGAGCACAGAGTGAGAGAGGGGGGGGGGGGGAGAGAACACAGAGAGAGAGAGAGAGAGAGAGAGAGAGAGAGAGAGGGGGGGGAAGAGAGCACAACAGAGAGAGAGAGAGAGAGAGAGAGAGGGGGGGCTGAAGAGAGCACAACAGAGAGAGAGAGAGGGGGGGGGGAGAGCACAGAGAGAGAGAGAGGGGGGGAGAGAGCACAGAGAGAGAGAGAGAGAGAGAGAGAGAGAGAGAGAGAGAGAGAGAGGGGGGGGAAGAGAGAGAGGGGGAAGAAAACACAACGAAGAGAGGGGGAAAGAGAGAGGGGTAAAGAGAGAGGGGTAAAGAGAGAGGGGTAAAGAGAGGGGGAAAGAGAGGGGGAAAGAGAGGGGGAAAGAGAGGGGGAAAGAGAGGGGGAAAGAGAGGGGGAAAGAGAGAGGGGTAAAGAGAGAGGGGTAAAGAGAGGGGGAAAGAGAGGGGGAAAGAGAGGGGGAAAGAGAGGGGGAAAGAGAGGGGGAAAGAGAGGGGGAAAGAGAGGGGGAAAGAGAGGGGGAAAGAGAGGGGGAAAGAGAGGGGGAAAGAGAGAGGGAAAGAGAGGGGGAAAGAGAGAGGGGGAAAGAGAGGGGGAAAGAGAGGGGGGGAAAGAGAGGGGGAAGAGAGGGGGGAAGAGAGGGGGGAAGAGAGGGGGGAAGAGAGGGGGGAAGAGAGGGGGAAAGAGAGAGGGAAAGAGAGGGGGAAAGAGAGAGGGGGAAAGAGAGGGGGAAAGAGAGGGGGAAGAGAGGGGGAAGAGAGGGGGGAAGAGAGGGGGGAAGAGAGGGGGGGAGAGGGGGGAGAGGGGGGGAGAGGGGGAAGAAAACACAACAGAGAGAGGGGGGAGAGGGGGGGAGAGAGAGAGAGAGAGAGAGAGAGAGAGAGAGAGAGAGAGAGAGGGGGGGGAAGAGAGAGAGGGGGAAGAAAACACAACGAAGAGAGGGGGGAAGAGAGAGGGGGAAAGAGAGAGGGGTAAAGAGAGAGGGGTAAAGAGAGGGGTAAAGAGAGGGGGAAAGAGAGGGGGAAAGAGAGGGGGAAAGAGAGGGGGAAAGAGAGGGGGAAAGAGAGGGGGAAAGAGAGGGGGAAAGAGAGGGGGAAAGAGAGGGGGAAAGAGAGAGGGAAAGAGAGGGGGAAAGAGAGAGGGGGAAAGAGAGGGGGAAAGAGAGGGGAAGAGAGGGGGAAGAGAGGGGGGAAGAGAGGGGGGAAGAGAGGGGGGAAGAGAGGGGGGAAGAGGGGGGAGAGGGGGGGAGAGGGGGGGAGAGGGGGAAGAAAACACAACAGAGAGAGGGGGGAGAGGGGGGGAAGAAAACACAACAGAGAGAGGGGGGAAGAGAGAGGGGGGAAGAAAACACAACAGAGAGAGGGGGGGAAGAAAGCACAACAGAGAGAGAGGGGGGGGGAAAGCACAACAGAGAGAGGGGGGGAAGAGAGCACAACATAGAGAGGGGGGGAGAAAGCACAACAGAGAGAGGGGGGAGAAAGAAAGCACAACAGAGAGAGGGGGGAAGAAAGCACAACAGAGAGAGGGGGGGTGGAAGAAAGCACAACAGAGAGAGGGGGGGTGGAAGAAAGCACAACAGAGAGAGGGGGGGAGAAAGCACAACAGAGAGAGGGGGGGAAGAAAGCACAACAGAGAGAGAGGGGGGAAGAAAGCACAACAGAGAGAGGGGGGGAAGAGAGAGGGGGGAAGAAAACACAACAGAGAGAGGGGGGGAAGAAAGCACAACAGAGAGAGGGGGGGGGAAGAAAGCACAACAGAGAGAGGGGGGGGGAAGAAAGCACAACAGAGAGAGGGGGGGAAGAAAGCACAACAGAGAGAGGGGGGGAAGAGAGAGGGGGGGAAGAAAGCACAACAGAGAGAGGGGGGGGGGAAGAAAGCACAACAGAGAGAGGGGGGGAAAGAAAGCACAACAGAGAGAGGGGGGGAAGAAAGCACAACAGAGAGAGGGGGGGGAAGAAAGCACAACAGAGAGAGGGGGGGGAAGAAAGCACAACAGAGAGAGGGGGGGGAAGAAAGCACAACAGAGAGAGGGGGGGAAGAAAGCACAACAGAGAGAGGGGGGGAAGAAAGCACAACAGAGAGAGGGGGGGAAGAGAGCACAACAGAGAGAGGGGGGGGAAGAGAGCACAACAGAGAGAGGGGGGGGGAGAAAGCACAACAGAGAGAGGGGGGGGAAGAAAGCACAACAGAGAGAGGGGGGGAAGAAAGCACAACAGAGAGAGGGGGGGAAGAAAACACAACAGAGAGAGGGGGGGAAGAAAGCACAACAGAGAGAGGGGGGGGGAAGAAAGCACAACAGAGAGAGGGGGGGAAGAAAGCACAACAGAGAGAGGGGGGGGGGGAAGAAAGCACAACAGAGAGAGGGGGGGAAGAAAGCACAACAGAGACAGGGGAAGAAGAGAGCACAACAGAGAGAGGGGGGGAAGAAAGCACAACAGAGAGAGGGGGGGAAGAAAGCACAACAGAGAGAGGGGGGGTGGAAGAAAGCACAACAGAGAGAGGGAGGGTGGAAGAAAGCACAACAGAGAGAGGGGGGGGGAGAAACCACAACAGAGAGAGGGGGGGGGGAAGAAAGCACAACAGAGAGAGGGGGGGGGGAAGAAAGCACAACAGAGAGAGGGGGGGGAAGAAAGCACAACAGAGAGAGGGGGGGAAGAAAGCACAACAGAGAGAGGGGGGGTGGAAGAAAGCACAACAGAGAGAGGGGGGGGAGAAAGCACAACAGAGAGAGGGGGGGAAGAAAGCACAACAGAGAGAGGGGGGGAAGAAAGCACAACAGAGAGAGGGGGGTGGAAGAAAGCACAACAGAGAGAGGGGGGGGTGGAAGAAAGCACAACAGAGAGAGGGGGGGGAGAAAGCACAACAGAGAGAGGGGGGGGAGAAAGCACAACAGAGAGAGGGGGGGAGAAAGCACAACAGAGAGAGGGGGGAAGAAAGCACAACAGAGAGAGAGGGGGGGAAGAAAGCACAACAGAGAGAGAGGGGGGAAGAAAGCACAACAGAGAGAGGGGGGGAGAGAGCACAACAGAGAGAGGGGGGAAGAGAGCACAACAGAGAGAGGGGGGAAGAAAGCACAACAGAGAGAGGGGGGGGGAAGAAAGCACAACAGAGAGAGGGGGGGTGGAAGAAAGCACAACAGAGAGAGGGGGGGGAAGAAAGCACAACAGAGAGAGGGGGGGGAAGAAAGCACAACAGAGAGAGGGGGGGAAGAAAGCACAACAGAGAGAGGGGGGGAAGAAAGCACAACAGAGAGAGGGGGGGAAGAAAGCACAACAGAGAGAGGGGGGGAAGAGAGAGGGGGGGAAGAAAGCACAACAGAGAGAGGGGGGGAAGAAAGCACAACAGAGAGAGGGGGGGGGAAGAAAGCACAACAGAGAGAGGGGGAAGAAAGCACAACAGAGAGAGGGGGAAGAGAGCACAACAGAGAGAGGGGGGGGGAAGAAAGCACAACAGAGAGGGGGGGGGAAGAAAGCACAACAGAGAGAGGGGGGAAGAGAGCACAACAGAGGGGGGGAAGAAAGCACAACAGAGAGAGGGGGGAAGAAAGCACAACAGAGAGAGGGGGGGAAGAAAGCACAACAGAGAGAGGGGGGAAGAGAGCACAACAGAGAGAGGGGGGGGAAGAGAGCACAACAGAGAGAGGGGGGGAAGAGAGCACAACAGAGAGAGGGGGGGAAGAAAGCACAACAGAGAGAGGGGGGGAAGAGAGCACAACAGAGAGAGGGGGGGGGGGGAGAGAGCACAACAGAGAGAGGGGGGGAAGAAAGCACAACAGAGAGAAGGAGGGGGGGGATATTCAGAGAAGTAGCCTGGTTGGTGATGTTTACCATTTCACCAATGAGATAAAACATGATAATGGCTTGCATCACTGTAGTAGGACATATCTGACAGGCACTTATCAGATTCCACAAGATAAAGACTGTATAACAACTAGGAAACTAGTATTGTAACTATTACGTTTCACAGACAGGACAGAGGGCCAAATAGTCTGTGCAGGAGAAAAATGATTTGTTTGGTTTTTGAGGGCCCCAAGAGACAGGCCTGAAGGACCCCTGATTAATACAGACACAGAGGTTGCATCCCAAAAGGACCATAGGGCTCTGATAATGACTACCTACTAGCTTTGTAGTGCACTTGGGACACACTGAAAGTAGAAGACAATCTAGTGAGACACGAGGAACCATAAGTTTGCTTCAGTACCATCCTGTTATCTGTCTAATTAGCCCAGATGGCTTGATTTCTGAGCTGAGATCATGACGCTAATCACTGTGGCTTAGCCTAGCGGTATGTACATAAACAGCATATCATGATGCTAATCACTGTGGCTTAGCCTAGCGGTATGTACATAAACAGCATATCATGATGCTAATCACTGTGGCTTAGCCTAGCGGGATGTACATAAACAGCATATCATGATGCTAATCACTGTGGCTTAGCCTAGCGGGATGTACATAAACAGCATATCATGATGCTAATCACTGTGGCTTAGCCTAGCGGGATGTACATAAACAGCATATCATGATGCTAATCACTGTGGCTTAGCCTAGCGGGATGTACATAAACATCTTGTGTATAAAATGGAAAGGTGACAGAGAACTAGCCGATGGATGACATGCTCTGTGAGCCGAACAGAGAGAGAAGAGGATGGATGACATGCTGTGTGAACCAAAGAGAGAGAGAAGAGGATGGATGATATGCTGTGTGAACTAGAGAGAGAGAAGAGGATGGATGATATGCTGTGTGAACTAGAGAGAGAGAAGAGGATGGATGAGATGCTGTGAACCAAAGAGAGAAGAGGATGGATGACATGCTGTGTGAACCAAAGAGAGAGAAGAGGATGATGACATGCTGTGTGAACCAAAAAGAGAGAGAAGAGGATGGATGACATGCTGTGTGAACCAAACAGAGAGAGAGAAGAGGATGGATGACATGCTGTGTGAACCAAACAGAGAGAGAGAAGAGGATGGATGACATGCTGTGTGAACCAAAGAGAGAGAGAGAAGAGGATGGATGACATGCTGTGTGAACCAAAGAGAGAGAGAGAAGAGGATGGATGACATGCTGTGTGAACCAGAGAGAGAAGAGGATGGATGACATGCTGTGTGAGCCAGAGAGAGAAGAGGATGGATGACATGCTGTGTGAGCCAGAGAGAGAAGAGGATGGATGACATGCTGTGTGAGCCAGAGAGAGAAGAGGATGGATGACATGCTGTGTGAGCCAGAGAGAGAAGAGGATGGATGACATGCTGTGTGAGCCAGAGAGAAAAGAGGATGGATGACATGCTGTGTGAACCAGAGAGAGAAGAGGATGGATGACATGCTGTGTGACCCAGAGAGAGAAGAGGATGGATGACATGCTGTGTGACCCAGAGAGAGAGAAGAGGATGGATGACATGCTGTGTGAACCAGAGAGAGAGAAGAGGATGGATGACATGCTGTGTGAACCAGAGAGAGAGAAGAGGATGGATGACATGCTGTGTGAACCAGAGAGAGAAGATGGATGACATGCTGTGTGAACCAGAGAGAGAAGAGGATGGATGACATGCTGTGTGAACCAGAGAGAGATGAGGATGGATGACATGCTGTGTGAACCAGAGAGAGATGAGGATGGATGACATGCTGTGTGAACCAGAGAGAGAGAGAAGAGGATGGATGACATGCTGTGTGAACCAGAGAGAGAGAAGAGGATGGATGACATGCTGTGTGAACCAAACAGAGAGAGAGAAGAGGATGGATGGCATGCTGTGTGAACCAAACAGAGAGAGAGAAGAGGATGGATGGCATGCTGTGTGAGCCAGAGAGAGAAGAGGATGGATGACATGCTGTGTGAGCCAGAGAGAGAAGAGGATGGATGACATGCTGTGTGAACCAGAGAGAGAAGAGGATGGATGACATGCTGTGTGAACCAGAGAGAGAGAAGAGGATGGATGACATGCTGTGTGAACCAAAGAGAGCAAGAAGAGGATGGATGACATGCTGTGTGAACCAGAGAGAGAGAGAAGAGGATGGATGACATGCTGTGTGAACCAGAGAGAGAGAGAAGAGGATGGATGACATGCTGTGTGAACCAGAGAGAGAAGAGGATGGATGACATGCTGTGTGAACCAGAGAGAGAGAGAAGAGGATGGATGACATGCTGTGTGAACCAGAGAGAGAAGAGGATGGATGACATGCTGTGTGAACCAGAGAGAGAAGAGGATGGATGACATGCTGTGTGACCCAGAGAGAGAGGAGGATGGATGACATGCTGTGTGAACCAGAGAGAGAGAAGAGGATGGATGACATGCTGTGTGAACCAGAGAGAGAAGATGGATGACATGCTGTGTGAACCAGAGAGAGAAGAGGATGGATGACATGCTGTGTGAACCAGAGAGAGATGAGGATGGATGACATGCTGTGTGAACCAGAGAGAGATGAGGATGGATGACATGCTGTGTGAACCAGAGAGAGAGAGAGAGAAGAGGATGGATGACATGCTGTGTGAACCAGAGAGAGAGAAGAGGATGGATGACATGCTGTGTGAACCAGAGAGAGAGAAGAGGATGGATGACATGCTGTGTGAACCAGAGAGAGAAGAGGATGGATGACATGCTGTGTGACCCAGAGAGAGAGAAGAGGATGGATGACATGCTGTGTGAACCAGAGAGAGAAGAGGATGGATGACATGCTGTGTGAACCAGAGAGAGAGAGAGAAGAGGATGGATGACATGCTGTGTGAACCAGAGAGAGAGAAGAGGATGGATGACATGCTGTGTGAACCAGAGAGAGATGAGGATGGATGACATGCTGTGTGAACCAGAGAGAGAGAGAGAAGAGGATGGATGACATGCTGTGTGAACCAGAGAGAGAGAAGAGGATGGATGACATGCTGTGTGAACCAGAGAGAGAGAAGAGGATGGATGACATGCTGTGTGAACCAGAGAGAGATGAGGATGGATGACATGCTGTGTGAACCAGAGAGAGAGAGAGAAGAGGATGGATGACATGCTGTGTGAACCAGAGAGAGAGAAGAGGATGGATGACATGCTGTGTGAACCAGAGAGAGAGAAGAGGATGGATGACATGCTGTGTGAACCAGAGAGAGAAGAGGATGGATGACATGCTGTGTGAACCAGAGAGAGAGAAGAGGATGGATGACATGCTGTGTGAACCAGAGAGAGAGAAGAGGATGGATGACATGCTGTGTGAGCCGATTCCCCTGAAGAGTGAAAGAGAGCACCTGATGTACGCCATCAGGGTTTTAACATAACCCCGACACTGTGTCCCAAATTGCACACTATTCCCCATAGGGCCCTGGTCAAATGTAGTGCACTACATAGGGAATAGGGTGCCATCTCAGCCCGAGTCAGACACACTGCTGGGGTGAGATGCATTGTGGGCCAGGGGGCTGGTTCTGATGGACACAGTAGAGATTGCCAGCTGTCAAACACACACACACACACACGGAAGAGATTTACAGCTGTTTAATGTTCTGTGTCCTGATCTGTCAGCGTGACTCAACTCGTATTAAATTGGACCCTTTGTGTTAGGGAATAAGACACCAGCGCCTTGCAACATCGTAACGTGATTAAACCCAGAACACACATACATATATATCTATATAAATAAACACACAACATTATAAACGGGGTTGTTGGAGCCTGAATGCTGATTAGCTGACAGCCGTTGTATCAGAAGGTATACCACAGGTATAACAAAACCTTTGTTTTCACTGCACTAATTACATTGGTACCAAGTTCATAATAACAATAAGGCACCTCTCTCTCTCTCTACACACACACAATAGCACGGTCAGATCCATATAGACACAGTAAAGGATTTTTTCCATATTTTGTTACAGCCTTATTCTAAAATGAATCAAATAAATTAAACATCTTTAGCAATCTACACACAATGCCCCATAATGACATCACAATGCCCCATAATGACATCACAATGCCCCATAATGACATCACAATGCCCCATAATGACATCACAATGCCCCATAATGACAAAGCCAAAACAGGTTTAGAAATGTTTGCGAATGTATAAAAACAGAACTACTTTATTTACACCATTTACATAAGTATTCAGACCCTTTACTCAGAACTTTGTTGAAGCACCTTTGGCAGCGATTATAGCCTCGAGTCTTCTTGGGTATGATGCTACAAGCTTGGCACACCTGTATTTGGGGAGTTTCTCCCATTCTTCTCTGCAGATCCTCTCAAACTCTGTCAGGTTGGATGAGGAGCGTCGCTGTACAGCTATTGTCAGGTCTCTCCAGAGATGTTAGATCAGGTTGAAGTCCGGGCTCTGGCTGGGACACTCAAGGACATTCAGAGACTTCTTCCGAAGCCACTCGTACATTGTCCACTCCTGGCTGTGTGTTTAGGGTCATTGTCCTGTTGGAAGGTGAACCTTCACCCCAGTCTGAGGTCCTGAGCAGGTTTTCGTCAAGGATCTCTCTGAACTTTGCTCAGTTCATCTTTCCCTCGATCCTGACTAGTCTCCCAGTCCCTGCCGCTGAAAAACATCCCCACAGCATGATGCTGCCACCACCATGCTTCACCATAGGGATGGAGCCAGGTTTCCTCCAGACGTGACACTTGGCATTCAGGCCAAAGAGTTCAATCTTGGTTTCATCAGACCAGAGAATCTTGTTTCTCATAGTCCTTCAGGTGCCTTTTAGCAAACTCCATGCAGGCTGTTATTTGCATTTTACTGAGGAGTGGCTTCCGTCTGGCCACTCTACCATAAAAGCCTGATCAGTGGAGTGCTGCAGAGATGGTTGTCCTTCTGGAAGGTTTTCCAATCTCCACAAAGGAACTCTGGCGCTTTGTCAGAGTGACCATTGGGTTCTTGGTCACCTCCCTGACCAAGACCTTTCTCCCCTGATTGATCAGTTTGGCCGGGCGGCCAGCTCTAGTCTTGGGGGTTCCAAACTTACATTTAAGAATGATGGAGGCCACTGTGTTAATGGGACCTTCGATGCTGCTGACATTTGTTGGTACACTTCCCCAGATCTGTGACTTAACACAATCTTGTCATCTCGGGAGCTCTATGGACAATTCCTTCGAACCTCATGGCTTGGTTTTTGCTCTGACATGCACTGTCAACTGTGGGACCTTATATAGACAGGTGTGTGCCTTTCTAAATCATGTCCAATCAATTGAATTTACCACAGGTGGACTCCAATCAAGTTGTAGAAACATCTCAAGGATGATCAATGGAAACAGGACTTACATGAGCTCAATTTAGAATCTCATAGCAAAGGGTCTGAATACTTATGTCAATAAGTTGGTTCTGTTTGATATATTTTCTCCCCAATTTTGATCTTTGTCTCATCGCTGAAACTCCCCAACGGGCTCAAAGGTCGAGTCACGCATTCTCCGAAACATGACCTGCCAAACAACTCTTAACACCCACCAGCTTAACCCGGAAGCACCAATGTGTCGGCCAAACCCTCCCCTAAACTGGACGATGCTGGGTCAAATTGTGCACCGCCCTACGGGACTCCTGATCATGGCCAGTATGGAACAGCCCGGGTCTTTCGCTACAGACTGGCATAACGCTAGCTACAGACTGGTATAACGCTACGCTACAGACTGGTATAACGCTACGCTACAGACTGGTATAACGCTACGCTACAGACTGGTATAACGCTACGCTACAGACTGGCATAACGCTACGCTACAGACTGGCATAACGCTACGCTACAGACTGGCATAACGCTACGCTACAGACTGGCATAACGCTACGCTACAGACTGGCATAACGCCACGCTACAGACTGGCATTACGCCACGCTACAGACTGGCATTACGCTACGCTACAGACTGGCATTACGCTACAGACTGGCATTACGCTACAGACTGGCATTACGCTACGCTACAGACTGGCATTACGCTACGCTACAGACTGGCATTACGCTACGCTACAGACTGGCATAACGCTACGCTACAGACTGGCATAACGCTACGCTACAGACTGGCATAACGCTACGCTACAGACTGGCAAAACGCTACGCTACAGACTGGCAAAACGCTACGCTACAGACTGGCAAAACGCTACGCTACACACTGGCAAAACGCTACGCTACAGACTGGCAAAACGCCACGCTACAGACTGGCATAACGCCACGCTACAGACTGGCATTACGCCACGCTACAGACTGGCATTACGCCACGCTACAGACTGGTATTACGCTACAGACTGGCATTACGCTACGCTACAGACTGGCATAACGGCAGCTACAGACTGGCATAACGCCACAGACTGGCATAACGCTACGCTACAGACTGGCATAACGCTACGCTACAGACTGGCATAACGCCACGCTACAGACTGGCATTACGCCACGCTACAGACTGGCATTACGCCACGCTACAGACTGGCATTACGCCACGCTACAGACTGGCATTACGCCACGCTACAGACTGGCATTACGCCACGCTACAGACTGGCATTACGCCACGCTACAGACTGGCATTACGCCACGCTACAGACTGGCATTACGCCACGCTACAGACTGGCATTACGCCACGCTACAGACTGGCATTACGCCACGCTACAGACTGGCATTACGCCACGCTACAGACTGGCATTACGCCACGCTACAGACTGGCATAACGCCACGCTACAGACTGGCATTACGCTACAGACTGGCATTACGCTACAGACTGGCATTACGCTACAGACTGGCATTACGCTACGCTACAGACTGGCATTACGCTACAGACTGGCATTACGCTACAGACTGGCATTACGCTACAGACTGGCATTACGCTACAGACTGGCATTACGCTACAGACTGGCATTACGCTACAGACTGGCATTACGCTACAGACTGGCATTACGCTACAGACTGGCATTACGCTACAGACTGGCATTACGCTACAGACTGGCATTACGCTACAGACTGGTATTACGCTTACAGACTGGTATTACGCTTACAGACTGGTATTACGCTACAGACTGGTATTACGCTACGCTCCCTACGTGCTTTCCAGACACTTTAGGTTGCCGTTTGGGAGGCACCCTAATTCCCTATAGTGTTCTGGTCTAAAGCAGTGCACTATGTATAGGGAATAGGGTGCCATAGTGTTTTGGTCTGAAGTAGTGCACTATATAGGGAATAGGGTGCCATAATGTTTTGGTCTGAAGTAGTGCACTATATAGGGAATAGGGTGCCATAGTGTTTTGGTCTAAAGCAGTGCACTATGTATAGGGAATAGGGTGCCATAGTGTTTTGGTCTGAAGTAGTGCACTATATAGGGAATAGGGTGCCATTTGAGATACAACCTCAGTCTCCCTCTAAAATTACAAAAATGATTTATGTCTACATGTTTATTAAGACAGCAAGAGAAAAAAAAAAAACCCGTTATAAGTATGTCTTTGTTAGGCCCCTACAAATCGCCTAAAGTATATTTTGAGAGGATGGATGAGAATTAAAGTGGCGGTGGTGTGTTATCCCAGAGGAAGTTCTCTTTACTGGTATTGAGCAGCAAGCTTCGTCTTGTGATGGAAAATTAGTCGGTCGTTTTTTTTCTCTTTCTGCTGCACCTTAAACAAGGCTTCTCCTTATTTTAAAAGTGGTGTGTGTGTCTGTGTGTGTGTGTGTGTGTGTCTGTGTGCTTCGAGAGTCTCGGTTCAAGGCTGATTGATTGGTTGGATTTACATTACAGGCATCTCAGAGAACGCCTACGCC
>NC_048569.1:96406928-96569428 GCF_013265735.2 Oncorhynchus mykiss | reverse complement strand
TGGGCTTTGACTAGGCCATCCCAAGTAATTTAAAAATGTTTCCCCTTAAACCACTCGAGTGTTGCTTTAGCAGTATGCTTAGGGTCATTGTCCTGCTGGAAGAGGGTCCCCTCAACAAGGTCCCTGTATTTAGCGCCATTCATCATTCCTTCAATTCTGACCAGTTTCCCAGTCCCCTGCCTATGAAAAACATCCCCACAGCATGATGCTACCACCACCATGCTTCACTGTGGGGATGCTGTTCTCGGGGTGATGAGAGGTGTTATGTCTGGCACAAACTCAACGTTTTCCTTGATGACCAAAAAGCTCAATTTTAATCTCATCTAACCATGCCTTTTGGCGAACACCAAACTTGTTTGCTTATTTTTTTCTTTAAGCAATGGCTTTTTTCTGGCCACTCCTCTGTAAAGCACAGCTCTGTGGAGTGTATGGTTTAAAGTGGTCCTATGGACAGATACTCCAAATCTCCGCTGTGGAACTTTGCAGCTCCTTCAGGGTTATCTTTGGTCTCCTCGTTGCCTCTCTGATTTATGCCCTCCTTGCCTGATCCGTGAGTTTTGGTGAGCGGCCATCTCTTGACAGGTTTGTTGTTGTGGTGCCATATTCTTTCAATTTTTAATAATGGATTTAAATGGTGCTCCGTGGGATGTTCAAAGTTTCTGATATTGTTTTATAACCCAACCATGATCTGTACTTCTCTACAACTTTGTCCCTGACCTGTTTGGAGAGCTCTTTGGTCTTCATGGTGGTGCCCCTTGCTTGGTGGTGTTGCAGACTCTGGGGTCTTTCAGAACAGGTGTGTACATACTGAGCTCATGTGACACTTAAATAAAGTCCACCTGTGTGCAATTAACTAATTATGTGACTTCTGAAGGCAATTGGTTGCATCAGATCTTATTTAGGGGCTTCATAGCAAAGGGGGTGAATACATATGACCACACTACTATTCCATTTTTAAAATGTATTTTTAAACAAGTAATTTTTTTCATTTCACTTCACCAATTTGGACTATTTTGTGTATGTCCATTTCCTGAAATTTAAATTACAGGTTGTAATGAAACCAAATAGGAAAAACACCAAGGGGGTGAATACTTTTGCAAGGCACTGTATCTGTGTTCGGGGAAAGGAGAGAGAGCAAGAGAACACATCAGAAATATGTTTAGAAACTTTATTCAGAGTGGATGAGGTTCCGGGCTTTCTGGAAACTCGATTTGCATTGGCTAAAGAGATTTCTGCATATGTGCAGGATTTTTTTCACCTACCTGCCTACCTAGCTGCTGCTGCTCAGTGCCCCGCTACCTACCTACCTACCTAGCTGCTGCTGCTCAGTGCCCCGCTGCCTACCTACCTACCTACCTACCTACCTAGCTGCTGCTGCTCAGTGCCCCGCTACCTACCTACCTACCTAGCTGCTGCTGCTCAGTGCCCCGCTACCTACCTACCTACCTAGCTGCTGCTGCTCAGTGCCCCACTACCTACCTACCTAGCTACCTACCTACCTAGCTGCTGCTGCTCAGTGCCCCGCTACCTACCTACCTACCTACCTACCTAGCTGCTGCTGCTCAGTGCCTCGCTACCTACCTACCTAGCTGCTGCTGCTCAGTGCCCCACTACCTACCTACCTAGCTGCTGCTGCTCAGTGTGCCGCTACCTACCTACCTACCTACCTACCTACCTACCTACCTAGCTGCTGCTCAGTGCCCCACTACCTACCTACCTGCTGCTGCTCAGTGTCCCGCTGTCTACCTACCTAGCTGCTGCTGCTCAGTGTCTCGCTACCTACCTACCTACCTACCTACCTACCTACCTAGCTGCTGCTGCTCAGTGTCTCGCTACCTACCTACCTACCTACCTAGCTGCTGCTGCTCAGTGCCCCGCTGCCTACCTAGCTGCTGCTCAGTGCCCCGCTGCCTACCTAGCTGCTGCTCAGTGTCCCGCTGCCTACCTACCTAGCTGCTGCTGCTCAGTGCCCCGCTGCCTACCTAGCTACCTACCTACCTACCTACCTACCTACCTACCTAGCTGCTGCTGCTCAGTGCCCCGCTGCCTACCTACAGTGAGGCAAAAAAGTATTTAGTCAGCCACCAATTGTGCAAGTTCTCCCACTTAAAAAGATGAGAGGCCTGTAATTTTCATCATAGGTACTACACTTCAACTATGACAGACAAAATGAGAAAAAAAATCCAGAAAATCACATTGTAGGATTTTTAATGAATTTATTTGCAAATTATGGTGGAAAATAAGTATTTGGTCAATAACAAAAGTTTCTCAATACTTTGTTAAATACCCTTTGTTGGCAATGACAGAGGTCAAATGTTTTCTGTAAGTCTTCACAAGGTTTTCACACACTGTTGCTGGTATTTTGGCCCATTCCTCCATGCAGATCTCCTCAAGAGCAGTGATGTTTTGGGGCTGTTGCTGGGCAACACAGACTTTCAACTCCCTCCAAAGATTTTCTATAGGGTTGAGATCTGGAGACTGGCTAGGTCACTCCAGGACCTTGAAATGCTTTTTACGAAGCCACTCCTTCGTTGCCCGGGCGGTGTGTTTGGGATCATTGTCATGCTGAAAGACCCAGCCACGTTTCATCTTCAATGCCCTTGCTGATGGAAGGAGGTTTTCACTCAAAATCTCACGATACATGGCCCCATTCATTCTTTCCTTTGCAGAAAAACAGCCCCCAAGCATGATGTTTCCACCCCCATGCTTCACAGTTGGTATGGTGTTCTTTGGATGCAACTCAGCATTCTTTGTCCTCCTTCTATTTTGGTTCCATCTGACCATATGACATTCTCCCAATCTTCTTCTGGATCATCCAAATGCTCTCTAGCAAACTTCAGACGGGCCTGGACATGTACTGGCTTAAGCAGGGAGACACGTCTGGCACTGCAGGATTTGAGTCCCTGGCGGCGCAGTGTGTTACTGATGGTAGGCTTTGTTACTTTGGTCCCAGCTTTCTGCAGGTCATTCACTAGGTCTCCCCGTGTGGTTCTGGGATTTTTGCTCACCGTTGTTGTGATCATTTTGACCCCACGGGGTGAGATCTTCCGTGGAGGCCCAGATCAAGGGAGATTATCAGTGGTCTTGTATGTCTTCCATTTCCTAATAATTGCTCCCACAGTTGATTTCTTCAAACCAAGCTGCTTACCTATTGCAGATTCAGTCTTCCCAGCCTGGTGCAGGTCTACAATTTTGTTTCTTGTGTCCTTTGACAGCTCTTTGGTCTTGGCCATAGTGGAGTTTGGAGTGTGACTGTTTGAGGTTGTGGACAGGTGTCTTTTATACTGATAACAAGTTCAAACAGGTGCCATTAATACAGGTAACGAGTGGAGGACAGAGGAGCCTCTTAAAGAAGAAGTTACAGGTCTGTGAGAGCCAGAAATCTTGCTTGTTTTTAGGTAACCAAATACTTATTTTTCATCATAATTTGCAAATAAATTCATTAAAAATCCTACAATGTGATTTTCTGGAATTCTTTTTCTCATTTTGTCTGTCATAGTGTAAGTGTACCTATGATGAAAATTACAGGCCTCTCTCATCTTTTTAAGTGGGAGAACTTGCAATTGGTGGCTGACTAAATACTTTTTTGCCCCACTGTACCTACCTAACTGCTGCTCAGTGCCCTGCTGTCTACCTACCTACCTACCTAGCTGCTGCTGCTCAGTGCCCCGCTGCCTACCTACCTACCTACCGCTCAGTGCCCTGCTGCCTACCTACCTACCTAGCTGCTGCTGCTCAGTGCCCCGCTGCCTACCTACCTACCTACCTGCTGCTCAATGTCCCGCTGCCTACCTACCTACCTACCTAACTGCTGCTCAGTGCCCTGCTGTCTACCTACCTACCTACCTAGCTGCTGCTGCTCAGTGCCCCGCTGCCTACCTGCCTGCCTAGCTGCTGCTCAGTGCCCCGCTGCCTACCTGCCTACCTAGCTGCTGCTGCTCAGTGCCCCGCTGCCTACCTGCCTACCTAGCTGCTGCTGCTCAGTGCCCCACTGCCTACCTAGCTGCTGCTCAGTGCCCCGCTGCCTAAATTTGGCCTTACTGCTATTAGCCCATAGAAACACATTGAATAACAGATAGCAGTAAGGACTATTAGCCCATAGAAACATATTGAATAACAGATAGTCCTTACTGCTATTAGCCCATAGAAACACATTGAATAACAGACAGTCCTTACTGCTATTAGCCAATAGAAACACATTGAATAACAGATAGCAGTAAGGACTATTAGCCCATAGAAACACATTGAATAACAGATAGTCCTTACTGCTATTAGCCCATAGAAACACATTGAATAACAGACAGTCCTTACTGCTATTAGCCCATAGAAACACAGTGAATAACAGATTCACTAAATGGAACAACAGACAGTCCCCCTAAACAATCACAATGAAATTTGTTCTGAAGTGTCTGTCCTATATCTGAGAGATTAAGAAATATATCAGGATTATTAATATTTACATGTAGTTAACCCCTTATTTTTGGTACAAAAAAAGTCTCCATAAATGAACTGGTATCAGGGGTGGGAGGGGGGTTATTGTAGCCCAAAATGTTTCTGACACCTCAGACTAAAGTTGGTAGACTGGCGATACCAAGACACTTGTGAGGGTCATCGTATTCCTGAGAGTCTCATCTTTCCATTGAGGGGGTCATAATAGTTTTATTTCAGCTGTTCAGAAATATGAGGCCGAGAAATCTGGTCGTCTTCGAGGGCACTGTATCCAGTGTGACTGACTGAACTACAAATAATAAAATGAGTAGTTATTTACGATACAAGGTGATTTTGTCGATCAGTCGGCTGTAATGTGGAACAAGCCCCACCATCACGGTTCAGAAGCGGGTGAGTAAACAGAAACATAACATAAAAAAATAAAAAATAAAAAAAAGAGGTCAAACTATCCAGTTATGTCTCATTTGGATTAAAAATCTATTTTTACAAGAGGTACCTCAAGTCCAGTAATATATCTAGCAATATAGATACTTTGTCGGTCCTTTGGTTAGAAGGTAAACGTGTCTTCTAATATTCTACCCCAAGGGTAAATATTATTCAACCTGTGTCTCAGCAGGGTAAAAACCAACTCCACTGAGTGGGTATATATTCTGTTGAAGATTGGTGAGGTGTTAAAACCAGTAAAGCCCATTGCGTGACAATGTGTCACACAGGAGGGAATTCTGGGAAGATTAGTTTTAGTGTTGGCCGGTAGGACGGTGGAGGCTGCCAGACAGAGGAAGGATGCATCTCGGAGAGCAGATGAAACGAGGAGAGACGTCTCTCACTGTGACCGCCTGACCTCAGGAAGGGGAAGAGGAAGGTGTGGGCCCGTGACGAACTGACACGGCATTCACAGAATTAACCACACAGTGTGCGCACACCCACCCACACAATCCCCCAGCACCCCCCCCCCCCCCCCCCCCAGCAGCACCAACCTCACACCTCCCCAGCACCAACCCCCCCAGCAACAACCTCACCCTCCCCTCCCAGCACCAACATCACACGATGGCGTTCATTTTTGGTGATATTCTTATGTCTGGATAAGGCTTTAAAAATACAGGATCAAATATTGCTACGTCACATGACTGCACACAACACAGGGCCCTAGGCACAGCAGACAAAACTGTATAGACAGTTTAAGGGTTTTCACAGAATGAGGAACAACCCGTAAGACAACAGTTAGTCATCTTCAGTGTGGAGAAACCCTAGCTAAGCAAGGTGGTGCCGAGACCCTTACGACAAGTTTCCAAAGTAGTGCCGAGTTCAGGGGAGTTTGTGTTATTACACCAGTAATATATATATATATCACAGTATATCGCCACGGCCGGGGAAACACGTTCTGGTTGTACAATTTATAAATAAATTCAATTCAATTCTTCCAACTGACATCCAGGATCCAAAGCAATCGTTTTAACAGATGGTGTGTGTCTTAGTGTGGGGAAATCTAGTGGGAACCTTGTGCAAAGGTGACTCAACAGGTTTCAACTCAGTTTCCAGTTGAGGGAAATTTGATTGTTACGACCATAGAATTAGAACGATGACGGTCGTTGCGGAGCAGACGACTCAGCGCGAGTTGCATACGTGTCTCGCCATGCCATGTGGAAATAAACAAGGACGCCAGAGGCTAGCCCCTTGACTTACTGACTAACCCACAGAATTAAAAACAGAGCTCTCTGCCTGATCTCCAGTTCAGCTGGTTGCGATGTCCCCGTGATGATTTGATTGACTGATTGATTACCTGTGATGAAGTCCTCGTAGTTTACAGCTTTCTGTCAGCATCATGGTCACCTGCACCTCAGAGGCATGGTCTACAGAATGAGAGAAGTGAAAGACAAGATGCTCAACTTTAGTCTAGAAATCTAGGGATCTACACTGAAGTCTTGAAGGAGACATAACTTAAGTTGTGGAACGCAAACCATAAACACCACTCAGACTGCTTCTGCTGTATACTAACGCTCCTTGGCCATGAACATTCCTCCTGACTAACAGGGGGGGGGGGGGGGGGGGGGGGGGGTCTAAAAAGGTCATCTAACAGTCTAACAACCCTCTTGACCTCACACCATTCCATTTTCTGAGAACAGCCCCAGCCATGGCTTCCTGTGAGAGTTATATCTTCTCTGGTTGGAAACGCACAGACGCTAGATTGACTCTTGCCAAGCCAAGCCACACAGAGGCCCAGAACTGGCTTCTAATACTATTTAAAATATTTTGTAAAAATATTGGCTGTTTTTTTTTTGCCTCCAGTATGCCTGGGGTGTCAGATGGGTGGGGTTTGCAGTCACGTGACTATTCTATTGATTCTAATTGGCCAAACTCAATCAAACCCAGATAAAGTATTTGAAGTGATTTCTTAAACTAATTGAACCCAGGTCTACAGAGGGCCCGTGTTTAATCTGGGAGAGAGAGAGAGAGGCCTTCTGGGAAGCGGGCTTGTTTCCTGCTCTCTGGGCCTGCTGGGAGGAAGAGGAGGAGGAAGTGGAATGATGAACAAAGCAGGACCCTGGTATGGTTGGCATGGTGGTGGGCACATTGTTCATGGTCTGGAACCCACTCCACCCTGGATAAACATGGAAGTGGCTAGGGGAGCAAGAGGGCAAAGGTCAGCTGGAAGGGAGACACGAACCTGAGAACGTCTGTGGGAAGGAGAGCCATACGCTGTGGGGGTGGTAAACTAAGGGTACTCTTCCACCTGACGAGATATAAGGTCACGTGGGGCGGCAGGGTAGACCTAGTGGTTAGAGTGTTGGACCAGTAACCGAAAGGTTGCAAGTTCAAATCCCCGAGCTGACAAGGTAAAAATCTGTCGTTCTGCCCCTGAACAAGGCAGTTAACCCACTGTTCCTAGGCCGTCATTGAAAATAAGAATTTGTTCTTAGCTGACTTGCCTAGTTAAACAAAAGGTAAAAAAAGAAAAAAAATTATATGTGGTCAGAGTCCATCGAACCCAAACCCATAATCTTTGTTTAACAATTCAGTTCTAATCAGTAGGCTAACAGCCCTACTAACAACTATTTTCATATGCACAGGAAACCTAATGAGAAGTCCATATCCGTTTATTGAAACTGGTGGGAAATTAGCAGATATCAGCAATACACAGTATAAACATTAATGGACTCACTGATCGGGGTATTACGACACTTTTAGGATGTCAATAACATTGTTGAAAGGTTCTTGAAAGGTTTCAAATCCAAAAGACCCGATGAACTATATTCTCGTGTACCATTCATTTTCTGAGCACGGTACAATTGACACCAGCTTGAACTTTCGGTCACCCTTTTAACAGTGGAATTTCTCCTACGGAGGGCTTCTCGGGAGTCTGCGTGGCTTTAGTACAGAGATAAAGTAGCCATAGCAACTTGGTAGAAACAGATCGAGTGGCACTCAGTTTACTCAGGGACCTTATGCCCCCCTCATGGCACCTGACTTAAATACTGTTTGCCAAGCACTTCAGTTTCTAAACACACAGTAAGTTACCCATGAAAGGGAGATGGGGGAACATTTTTGAACTAACTTTACAGCATACATGTTTCAAACATTGTTTGTTACACTAGAGTGCAGTAGCTGAAGCAGTGACGCGGGAACCAATGGGTTGCAGACAGTCAACATGGGAACCAATGGGTTGCAGACAGTCAACATGGGAACCAATGGGTTGCAGACAGTCAACATGGGAACCAATGGGTTGCAGACAGTCAACATGGGAACCAATGGGTTGCAGACAGTCAACATGGGAACCAATGGGTTGCAGACAGTCAACATGGGAACCAATGGGTTGCAGACAGTCAACATGGGAACGAATGGGTTGCAGACAGTCAACATGGGAACCAATGACTGCGTACCTTTCACTGTCTTCACAAAGCAACATTTCTCCTTGGCCGGGTCCTTTTCGTCCAACAGAACACCGTGGAAGATGCGGCCAAATGTTCCTGTGAAAGAAGAGCACATATTTGATTGAGGCAGAGGCAGGCCAGCGCATCTCATTGACAGACTGTCAGTGAACTGTCACCTCACAGACTGGAGGACAGAGGGTGAGTCTATGTTCATTCTTTTATCACTAATTGGAAAACATTAAAATGACACAGAACCCCAAAGAGCATTTTAGGGCTCTGTAAAACTGGTGGTCCCCAGGGCTCGCTATCGTTCTCACTACTGGTGTCCCTCAGGGCAATGTAAAACTGGTATTCCTCCAGGGCTCAGTACTAGGACCTCTCCTGTTCTCACTACCGGTGTCCCCCAGGGCTCTGTACAAGGTATTCTTTAATGACTCACTACCGGTGTCCACCAGGGCTTGGTAATAGGTCCTCACGGGTCACTTTGGTCATATCCTCACAGGCTCGCTTACCATCGCTATGCTGATGACAGTCAACCTTCTGACAAATCAGGGGACTATGACAGAGCTATTCTGACACACAGCTACAACACATGGTAAAGATAAGAGAACATGTGCGTTTCCACGCCTTTCTAATATAAGCATTGATAGCTTCAGGGACAGAGAAACCGAGCAGAGGGCAGGTAAAAATAAATTTAAGCGCATAAACCATCAAGGTAAACTGAAGAATCCAGGCCTCGAGGCCAACTTGGCCCCGTGTCTCACCAGGAGCAGCGATGACAGACAACAACAGGGTTTAACTGTCTCTTTGCTCTCTCCCTGGCTCTGTCGGGCGAGTCTGGACCTGCAGGCTCACTGAAAACCATACGGAATAGAGATCCCACTCCAAGGCTCCTTTTCTCTGCCTCCCTCACAAACACCCTGACCTCTTCCTATAGGCCCGGTGTTCCGGTAAACACTGACTGAGGTAATATTCTGCTGTAAATCTGAAGAGTTACCACATCACTTTGGCAAAAACAACTGACTCCAGTCCTCGTTGCACAAGGCAGGCACGCTGATAACGTGAGGTCTCTGGGACAGAGGGAATTGGATATCATGAGTGATCAGCAAACAACGATCCTAAAACTAAAAAAAAAGACTACAGCATCGATCATTAGGTGTACATGGAATCTACGAGCACAGTCAGAAGTACTGTTAATCAATGATAGCAACACTGTTTGTGCAGTGTGCCTGAGGGTTTTCAATATAGTCTGCAGCCGTCTGATAAAAACAATGAATAAATAATAATAAAGTCAGTAAAACAAATCATATTCACAGAAGTGAGCGATGTTTCCATCAATAAGCACTAGTTGTTATAAACACATAACACACACAGATCCTTGGGCTATGGGAGCCAGGGAGGATCAGATCAGTTTATGCTGAGGAGTAGTGTGATTTCTGCAGGCCGTTGTGTCAACATCCTCTCAGCTAGGGGCCAGACCAGAGGTGAGCTGGAGCAAGGCCAGAGCCAGACCAGGACTGGAGCTACACTGGAGCAAGGCCAGAGCCAGACCAGGACTGGAGCTACACTGGAGCCTGGCCAAGGCCAGACCAGGACTGGACCAAGGCCAGAGCCAGACCAGGACTGGAGCAAGGCCAGAGCCAGACCAGGACTGGAGCTACACTGGCGCAAGGCCAGAGCCAGACCAGGACTGGAGCTACACTGGAGCAAGGCCAGAGCCAGACCAGGACTGGAGCTACACTGGAGCCTGGCCAAGGCCAGACCAGGACTGGACCAAGGCCAGAGCCAGACCAGGACTGGAGCAAGGCCAGAGCCAGACCAGGACTGGAGCTACACTGGCGCAAGGCCAGAGCCAGACCAGGACTGGAGCTACACTGGTACACTGGAGCAAGGCCAGAGCCAGACCGGAGCTACACTGGAGCAAGGCCAGAGCCAGACCAGGACTGGAGCAAGGCCAGAGCCAGACCAGAGCTACACTGGAGCAAGGCCAGAGCCAGACCAGGACTGGAGCTACACTGGAGCAAGGCCAGAGCCAGACCAGGACTGGAGCTACACTGGAGCAAGGCCAGAGCCAGACCAGGACTGGAGCTACACTCCATATATACTGCTCAAAAAAATAAGGGGAACACTAAAATAACACATCCTAGATCTGAATGAATGAAATATTCTTATGAAATACTTTTCTCTTTACATAGTTGAATGTGCTGACAACAAAATCACACACAAATTATCAATGGTAATCAAATGTATCAACCCATGGAGTTCTAGATTTGGAGTCACACTCAAAATTAAAGTGGAAAACCACACTACAGGCTGATCCAACTTTATTGTCCTTAAAACAAGTCAAAATGAGGCTCAGTAGTGTGTGTGGCCTCCACGTGCCTGTATGACCTCCCTACAACGCCTGGGCATGCTCCTGATGAGGTGGCGGATGGTCTCCTGAGGGAACTCCTCCCAGACCTGGACTAAAGCATCCGCCAACTCCTGGACAGTCTGATGTCCCAGATGTGCTCAATTGGAATCAGGTCTGGGGAACGGGCGGGCCAGTACTGTATATAGCATCAATGCCTTCCTCTTGCAGGAACTGCTGACACACTCCAGCCACATGAGGTCTAGCATTGTCTTGCATTAGGAGGAACCCAGGACAAACAGCACCAGCATATGGTCTCACAAGGGGTCTGAGGATCTCACCTCGGTACCTAATGGCAGTCAGGCTACCTCTGGCGAGCACATGGAGGGTTGTGCGGCCCCCCCCACACCATGACTGACCCACCGCCAAACCGGTCATGCTGGAGGATGTTGCAGGCGTCTCCAGACTCTGTCACATGTGCTCAGTGTGAAACTGCTTTCATCTGGTGTTCTCTGGCAAATGCCAAACGTCCTGTACGTGGACGTCGGGCCCTCATACCACCCTCATGGTGTCTGTTTCTGACCGTTTGAGCAGACACATGCACATTTGTGGCCTGCTGGAGGTCATTTTGCAGGGCTCTGGCAGTGCTCCTCCTATATAAAAAATAAACTGGTAAAATGTACGAAGTTGCTGGATATTGGTGGGAACTGCAACACGTTGTCAGACACGTTGATCCAGAGCATCCCAAACGTGATCAATGGGTGACATGTCTGGTGAGTATGCAGGCCATGGAAGAACTGGGACATTTTCAGCTTCCAGGAATTGTGCACAGATCCTTGCGACATGGGGCCGTGCATTATCATGCTGAAACATGAGGGGAACGTTTAAAGGTCTTGCGCACATCAGCTACCGAGAGCGTTATCACAGTCATCCAGAACAGCTAATGCTCGCGTGAATGCTTCAGTGTTGCTTGCCTCGAAGTGAGCATAAAAGGCATTTAGCTCGTCTGGTAGTCTCACGTCACTGGGCAGCTCGCGTTTGGGTCTCCCTTTGTAGTTCCGTAATAGTTTAACTTCTTTGGGACGGGGGGGGGCAGTATTTAGTAGCTTGGAGGAATAAGGTGCTCGTGACGATCGTTCACGTGAGAGTTACCTCGCGTTCCATTGCTTTTCTACAGACAAAGGAATTCTCCGGTTGGAACATTATTGTATATTTATGGTAAAAACATCCTAAAGATTGATTCTGTACTTTGTTTGACATGTTTCTACGGACTGTAACAAAACTTTTTGGGCTTCCAACCTTTCCGCTGGACTTGCACGTGCGTCGTGAGTTTGGATTTGTTTACAAAACGCGCTAACAAAAGGAGGTGTTGGACATAAATTATGAACTTTATCGAACAAATCAAACATTTATTGTGGAACTGGGATTCCTGGGAGTGCATTCTGATGAAGATCATCAAAGGTAAGTGAATATTTATAATGCTATTTCTGACTTCTGTTGACTGCACAATATGGAGGATATCTTTTTGGCTTGTTTGGGCTCTGAGCGCCGTACTCAGATTATTGCATGGTATGCTTTTTCCGTAAAGTAAAAAAAAAAATCTGACACAGCGGTTGCATTAAGGAGAAGTTAATCTCAAGTTCCATGTATAATAGTTGTATCTCTTATCAATGTTTATAATGAGTATTTCTGTAAATTGATGTGGCTCTCTGCAAAATCACTGCATGTTTTGGAACTACTGAACATAACACGCCAAGGTAAAATGAGATTTTGGGATATAAATATGAACTTTATCTAACTAAAAAAACAGATGATTTCATGTTACACAATACATGTAAGTGTAATCTGATGAAGATCATCAAAGGTTAGTGATTAATTTAATCTATATTTCTGTTGTTTTTTGTGACTCCTCTCTTTGGCTGGAAAAATGGCTGTGTTTTTCTGTGACTTGGTGACCTAACATAATTGTTTGTGGTGCTTTCACTGTAAAGCCTTTTTGAAATCAGACACTGTGGCTGGATTAACGAGAATTATATCTTTAAAATGGTGTAAAATACTTGTATGTTTGAGGAATTTTAATTATGAGATTTTTGTTGTTTTGAATTTTGGCGCCCTGCACTTTCACTGGCTGTTGGCGGGGTGGGACGCTACAGTCCCACATTTCCCAGAGAGGTTAAGCCCTGCCACATCCGACGAGCTTCTTAGTCCTGTATTGACACTTTGTCTGTTTGATGGTTTGCCTGAGGGCATAGCGGGATTTCTAATAGGCATCTGGATTAGTGTCCCACTCCTTGAAAGCAGAAGCTCTAGCCTTTAGCTCGATGTGGATGACACCTGTAATCCATGGCTTCTGGTTGGGAAATGTACGTACGGTCACTGTGGGGACGATGTCGTCAATGCACTTATTGATGAAGCCGATGACTGAGGTGGTGACGAACGACCGCGATGAACAGCACACTGATGAACAACCGCAGCATTTCACACCTACCTACACACTGACGAATGACCACGTCGTTTCACACCTACACACTGACGAACGGCCGAGGCGTTTCACAACTACACACAGACAAACGACCACCTCGTTTCACACCTACACACTGACGAATGACCACGTTGTTCTATTGTGCAGAGTTTTGAAAGGAATGTTTTGGTCAGGATGTCACGCCTTGGTTAGTGTCAGTTGGAAGTGAGAGCTGGTCATTGGACCGTGTGTTCTGTACCATCTTTAGTTTCACAACCAGGTAACACAATAACATAAACGGAGTTGGACATTGTGTTCCGTGTTCTTTTGGTTTCACAACATGAGATAATTGCAGAAGGTCAGAAGATACTCCCCAGAAGAGAACAACTGATCTACCGGACAAGTTGGGTCACGTCGCAGCGCAGTGTGTGTCCTGTGACTGTGTATGCTATAGCTGTCAGTCAGGATACTTGTGGTGTGATGGTTTAATGCAGTTTAATCCAATAATCACAATTCAGGCTATATTCAGACTTCAGCGCCAGTCCGCTCTGGAATTCTGGGGGGAGTTTTGCGAACTGTTACAGTCGCTGGTGCAATACTCTGCGCGTTACCTTCGTGTAGGACATCCCGTAGAGTGACTCAGTGTGTGTAGGTGTGTGTGTGTGTTACCTTCGTGCAGGACGTCCTGTAGAGTGACTATCAGTGTGTGTTACCTTCATGCAGGACGTCCCGTAGAGTGACTATCAGTGTGTGTGTGTGTGTGTTACCTTCGTGCAGGACGTCCCGTAGAGTGACTCTCAGTCTGGAGATGGAGATGTCTTTGACCTTGGCTTTGGCTTCAAGCAGACTAACGCTTCTCAGGTCGTTCTTCTCAATACGCAGTGACGGGTAGCCTTGGTGGGTGGGGGAGAGAAGGAGAGGGGGACGGTGGGTAGGAGAAGAGGGAGAGGGAGACGGTGGGTAGGAGGGAGGGAGAGGGGGACGGTGGGTAGGAAGGAGGGAGAGGGGGATGGTGGGAGAGAAAGCAAGCGACGGACAAGTCAGTGTGCGTTTAAAAAGATCAGACCTCTAATACACATTCTCCTCCCTTCTAATAAAACTCTCCTAACTTTACTGTCTCATTCACCGTCGCCCTCCAAAAAATATGAGAAGGAGTTTGAACCTTAGTATGATGACTTATCTGAGGCTCAAAAGGTTTATGAAAGCCATGTCGAGAACTGAATCAACATTCTTCACTTGGCAAGTTTTGTAGTTTAAAATAGTTCATTTAAAACAACCCACCAGAGATCAGGCTGATTGGGTGAATGTAATCATCTCCTCATCTCCAGTCACTTTCATAACATCGCTACAGACATGTGTTAGTGTTTGAAGCCTGTCCTACTGTTGGCAAATATGAACATTCAATGTCAACACCCCTGTTCTAGAAACATGTATCCCCGGTGGACACGTCAGTGGAGACAGATATCACATTATAATACAGCAGCATACTGTAACACGTCAGAGGAGACAGATACCACATTATAATACAGCATACTGTAACACGTCAGTGGAGACAGATACCACTTTATAATACAGCAGCATACTGTAACACGTCAGTGGAGACAGATACCACATTATAATACAGCAGCATACTGTAACATGTCAGTGGAGACAGATACCACATAATACAGCAGCATACTGTAACACGTCAGTGGAGACAGATACCACATTATAATACAGCATCATACTGTAACACGTCAGAGGAGACAGATACCACATTATAATACAGCAGCATACTGTAACACGTCAGTGGAGACAGATACCACATTATAATACAGCAGCATACTGTAACATGTCAGAGGAGACAGATACCACATAATACAGCAGCATACTGTAACACGTCAGTGGAGACAGATACCACATTATAATACAGCAGCATACTGTAACACGTCAGTGGAGACATACCACATTATAATACAGCAGCATACTGTAACACGTCAGTGGAGACAGATACCACATTATAATAACAGCAGCATACTGTAACACGTCAGTGGAGACAGATACCACATTATAATAACAGCAGCATACTGTAACACGTCAGAGGAGACAGATACCACATTATAATAACAGCAGCATACTGTAACACGTCAGTGGAGACAGATACCACAT
Source organism: Oncorhynchus mykiss (assembly GCF_013265735.2). Lineage (NCBI taxonomy): Eukaryota > Metazoa > Chordata > Actinopteri > Salmoniformes > Salmonidae > Oncorhynchus > Oncorhynchus mykiss. The sequence continues at coordinate 96,554,151 of NC_048569.1, read as the reverse complement.
TATAATACAGCAGCATACTGTAACACGTCAGTGGAGACAGATACCACATTATAATAACAGCAGCATACTGTAACACGTCAGAGGAGACAGATACCACATTATACAGCAGCACACTGTAACACGTCAGTGTAGACAGATACCACATAATACAGCAGCATACTGTAACACGTCAGTGGAGACAGATACCACATTATAATACAGCAGCATACTGTAACATGTCAGTGGAGACATACCACATTATAATACAGCATACTGTAACACGTCAGTGGAGACAGATACCACATTATAATAACAGCAGCATACTGTAACACGTCAGAGGAGACAGATACCACATTATAATACAGCAGCATACTGTAACATGTCAGTGGAGACAGATACCACATTATAATACAGCAGCATACTGTAACATGTCAGTGGAGACATACCACATTATAATACAGCATACTGTAACACGTCAGTGGAGACAGATACCACATTATAATAACAGCAGCATACTGTAACACGTCAGAGGAGACAGATACCACATTATAATACAGCAGCATACTGTAACACGCCAGAGGAGACAGATACCACATTATAATACAGCATACTGTAACACGTCAGTGGAGACAGATACCACATTATAATAACAGCAGCATACTGTAACACGTCAGTGGAGACAGATACCACATTATAATAACAGCAGCATACTGTAACACGTCAGAGGAGACAGATACCACATTATAATACAGCAGCATACTGTAACACGTCAGTGGAGACAGATACCACATAATACAGCATACTGTAACACGTCAGTGGAGACATACCACATTATAATACAGCAGCATACTGTAACACGTCAGAGGAGACAGATACCACATTATAATACAGCAGCATACTGTAACACGTCAGAGGAGACAGATACCACATAATAAAGCTGCATCTGTAACACGTCAGAGGAGACAGATACCACATTATAATACAGCATCATACTGTAACATGTCAGAGGAGACAGATACAGTATGCTGCTGTATTATAATGTGGTATCTGTCTCCTCTGACGTGTTACAGTATGCTGCTGTATTATACTGTGGTAACACGTCAGAGGAGACAGATACCACATTATACAGCAGCATACTGTAACACGTCAGTGGAGACAGATACCACATTATAATACAGCAGCATACTGTAACACGTCAGTGGAGACATACCACATTATAATACAGCAGCATACTGTAACACGTCAGAGGAGACAGAAACCACATTATAATACAGCAGCATACTGTAACACGTCAGAGGAGACAGATACCACATTATAATACAGCAGCATACTGTAACACGTCAGAGGAGACAGATACCACATAATACAGCAGCATACTGTAACACGTCAGAGGAGACAGATACCACATTATAATACAGCAGCATACTGTAACACGTCAGAGGAGACAGATACCACATTATAATACAGCAGCATACTGTAACACGTCAGAGGAGACAGATACCACATTATAATACAGCAGCATACTGTAACACGTCAGTGGAGACAGATACCACATTATAATACAGCAGCATACTGTAACACGTCAGTGGAGACAGATACCACATTATAATACAGCATACTGTAACACGTCAGTGGAGACAGATCCCACATTATAATACAGCAGCATACTGTAACACGTCAGAGGAGACAGATACCACATTATAATACAGCATACTGTAGTCTAAACACTGCTGGCTAACAGGTAAAGAAGGAATCCTTTGTGAGCCCTCCCTTATTCCCAGTCCCAAATGGCACCCTATTCCCTATGTAGTGCACTACTTTTCACCAGGTACTACATAGGGAATAGAGGGCCATTTGAGAGTCACCCTCAGAGCGTGTGGTTAACCGCTGGTGAATACTGGAGGATTGAGGCGAGACGCAATCCAATGAGAGACATCAAAACAGAGGACGCCTTGAACAAAATCAGATGGACATGAAAAGTACCATAGCTACAATCTGGGATTTGAGTTTCAGCCCAACAGCAGAAACAACATTTAAGATATACAGGTAACTGCTGTTGGGTATTTTGATATGCAGTAAATAGTGTGTCTTAATAGGGTGTTGGGCCACCACGGGGCGCCAGAACAGCTTCAACGCACCTTGGCATAGTTCCTACAAGAGTCTGGATCTCTATTGGAGGGATACCGACAACGATTCTTTCACAAGAAATTAACAGCATTTAGTGTTTTGTGGACGGTGGTGGAAAACGCTGTCGCGGGTACCCCTCCAGAACCTTCCATAAGAGTTCAACTGGGTTGAGTTATGGTGACAGACACACGGTGCGCGGGTCAGCTGTTTGTTCCCCCGCGACTGCTAATAAAACCATCCGTAACCACCTGACTATATGTGATGGTGTAAATCTGAGTCCTGCACCCGCTAATATAGAACACGCTAGTCAGAGATGGCAGAACGATTCTTTAACAGGATCCTTTTTTTGTTGTTGCTCAATTTTAGATTAGTTTCTTCTTATAATTTCCAACATTTTGCTAAGCTATAAGTCTCTAATTAGATACACGAAGCATCTCTTCTGTCATTACTTGTTGTCCTAGAAGACTAAATAAACACTTGCTCACCAGAATAATGTCATCAATCGATAGAATGAATGCTTCCAATTTACATTAATGGATTTTTTTTTATAATCAAATCTAATTTTATTTGTGACAAACGTCAAATACAACCGGTGTAGACCTTACAGTGAAATGATTACCTACAAGCCCTTTACCAACAAATGCAGTTAAGAAAAATAACTGTTAAGTATTCTTTCTTCAACCCACCCTTCATCCACACAATATTTCATGACCTTAAACCCCAACTGTCCCGCGGATATAACCATCACTATCACACACCCTTCAAACACTCTATGCTCCTTTCAGACCAAATCAAATGTATTTATATAGCCCTTCGTACATCAGCTGATATCTCAAAGTGCTGTACAGAAACCCAGCCTAAAACCCCAAAACAGCAAGCAATGCAGGTGTAGAAGCACGGTGGCTAGGAAAAACTCCCTAGAAAGGCCAAAACCTAGGAAGAAACCTAGACCCCTCTTTCAAAGTCACCGAGATCTCTTCTTCTAGCTAAAACAATGGGCAACTGTGGATTTTTATACATGACCCTAAGCATGATGGGATGTTAACGGCTTAATTAACTCAGGAACCACACCTGTGTGGAAGCACCTGCTTTCAATATAGCAGGTATCCCGATTTTACTCAAGTGTTTCCTTTATTTTAATAAGGCTCATCATTCATTTAAAAAAAAAAAATAATTAAAGAAGACAAAAATACCTGTAAATATCCCAGGGTGCACCTTTAAAACATCAGTATGAAATTGGGTTGAGATACTCCAGTCCAGGACAAGCTAAACGAAGCTAAGCCCGAGGGATCCGTGAAGAAACTCTTCAACGTGTCTTCAACGCATGCTAGCGCATATCCCTCCCATCCTACATGTCAATCTAAACATTTTAAGCCCACTTCATATGGAAAAGTGAAACACGCTAAATGAACCTCAAATCACATGATGCCTCCAGGCGACAGTGAGATCAGGATTGGTATGTGCCTTCATCATATCGAAAGATTATCTGTTGCATAAATAGATGAGTTAAAACAGCTGAAGAGACATGTTTGTGTTTCCAGCTCCAGCAGTGCAATGCAATGGTTAACAGCACAACACTATCTAAAACGGCACAATACTATCTAACAGCACAATACTATCTAAGAAAGTCGTGAAGAGGGCACGACAACGCCTTTCCCCCCCTCGGGAGACTGAAAAGATATCAACAGCTGCACCGTCGAGAGCCTCCTGACTGGTTGCATCACCGGCTGATATGGCGACTGCTCGGCATCTGACCGTAAGGCGCTACAGAGGGTGATACGTACAAGCCCAGTACATCACTGGGACCAAGCTTCCTGCCATCCAGGACCTTTGTACCAGGCAGTGTCAGAGGAAGGCCCAAAGAATTGTCAAAGACTCCAGTCACCCCAGTCATAGACTGTCCTTTCTGCTACCGCAAGGCAAGCGGTACAGGAGCTCCGAGTCTAGAACCAAAAGGATCCTCAACAGCTTCTACCCCCAAGCCATAAAACTGCTGAACAGCTAATCAAATGGCTACCCCAACTATTTACATTGACCCCCCCCCCTTTACACTGCTGCTACTCTCCGTTTATCCATGCATAGTCACTTTACCCCTGTCCAACTGACCTCGGCTCAGTACAGGTACCACTTCAATATAGCCTCATTATTGTTATTTTAGTGTGTTATTTTTTTTACTTTAGTTTATTTAGTAAATATTTTCTTAACTATATTTTCTTTAGAACTGCGTTGTTGGTTAAAGGGCTTGTAGTAAGGAAGCATTTCACTGTTGTATTTGGAGCATGTGACAAATATTTGTTATTTCATTTTTTAAAACAGCACAATACTACTAACTAACAGGACAATACTGGACACAAATAAAACAAAACAATTAGAAGAAACAAGAAATATCAGAATAAGATATGTTAGTGGCAGGTCATATATTTTTTATATAATGTAACTATAAAATATAACGAAACTATAACATATAATGTACTATAACATATAATGTACTATAACATATAATGTACTATAACATATAATGTACTATAACATATAATGTACTATAACATATAATGAAACTATAACATATAATGTACTATAACATATAATGTACTATAACATATAATGAAACTATAACATATAATGAAACTATAACATATAATGAAACTATAACATATAACGAAACTATAACATAATGTACTATAACATATAACGTAACTATAACATATAATGAAACTATAACATATAATGAAACTATAAAATGTAATGTAACTATAAAATATAATGTAACTATAACATGTAATGTAAGTATAAAATATTAGGTTTTATAGCACACCATCAGTAGCATCTTTACATGTTTTCTGAGATAAACCTGTTACATGGAGCAGACATTTGCCTTGTATTTCTACAGTCTTCAGACCAGAGAGATGTCAAAACGTTTTGCTGCCACCTAGTGGCTAAACTGAGAACAGCACCAAACTACGTTAAACATCAACCACCCGTGCGTGCGTGTCTGATCAGTAGATCTGTGACGATTAATTGTCATGAAAATAACCACAGATTTCCTAATTGTCATTTTCGTTGAAACATGTTTTGAGCTTGTATTGCATCTTTGGCTACGGTCTAACGAATACAACACAGCTCTGGTGACAACCGTTGGCTCTACGGCCTAACAAATACAACACAGCTCTGGAGACAACCGTTGGCTTTACGGTCTAGCGAATACAACACAGCTCTGGTGACAACCGTTGGCTCTACGGCCTAACAAATACAACATAGCTCTGGAGACAACCGTTGGCTCTACGGCCTAACAAATACAACACAGCTCTACGGCCTAACAAATACAACACAGCTCTGGAGACAACCGTTGGCTCTACGGTCTAACGAATACAACACAGCTCTGGAGACAACCGTTGGCTCTACGGCCTAACAAATACAACACAGCTCTGGAGACAACCGTTGGCTCTACGGCCTAACAAATACAACACAGCTCTGGAGACAACCGTTGGCTCTACGGTCTAACAAATACAACACAGCTCTGGAGACAACCATTGGCTCTACGGCTTAACGAATACAACACAGCTCTACGGCCTAACGAATACAACACAGCTCTGGAGACAACCATTGGCTCTACGGCCTAACAAATACAACACAGCTCTGGAGACAACCATTGGCTCTACGGCTTAACGAATACAACACAGCTCTACGGCCTAACGAATACAACACAGCTCTGGAGACAACCATTGGCTCTACGGCTTAACGAATACAACACAGCTCTGGAGACAACCATTGGCTCGACGGCCTAACAAATACAACATAGCTCTACGGCCTAACGAATACAACACAGCTCTGGAGACAACCATTGGCTCTACGGCCTAACAAATACAACACAGCTCTGGAGACAACCGTTGGCTCTACGGCCTAACAAATACAACACAGCTCTGGAGACAACCGTTGGCTCTACGGCCTAACAAATACAACACAGCTCTACGGCCTAACAAATACAACACAGCTCTGGAGACAACCGTTGGCTCTACGGTCTAACAAATACAACACAGCTCTGGAGACAACCGTTGGCTCTACGGCCTAACAAATACAACACAGCTCTACGGCCTAACAAATACAACACAGCTCTGGAGACAACCGTTGGCTCTACGGTCTAACAAATACAACACAGCTCTGGAGACAACCGTTGGCTCTACGGCCTAACGAATACAACACAGCTCTGGTGACAACCATTGGCTCTACGGCCTAACGAGTACAACACAGCTCTGGAGACAACCGTTGGCTCTACGGTCTAGCGAATACAACACAGCTCTGGAGACAACCGTTGGCTCTACGGCCTAACGAATACAACACAGCTCTGGAGACAACCGTTGGCTCTACGGCCTAACGAATACAACACAGCTCTGGAGACAACCGTTGGCTCTACGGCCTAGCGAATACAACACAGCTCTGGTGCCAACCGCTGGCTCTACGGCCTAACGAATACAACACAGCTCTGGAGACAACCGTTGGCTCTACGGTCTAACGAATACAACACAGCTCTGGAGACAACCGTTGGCTCTACGGTCTAACAAATACAACACAGCTCTGGAGACAACCGTTGGCTTTACGGCCTAACGAATACAACACAGCTCTGGAGACAACCGTTGGCTCTACGGTCTAACGAATACAACACAGCTCTGGAGACAACCGTTGGCTCTACGGTCTAACAAATACAACACAGCTCTGTTGCCAACCACTGGCTCTACGGCCTACCGAATACAACACAGCTCTGGAGACAACCGTTGGCTCTACGGTCTAGCGAATACAACACAGCTCTGGAGACAACCGTTGGCTCTACGGTCTAGCGAATACAACACAGCTCTGGAGACAACCGTTGGCTCTACGGTCTAGCGAATACAACACAGCTCTGGAGACAACCGTTGGCTCTACGGTCTAACGAATACAACACAGCTCTGGAGACAACCGTTGGCTCTACGGTCTAACGAATACAACACAGCTCTGGAGACAACCGTTGGCTCTACGGCCTAACAAATACAACACAGCTCTGGAGACAACCGTTGGCTCTACGGCCTAACAAATACAACACAGCTCTGGAGACAACCGTTGGCTCTACGGCCTAACAAATACAACACAGCTCTGGAGACAACCGTTGGCTCTACGGTCTAACAAATACAACACAGCTCTGGAGACAACCATTGGCTCTACGGCTTAACGAATACAACACAGCTCTGGAGACAACCATTGGCTCTACGGCTTAACAAATACAACACAGCTCTGGAGACAACCATTGGCTCTACGGCCTAACAAATACAACACAGCTCTACGGCCTAACGAATACAACACAGCTCTGGAGACAACCATTGGCTCTACGGCTTAACGAATACAACACAGCTCTGGAGACAACCATTGGCTCTACGGCTTAACGAATACAACACAGCTCTGGAGACAACCATTGGCTCTACGGCTTAACAAATACAACACAGCTCTGGAGACAACCATTGGCTCTACGGCCTAACAAATACAACACAGCTCTACGGCCTAACGAATACAACACAGCTCTGGAGACAACCATTGGCTCTACGGCCTAACAAATACAACACAGCTCTGGAGACAACCGTTGGCTCTACGGCCTAACAAATACAACACAGCTCTGGAGACAACCGTTGGCTCTACGGCCTAACAAATACAACACAGCTCTGGAGACAACCGTTGGCTCTACGGCCTAACAAATACAACACAGCTCTGGAGACAACCGTTGGCTCTACGGTCTAACGAATACAAAACAGCTCTGGAGACAACCGTTGGCTCTACGGCCTAACAAATACAACACAGCTCTGGAGACAACCGTTTGCTCTACGGTCTAACGAATACAACACAGCTCTGGAGACAACCGTTGGCTCTACAGCCTAACGAATACAACACAGCTCTGGAGACAACCGTTGGCTCTACGGTCTAACGAATACAACACAGCTCTGGAGACAACCGTTGGCTCTACGGCCTAACAAATACAACACAGCTCTGGAGACAACCGTTGGCTCTACGGCCTAACAAATACAACACAGCTCTGGAGACAACCGTTGGCTCTACGGCCTAACAAATACAACACAGCTCTGGAGACAACCGTTGGCTCTACGGTCTAACAAATACAACACAGCTCTGGAGACAACCATTGGCTCTACGACTTAACGAATACAACACAGCTCTGGAGACAACCATTGGCTCTACGGCTTAACAAATACAACACAGCTCTGGAGACAACCATTGGCTCTACGGCCTAACAAATACAACACAGCTCTACGGCCTAACGAATACAACACAGCTCTGGAGACAACCATTGGCTCTACGGCTTAACGAATACAACACAGCTCTGGAGACAACCATTGGCTCTACGGCTTAACGAATACAACACAGCTCTGGAGACAACCATTGGCTCTACGGCTTAACAAATACAACACAGCTCTGGAGACAACCATTGGCTCTACGGCCTAACAAATACAACACAGCTCTACGGCCTAACGAATACAACACAGCTCTGGAGACAACCATTGGCTCTACGGCCTAACAAATACAACACAGCTCTGGAGACAACCGTTGGCTCTACGGCCTAACAAATACAACACAGCTCTGGAGACAACCGTTGGCTCTACGGCCTAACAAATACAACACAGCTCTGGAGACAACCGTTGGCTCTACGGCCTAACAAATACAACACAGCTCTGGAGACAACCGTTGGCTCTACGGTCTAACGAATACAAAACAGCTCTGGAGACAACCGTTGGCTCTACGGCCTAACAAATACAACACAGCTCTGGAGAAAACCGTTTGCTCTACGGTCTAACGAATACAACACAGCTCTGGAGACAACCGTTGGCTCTACAGCCTAACGAATACAACACAGCTCTGGAGACAACCATTGGCTCTACGGTCTAACGAATACAACACAGCTCTGGAGACAACCATTGGCTCTACGGTCTAACAAATACAACACAGCTCTACGGCCTAACGAATACAACACAGCTCTGGAGACAACCATTGGCTCTACGGCCTAACAAATACAACACAGCTCTACGGCCTAACGAATACAACACAGCTCTGGAGACAACCGTTGGCTCTACGGCCTAACAAATACAACACAGCTCTGGAGACAACCGTTGGCTCTACGGCCTAACAAATACAACACAGCTCTGGAGACAACCGTTGGCTCTACGGCCTAACAAATACAACACAGCTCTGGAGACAACCGTTGGCTCTACGGTCTAACAAATACAACACAGCTCTGGAGACAACCGTTGGCTCTACGGCCTAACAAATACAACACAGCTCTGGAGACAACCGTTGGCTCTACGGCCTAACAAATACAACACAGCTCTACGGCCTAACAAATACAACACAGCTCTGGAGACAACCGTTGGCTCTACGGTCTAACGAATACAACACAGCTCTGGAGACAACCGTTGGCTCTACGGCCTAACGAATACAACACAGCTCTGGAGACAACCGTTGGCTCTACGGTCTAACGAATACAACACAGCTCTGGAGACAACCGTTGGCTCTACGGCCTAACAAATACAACACAGCTCTGGAGACAACCGTTGGCTCTACGGTCTAACGAATACAACACAGCTCTACGGCCTAACGAATACAACACAGCTCTGGAGACAACCGTTGGTTCTTCGGTCTAACGAATACAACACAGCTCTGGAGACAACCGTTGGCTCTACGGCCTAACGAATACAACACAGCTCTGGAGACAACCGTTGGTTCTACGGTCTAACGAATACAACACAGCTCTGGAGACAACCGTTGGCTCTACGGCCTAACGAATACAACACAGCTCTGGAGACAACCGTTGGCTCTACGGCCTAACGAATACAACACAGCTCTGGAGACAACCGTTGGCTCTACGGCCTAACGAATACAACACAGCTCTGGAGACAACCGTTGGCTCTACGGTCTAACGAATACAACACAGCTCTGGAGACAACCGTTGGCTCTACGGTCTAACAAATACAACACAGCTCTACGGCCTAACAAATACAACACAGCTCTGGAGACAACCGTTGGCTCTACGGTCTAACGAATACAACACAGCTCTGGAGACAACCGTTGGCTCTACGGTCTAACAAATACAACACAGCTCTACGGTCTAACGAATACAACACAGCTCTGGAGACAACCGTTGGCTCTACAGTCTAGCGAATACAACATAGCTCTGGAGACAACCGTTGGCTCTACGGCCTAACAAATACAACACAGCTCTGGAGACAACCGTTGGCTCTATGGTCTAGCGAATACAACACAGCTCTGGAGACAACAAACTCCAAAACAAAATGGTTTAAGCGCTAGGAACGTTTGGAAACTAAGCTTTTCCTCCAGACTGCTGCTGCTCTGCTCGTAAAATATTGACACATTTGACCCTTTTCACGTCAACATTTTAAACTGATATTAGGTAAACTATATAAGCACTTTAAAAACAAAAAAGTACCCTCTTCAAATAAATGTAATATGACGATTATGACAAAGAAGACATTTATTTGACGGTCATCGTCCTTAACTGTCCGTTACCAGATTACAGGATAATGGTGCCACAGTAGATCTCACTGTGAGGAAAGGCACTGCAACGTCGCCAATGAGAGTACTGATTCAATGAAATTAATTTGACTGGAAGGAGTATTGTTGCACTTTTATGAGGACTGAAGCCAACTCCTGCAATATGGATGGATTAGATAAACACTATAGATGATTAAAAACAAACAAACAAACAAACAAACAGTGATAGTAAACATGAGGATGAATGAATCCGTTAGAAGTAGAAGTTATGAATAGGGCCTCTGTTTCAGAACAATAAAAATGTCACATGACAGATTTGATCCTGTATTTTTAAGCCTTCTACAGAAATTAACATTACACCAAAAAATAAAAGTAATTGTGTTTGAGGATGGGCCCACGGTAAGACTGGACTAGTGCAGTGGGGATGGGCCCACGGTAAGACTGGACTAGTGCAGTGAGGATGGGCCCACGGTAAGACTGGACTAGTGCAGTGGGGATGGGCCCACGGTAAGACTGGACTAGTGCAGTGGGGATGGGCCCACGGTAAGACTGGACTAGTGCAGTGGGGATGGGACCACGGTAAGACTGGACTAGTGCAGTGAGGATGGGCCCACGGTAAGACTGGACTAGTGCAGTGGGGATGGGCCCACGGTAAGACTGGACTAGTGCAGTGAGGATGGGCCCATGGTAAGACTGGACTAGTGCAGTGGGGATGGGCCCATGGTAAGACTGGACTAGTGCAGTGGGGATGGGCCCACGGTAAGACTGGACTAGTGCAGTGGGGATGGGCCCACGGTAAGACTGGACTAGTGCAGTGAGGATGGGCCCATGGTAAGACTGGACTAGTGCAGTGGGGATGGGCCCACGGTAAGACTGGACTAGTGCAGTGGGGATGGGCCCACGGTAAGACTGGACTAGTGCAGTGGGGATGGGCCCATGGTAAGACTGGACTAGTGCAGTGGGGATGGGCCCATGGTAAGACTGGACTAGTGCAGTGGGGATGGGCCCACGGTAAGACTGGACTAGTGCAGTGAGGATGGGCCCATGGTAAGACTGGACTAGTGCAGTGGGGATGGGCCCACGGTAAGACTGGACTAGTGCAGTGGGGATGGGCCCACGGTAAGACTGGACTAGTGCAGTGGGGATGGGCCCACGGTAAGACTGGACTAGTGCAGTGGGGATGGGCCCACGGTAAGACTGGACTAGTGCAGTGGGGATGGGCCCACGGTAAGACTGGACTAGTGCAGTGGGGATGGGCCCACGGTAAGACTGGACTAGTGCAGTGGGGATGGGCCCACGGTAAGACTGGACTAGTGCAGTGGGGATGGGCCCACGGTAAGACTGGACTAGTGCAGTGGGGATGGGCCCACGGTAAGACTGGACTAGTGCAGTGGGGATGGGCCCACGGTAAGACTGGACTAGTGCAGTGGGGATGGGCCCATGGTAAGACTGGACTAGTGCAGTGAGGATGGGCCCACGGTAAGACTGGACTAGTGCAGTGAGGATGGGCCCACGGTAAGACTGGACTAATGCAGTGGGGATGGGCCCACGGTAAGACTGGACTAGTGCAGTGGGGATGGGACCACGGTAAGACTGGACTAGTGCAGTGAGGATGGGCCCACGGTAAGACTGGACTAGTGCAGTGGGGATGGGCCCACGGTAAGACTGGACTAGTGCAGTGGGGATGGGCCCATGGTAAGACTGGACTAGTGCAGTGGGGATGGGACCACGGTAAGACTGGACTAGTGCAGTGAGGATGGGCCCACGGTAAGACTGGACTAGTGCAGTGGGGATGGGCCCACGGTAAGACTGGACTAGTGCAGTGAGGATGGGCCCATGGTAAGACTGGACTAGTGCAGTGGGGATGGGCCCACGGTAAGACTGGACTAGTGCAGTGGGGATGGGCCCACGGTAAGACTGGACTAGTGCAGTGGGGATGGGCCCACGGTAAGACTGGACTAGTGCAGTGGGGATGGGCCCACGGTAAGACTGGACTAGTGCAGTGGGGATGGGCCCACGGTAAGACTGGACTAGTGCAGTGGGGATGGGCCCACGGTAAGACTGGACTAGTGCAGTGGGGATGGGCCCACGGTAAGACTGGACTAGTGCAGTGGGGATGGGCCCACGGTAAGACTGGACTAGTGCAGTGGGGATGGGCCCACGGTAAGACTGGACTAGTGCAGTGAGGATGGGCCCACGGTAAGACTGGACTAGTGCAGTGGGGATGGGCCCATGGTAAGACTGGACTAGTGCAGTGGGGATGGGCCCATGGTAAGACTGGACTAGTGCAGTGGGGATGGGCCCATGGTAAGACTGGACTAGTGCAGTGGGGATGGGCCCATGGTAAGACTGGACTAGTGCAGTGGGGATGGGCCCATGGTAAGACTGGACTAGTGCAGTGGGGATGGGCCCACGGTAAGACTGGACTAGTGCAGTGGGGATGGGCCCACGGTAAGACTGGACTAGTGCAGTGGGGATGGGCCCATGGTAAGACTGGACTAGTGCAGTGGGGATGGGCCCACGGTAAGACTGGACTAGTGCAGTGGCGATGGGCCCACGGTAAGACTGGACTAGTGCAGTGGGGATGGGCCCACGGTAAGACTGGACTAGTGCAGTGGGGATGGGCCCATGGTAAGACTGGACTACATGTGACTGAACTTACTTCTGGTTTCATGGACGGGGGCTTCAGGGTTTGGGAAGGTGGCGGCAGCAAGCTGGAGAACGGGTGCAGTGCCAGGGTGATGGTCTGATGGTGAGAGGACAGGGGGGGTGTGGAGGGAGGGTGAGAGAGAGAGAGAGAGAGAGTGAGAGAGGTGATTAAGGGTTGGGTAAATGACAGGTGTGGGATGGTACCATTAAACACATCAAAGCAGATTAGAGGACACAGCCACCTGCAGTAGGAGGAGGAAGAAGGCATCATGAAGTGCTTTGAGAGACTAGTCAAGGACCATAATCACCTCCACCCTACCTGTCACCGTAGACCCACTTCAATTTGCATACTGCCCCAATAGGTCCACAGACGATGCAATCGCCATCACACTGCCCTAACCCATCTGGACAAGAGGAATACCTATGCAAGAATGCTGTTCATTGACTACAGCTCAGCATTCAACACCATAGTACCCTACAAACTCGTCATTAAGATCGAGACCCCGCCCTGTGCAACTGGGTCCTGGACTTCCTGACGGGCCGCCCCCAGATGGTGAGGCTAGGTAACAACATCTACACCCCGCTGATCCGCAACACTGGGGCCCCACAAGGGTGCGTTCTGAGCCCTCTGTACTCCCTGTTCACCCATGACTGCGTGGCCACGCACGCCTCCAACTCAATCATCAAGTTTGCAGACGACACTACAGTGATAGGCTTGATTACCCACAACGAGGAGGTGGCCTACAGGGAGGAGGTGAGGGCCCTCGGAGTGTGGTGTCAGGAAAATAACCTCACACTCAACGTCAACAAAACCTCCCTATCCACATCGATGGGACGGTAGTGGAGAGGGTAGTAAGTTAAGTTCCTCGGCGAACACATCACGGACAAACTGAATTGGTCCACCCACACAGACAGCATCGTGAAGAAGGCACAGCAGCGCCTCTTCAACCTCAGGAGGCTAAAGAAATTTGGCTGGTCACCAAAAACACTCCTGTCGGGCAGAATCGCCGCCTGGTACGGCAACTGCTCCGCCCACAACCGCAAGGCTCTCCAGAGGGTAGTGAGGTCTGCACAACGCATCACCGGGGGCAAACTACCTGCCCTCCAGGACACCTACACCACCCGATGTCACAGGAAGGCCATAAAGATCATCAAGGACATCAACCACCCGAGCCACTGCCTGTTCACCCCACTATCATCCAGAAGGCGAGGTCAGTACAGGTGCATCAAAGCAGGGACTGAGAGACTGAAAAACAGCTTCTATCTCAAGGCCATCAGACTGTTAAACAGCCACCACTAACATTGTGGCTGCTGCCAACATACTGACTCAACTCCAGCTCACTTTAATGATGGAAATTGATGTAAAAAATGTATCACTAGCGACTTTAAACTATTCCACTTTGTTTACATACCCTACATTACTCATCTCATATGTATATACTGTACTGATACCATCTACTGCATCTTGCCTATGCCGTTCTGTACCATCACTAATTCATATATCTTTATGTACATATTCTTTATATAAGGCAGTAGGAGGAGGACACAGCCCCATCACCCTGCAGTAGGAGGGGGACACAGCCCCATCACCCTGCAGTAGGAGGGGGACACAGCCCCATCACCCTGCAGTAGGAGGAGGACACAGCCCCATCACCCTGCAGTAGGAGGGGGACACAAACCCATCACCCTGCAGTAGGAGGGGACACAGCCCCATCACCCTGCAGTAGGAGGGGACACAGCCCCATCACCCTGCAGTAGGAGGAGGACACAGCCCCATCACCCTGCAGTAGGAGGGGGACACAGCCCCATCACCCTGCAGTAGGAGGAGGAGACAGCCCCATCACCCTGCAGTAGGAGGAGGACACAGCCCCGACACCCTGCAGTAGGAGGAGGACACAGCCCCGACACCCTGCAGTAGGAGGAGGACACAGCCCCGACACCCTGCAGTAGGAGGAGGACACAGCCCCGACACCCTGCAGTAGGAGGAGGACACAGCCCCGACACCCTGCAGTAGGAGGAGGACACAGCCCCGTCACCCTGCAGTAGGAGGAGGACACAGCCCCGTCACCCTGCAGTAGGAGGAGGACACAGCCCCGTCACCCTGCAGTAGGAAGGGGACAATGCCCCGTCACCCTGCAGTAGGAGGGGGACAATGCCCCGTCACCCTGCAGTAGGAGGGGGACAATGCCCCGTCACCCTGCAGTAGGAGGGGGACACAGCCCCGTCACCCTGCAGTAGGAGGTGGACACAGCCCCGTCACCCTGCAGTAGGAGGGGGACACAGCCCCATCACCCTGCAGTAGGAGGGGGACACAGCCCCATCACCCTGCAGTAGGAGGGGGACACAGCCCCATCACCCTGCAGTAGGAGGGGGACACAGCCCCATCACCCTGCAGTAGGAGGGGGACACAGCCCCATCACCCTGCAGTAGGAGGGGGACACAGCCCCATCACCCTGCAGTAGGAGGGGGACACAGCCCCATCACCCTGCAGTAGGAGGACACAGCCCCAACACCCTGCAGTAGGAGGAGGACACAGCACCAACACCCTGCAGTAGGAGGACACAACCCCGACACCCTGCAGTAGGAGGACACAGCCACTAGATGGCCACAGTGTACACCCTCTTACACAGATTAATGTACACACCACTGAGTAAAATGCATGATGAATCAGACTTCCGTATTGGCCATTTGTATTTATACAGGACATCCCGCCCCAACCTACCGTCAACCAAATCATGTCAATGAAGAGCTATATATACGGAGCAATCCACACAGTTACAACATTTGGGAGGTGCACGGCAATGCGGTACCAACTCAATCTGACCTCTGCATGCCTCCGGAGGCTACTCCATAAGGAGCTTTCAGATCAAGCATAAAATTGGCTTTTAAACAGTCATCACAATGAATGGAAATGTTTGGTGGCATGAATGGAATAAGACAAAAACAATGCTGATACAGCCTTATTCTAAAATGGATTAAAAATATATACATTCTCAATCTCCACACAATACACCATAATGACAAAGCAAACACAGGTTTTTAAAAATGTTAGCCAACTTATTACAAATAAAAACTGAAATCTCATATTTACATAAGTATTCAGACCCTTTACTCAATACTTTGCTGAAGCACCTTTGGAAGCGATTACAGCCTCAAGTCTTCTTGGGTATGACGCTACAAGCTTGGCACACCTGTATTTGGGGAGTTTCTCCCATTCTTCTCTGCAGATCCTCTCAAGCTCTGTCAGGTTGGATGGGGAGCGTCGCTGCACAGCTATTTTTTGGTCTTTCCAGAAATGTCTGATTGGGTTCAAGTCCGGGCTCCGGTTGGGCCACTCAAGGACATTGAGACTTGTCCCGAAGCCACTCCTGCGTTGTCTTGGCTGTGTGTTTAGGGTCATTGTCCTGTTGGAAGGTGAACCTTCGCCCCAGTCTGAGGTCCTGAGCTGAGCAGGTTTTCATCAAGGATCTCTGTACTTTGCTCTGTTCATCTTTCCCTCGATCCTGACGAGTCAACTAGTTTCTGCCTCTGAAAAACATCCCCATAGCATGAGGCTGCCACCACCATGCTTCACCGTAAGAATGTTGACAGGTTTCCTCCAAACCTGACTTTTGGCATTCAGGCCAAAGAGTTCAATCTTGCTTTCATCAGACAAGATAATCTTGTTTTCTCATGGTCTGAGAGTCCTTAAGGTGCCTTTTGGCAAACTCCAAGTGGGCTATCATGTGTCTTTTACTGAGTAGTGGCTTTCCTTCTACCCACTCTACCATAAAGGCCTGATTGGTGGAGTGCTACAGAGATGGTTGTCCTTCTGGAAGGTTCTCCCATCTCCTTAACAGCTTCTACCCCCAAGCCATAAGACTGCTGAACAAATAATCAAATGGCCACCCAGAGTATTTGCATTGACACCCCTCCCCTTTGTTTTGTACACTGCTGCTACTCGCTGTTTACGGTCTATGCACAGTCACTTTACCCCAACCTCCATGTAACAATTACCTCGACTAACCTGTACCCCTGCACATTGACTGTACCCCTGCACCAGTACCACTGTATATAGCCTCGTTATTTTGTTATGTAAATAACTTGTTAATTTATTAGATTTTTTAAACTTTATTTGGTAAATATTTTCTTAACTCTATTTCTTGAAGTGCATTGTTGGTTAAAGGCTTGTAAGTAGAGGTCGAACGATTAATCGGAATGGCCGATTAATTAGGGCCGATTTCAAGTTCTCATAACAATCGGAAATCGGTATTTTTGGACACCGATTTGCAGATTTCAAAAAAATATATATATTTTTTTATTTATACCTTTATTTAACTAGGCAAGACAGTGTAACCGAAGTGAAATGGCTAGCTAGTTAGCGAGCGCTAATAGCGTTTCAAACATCACTCGCTCTGAGCCTTCTAGTAGTTGTTCCCCTTGCTCTGCATAGGTAACGCTGCTTCGATGGAGGCTGTTGTCGTTGTGTTCCTGGTTCGAGCCCAGGGAGGAGCGAGGAGAGGGACGGAAGCTATACTGTTACACTGGCAATACTAAAGTGCCTATAAGAACATCCAATAGTCAAAGGTTAATGAAATACAAATCGTATAGAGGGAAATAGTCCTATAATTCCTATAACAACTACAACCTAAAACTTCTTAACTGGGAATATTGAAGACTCATGTTAAAAGGAACCACCAGCTTTCATATGTTCTCATGTTCTGAGCAAGAAACTTAAACGTTAGCTTTCTTACATGGCACATATTGCACTTTTACTTTCTTCTCCATTGCATTATTTAAACCAAATTGAACATGTTTCATTATTTATTTGAGGCTAAATTTATTTTATTGATGTATTATATTAAGTTAAAATAAGTGTTCATTCAGTATTGTTGTAATTACAACAACAATTTTTTTTTTTTTTTTTTAATTGCCAGATTAATCGGCATCGGCTTTTTTGGTCCTCCAATAATCGGTATCGGTGTTGAAAAATCATAGTCGGTCGACCTCTACTTGTAAGTAAGCATTTCACGGTAAGGTTATGTTCAGCGCATGTGACAAATAACATTTGATTTGATCTAAACAGAGGAAATCTGAAGCTCTGTCAGAGTGACCATCAGGTTTCTTGGTCACCTTCCTGACCAAGGCCCTTCTTCCCGATTGCTCAGTTTGCTCGGGCGGCCAGCTCTAGGAGGAGTCTTTCTAGAAAGCGTAATGGAGGGAAGCTCATCCTAGACTCATTGTGGAGAATAAACGTCAGTTGACCAGAGCGATGTGGATCGGTCGCCAGGCAAGAAAATGGTAGCCATATTGGTCAGGGAGAAATCCAAACCAGTCTAATTGGAATGAATGGCAGTAGAGGCATAATCCTGTGACATATCATGAATTGTAACCTAAAATAGTGTCTTATAATTATAAATACAGTTCCTATGGATTTTATACAAATGTTCTGTATAAATAGCCTCTATAATATTTGTAAACAGACCATAAATGTAAAAAACAAACGAGTGCTGTTATATGATACAATATCAGTACGTGTTGCTTTTACGACTTGTAAAAGTCCTATCATCAACTGATGTCAGCCAATGTCTGGCTGGAGACTGACTGCATTGATGAATGCAATGTTGGCATATTGGCAGTTAATTTGATTTTTTTTATTTTTATATTAAATAATTCCTCTAAAACTGGCTGGCTAACTAGCTAACAAACGTACAAATACAGTCTTCAAATTCACTGTTTTACACAATATCTTATCACAGCACTGGCAAACCATGGTTGACCAACTCCCTGACCAACATGGCTGACTTTTGGACCACCAATAAGAAGGTTCCATTCTAGTATTCTAACTCCATGGTTCTAATCTCATCATGGTGCTGGCATCAGAAGGTGGGTGTGTATCCAACAAATGACACAGATCCTATCGTTAAACGTAAAGAGAGAGTTTGTGACCGTCAGCATAAGAAAATAACGTGCATTACTTTGGTAATGGGGGTAAGAGTGAAAAGAGAGAGGACTTTAAGAAACGTCACACAGCAAACAGACGCTGGGGACTCACTCTAAACTACTGGCTGGATCAGGACATTGTCAGAACCGGTTAGTTACAGCACCTTGCAAGTTGAATACGATAAGATG
Source organism: Oncorhynchus mykiss (assembly GCF_013265735.2). Taxonomy (NCBI): domain Eukaryota; kingdom Metazoa; phylum Chordata; class Actinopteri; order Salmoniformes; family Salmonidae; genus Oncorhynchus; species Oncorhynchus mykiss. Next base: position 96,534,747 of record NC_048569.1, on the reverse strand, counting down.
TTCTTGGATAGGTTATTTAGATGGGGGGTCTAGGAAGTGTCTTACTGTTTCTGTGTGTGTGTGTGTGTGTGTGTGTGTGTGTGTCTCTTACTGGTGACAGCACTGGCGTTGTTGGGTGTGTCAGCTCTCAGGTACTGGGTGGTCTGGGTAGACGGCTGGGACAGGCCCTGGGAACTGCCACTGTCTGAAACACTGGAACACAGAGGAGGGGAGAGGGATGAGAACATGAACTCATGATGAATGTGAGGAAGGAGGTACGAGGAAGACGCCAACTTCACAACACAATTCTCTAACATCATTATCAAGTCATTTTCGGTCGCTCCCATTGGCCACCTGGCCAGGTACCCTATGACATCGTCCTGAAGGAGCCTGTTCTGTCCTGCTAGGCCTCAAACCAGACAGACTTAACAGATGGTGAACCCATCCTTGCTGTACAACCCATCACAAAGAAATCCTCTTCAGGATCTTCCTATTTACAATAAAAGGAGGGTCTGTCCGTTCACATCTCACCAACAGCAGACTGATTCAATCAAACCAACCCTGATAAACAGCATTAAAGCAACTCAATTTATCTCAAATATTGCATTAGATAGATTCCTGGTTGGCTGTGAGAGCATGTGAGAATTTGTTCTGGAGACACAGAGAGAGAGAGAGAGAGAGAGAGAGAGAGAGAGAGAGAGAGAGAGAGAGAGAGACTGTCAGTGCATCCCCCCCCAGTAATTAAAGGGACAGTGCCTCCCCCCAGTAATTACCGGGACAGTGCCCCCCCCCCCCCCCCCCCCCAGTAATTACCGTGACAGTGCCCCCCCCCCCCAGTAATTACCGTGACAGTGCCCGCCCCCCCCCCCAGTAATTACCGGGACAGTGCCCCCCCCCCCCCCCCCCCCAGTAATTACCGGGACAGTGCCCCCCAGTATTTACCGGGACAGTGCGGCCCCCCCCAGTAATTACCGGGACAGTGCGCCCCCCCCCCCCCCCCCCCCCCAGTAATTACCGGGACAGTGCCCCCCCCAGTAATTACCGGGACAGTGCCCCCCCCCCAGTAATTACCGGGACAGTGCACCCCCCCCCCCCCCCCCCCAGTAATTACCGGGACAGTGCCCCCCCCCCCAGTAATTACCGGGACAGTGCCCCCCCCCCCCCCCAGTAATTACCGGGACAGTGCCCCCCCCCCCCAGTAATTACCGGGACAGTGCATTGTCAGCTTTAATTCGAGGGTATTTTCATTCATATCAGGTGAACGGTTTAGAAATTACAGCACTTTTTGTACAATAGTCACCAAATTTTGTGTAGTAAAAGGTGAAGTATTTGGTACCTTGTGACTCGACACATTTGCTGGTATGTTTTGATTACGCTTCAGATTATTTTGTGCCCAACAGAAATGAATGGTAAATAAATCTAGTGTCATTCTGGAGTCACTTTTATTGTAAATAATGACTCTTCTACATTAATCTGGAAGCTACCATGATTATGGATAATGAAGGAATCGTGAATAATGAGTCAGAAAGTTACAGATACGCAAATATAATAACCCACAAGAAATGCTAACCTTTCACCATTATCATAATGAGAGGTTAACATTTTGGGGGGGGGGGGGGGGGGATATTTGTGCCTCTAACTTTCTCAATAATCAGGGTAACAAATCAGGGTAGTGTCCACATTAATTTTGAAGTGTATGGGAAAAAAATACTTCACTTTGTACTACTTTAATACACATATGTGAATTTGTCCCAATACTTTTGCTCCCCTAAAATTGTAGGACAAATTCACAAAAAAAAATAAATAAATAAATAAATAAATAAATAAATATATAAAATCCAAAAGTTTTAAATATAAAGCCAAAATAAAACATTTTCAAAAATCCCCAATAATTACAGAGGGCACTGTGAATGGAGATCAGTTGAAGTGAGAAGGTTAGGGGAACACCGGATGAATAGGAGGTACCCAGTCTAAAGGGACAGCACACTGTCAACAGCACACAATACAACATCACTGATCCTCCTTAGACGCCCCCCAGGTACTGACTGACCTGTTGTCCAGTTCTATTCTCTTCATGCTGTGTAGATGCATAACAGCCAAGACAATGGCCACCAGGAAGATGACAGCACAGCACACCCCAACACTGATATAGAACACCCTGGTAGAGGTGGTAGGAATGGACACTCCATCTGGAGGAGAGAGAGGGATAGAGGTCAGAGGTTAGAGAGAGAGAGAGAGAGCACAGCACACCCCAACACTGATATAGAACACCCTGGTAGAGGTGGTAGGAATGGACACTCCATCTGGAGGAGGTATAGAGGTCAGAGGTTAGAGAGAGAGAGAGAGAGAGAGCACAGCACACCCCAACACTGATATAGAACACCCTGGTAGAGGTGGTAGGAATGGACACTCCATCTGGAGGAGAGAGAGGGATAGAGGTCAGAGGTTAGAGAGAGAGAGAGAGAGAGAGCACAGCACACCCCAACACTGATATAGAACACCCTGGTAGAGGTGGTAGGAATGGACACTCCATCTGGAGGAGAGAGAGGGATAGAGGTCAGAGGTTAGAGAGAGAGAGAGAGAGAGAGCACAGCACACCCCAACACTGATATAGAACACCCTGGTAGAGGTGGTAGGAATGGACACTCCATCTGGAGGAGGTATAGAGGTCAGAGGTTAGAGAGAGAGAGAGAGAGAGAGAGAGCACAGCACACCCCAACACTGATATAGAACACCCTGGTCGAGGTGGTAGGAATGGACACTCCATCTGGAGGAGGGAGAGGTATAGAGGTCAGAGGTTAGAGAGAGAGAGAGAGAGAGAGAGAGCACAGCACACCCCAACACTGATATAGAACACCCTGGTAGAGGTGGTAGGAATGGACACTCCATCTGGAGGAGAGAGAGGGATAGAGGTCAGAGGTTAGAGAGAGAGAGAGAGAGAGAGAGCACAGCACACCCCAACACTGATATAGAACACCCTGGTAGAGGTGGTAGGAATGGACACTCCATCTGGAGGAGAGAGAGGGATAGAGGTCAGAGGTTAGAGAGAGAGAGAGAGAGAGAGCACAGCACACCCCAACACTGATATAGAACACCCTGGTCGAGGTGGTAGGAATGGACACTCCATCTGGAGGAGGGAGAGGTATAGAGGTCAGAGGTTAGAGAGAGAGAGAGAGAGCACAGCACACCCCAACACTGATATAGAACACCCTGGTAGAGGTGGTAGGAATGGACACTCCATCTGGAGGAGGGAGAGGTATAGAGGTCAGAGGTTAGAGAGAGAGAGAGACAGCACAAAACACCCCAACATTAGTATAGGTAAATCACATTACACAATCTGGCAGTCTGAACAGATGAATGTGGCTTTGGCAGATGACAGGAGAACGCTACCTGCCCGAATGCATAGTCCCAACTGTAAAGTTTGGTGGAGCAGGATTAATGGTATGGGGCTGTTTTTCAGTGAAGGGAAATCTTAATGCTACAGTAAACAATGAGATTCTAGACAATTCCGTGCATCCAACCTTGTGACAACAGTTTGGGGAAGGCCCTTTCCTGTTTCAACATGACAATGTCCCATGCACGTCGACTGCAAGCCAGGCCTAATCACCCAACATCAGAGCCCGACCTCACTAATGCTTTTGTGGCTGAATGGAAGCAAGTCTCCGCAGCAATGTTCCAACATCTAGTGGAAAGCCTTCCCAGAAAAGTGGAGGCTGTTATAGCAGCAAAGGGGGGAGGGGGGACCAACTCCATATTAATGCCCCTGATTTTGGGATGAGATGTTCAACGAGCAGGTGTCCACATACCTGCAGTCAACTTGTGCAATACGTTAGAAGATAAAGATGGCGTTCTTCATCTCACCTGCCACAGTGTTTCATGATGAAGCTTACCAGTACTCCCCAGTCACGTGATGTTTGTTTACAAGCACGCAACGACGAGAGACCGGAGCCTTGTGAGTCACTGACTGTTGTGCAGCACACGCCAGGTGATCTAGTTACAGTACTGAATTCACAACTAAAATGTTTACCAGCTAGATATCTTATAACTATTAAGTTAACTGTCCACAAAAACGCTCTGCAGTTGTGCATTTGGTTTGCTAATTTGGTAGCTAGTTAGCGATATAGCTAAGGTTCTTCCAAAATCAAGTATTTTTTTTTTTTTTTTTAAACCTTTATTTAACTAGGCAAGTCAGTTAAGAACAAACAACAATTTTCAATGGCGGCCTAGGAACAGTGGGTTAACTGCCTGTTCAGGGGCAGAACGACAGATTTGTACCTTGTCAGTTCGGGGGTTTGAACTTGCAACCTTCCGGTTACTAGTCCAACGCTCTAACCACTAGGCTACCCTACCGCCCCGGTTGGCTTGGTAACAGCAGAGAATCCCTTCCTGGATCAAGAGCCTTGCTGTATAATATTTGATATGTGTAGCAAACTTGGAGTAGCATTTGAGTTGGGATATCTGTCCTGCAAATACTTCAGATCAGAGACAAAAACAACAAAAATCACACTGCACTCGTTAGCATTCTCTATGGGATTTTACATTTACTTGTTAGCATTGCTAACATTCAGATTACAATAGGCACAGTTGGGGTTTGAAAATAGCGGCCTCTTGTGTTCAGTGTCGGTATTATCAAATATCCCGGTATGGCACAAGGTCTGTATGAAGGTATGACAATCTGGATACTGTCCAAGTCTAATGGAGTCCTAAATAGCAATGCTTCTGACCCAAGCTGGTCTCAGTCCCCCTCTCTCAGTCGAAGCTCATCTCTCTGTCTGAAAGCTCTCCTCTCATCCCTGTGCCTTTTAAAAGCTTTTCTGAGATGCCTCAGGTCCAGGCCCACCCAAGCAGAAGAAGGCAAGTACCAAGTACTTAGTACCAGGACAGCTAATGGCTGCTGGTCACTGAGGCAGCAACAGCACACGGTTCACTATAATAGTCCTGAATAAACCCCATGGAGAGGTGACTGGAGAGAGGGAGAGGTGACTGGAGAGAGGGGGAGGTGACTGGAGAGGTGGAGGGGGGTTGAGAGGGGGGGAATCAGAGAGTTTCAAAGGATAAAACCCATCTCCCTCTAGGTCTAGTATTATACTGCCTTGCTGCACTGCCTTGCTGAGGCAGAGGCTATAACAGAGATGATTGGAGATGTGAACGAGGGGGCTTATTGAACTGCATGGCTATATACATGGAGAGCCTTATTGAACTGCATGGCTGTATACATGGAGAGCCTTATTGAACTGCATGGTTGAATACATGGAGAGCCTTATTGAACTGCATGGCTAAATACATGGAGGTGGAGGAGAGCCTTATTGAACTGCATGGCTGAATACATGGAGGTGGAGGAGAGCCTTATTGAACTGCATGGCTGAATACATGGAGGTGGATGAGAGCCTTATTGAACTGCATGGCTGAATACATGGAGGAGAGCCTTATTGAGCTACATGGTTGAATACATGGAGGTGGAGGAGAGCCTTATTGAACTGCATGGCTGAATACATGGAAAGCCTTATTGAACTGCATGGCTGAATACATGGAGGTGGCGGAGAGCCTTATTGAGCTGTGTACATGGAGATCCTACAACTCATTGTGTTCCATTAAGCTCTGTGGTTGTATACTGACACTTAGTCTGAGCCTATCCGCTGTAACATTCTAGTCTAGTTTAGGGGACAGGATATAGGATGTATGGCTATACGGAGCTGGTTTAGGGGACAGGATATAGGATGTATGGCTATATGGAGCTGGTTTAGGGGACAGGATATAGGATGTATGGCTATACGGAGCTGGTTTAGGGGACAGGATATAGGATGTATGGCTATACGGAGCTGGTTTAGGGGACAGGATATAGGATGTATGTCTATACGGAGCTGGTTTAGGGGACAGGATATAGGATGTATGGCTATATGGAGCTGGTTTAGGGGACAGGATATAGGATGTATGGCTATACGGAGCTGGTTTAGGGGACAGGATATAGGATGTATGGCTATACGGAGCTGGTTTAGGGGACAGGATATAGGATGTATGGCTATACGGAGCTGGTTTAGGGGACAGGATATAGGATGTATGGCTATACGGAGCTGGTTTAGGGGACAGGATGTAGGATGTATGGCTATACGGAGCTGGTTTAGGGGACAGGATATAGGATGTATGGCTATACGGAGCTGGTTTAGGGGACAGGATATAGGATGTATGGCTATACGGAGCTGGTTTAGGGGACAGGATATAGGATGTATGGCTATACGGAGCTGGTTTAGGGGACAGGATATAAGATGTATGGCTATACGGAGCTGGTTTAGGGGACAGGATATAGGATGTATGGCTATACGGAGCTGGTTTAGGGGACAGGATATAGGATGTATGGCTATACGGAGCTGGTTTAGGGGACAGGATATAGGATGTATGGCTATACGGAGCTGGTTTAGGGGACAGGATATAGGATGTATGGCTATACGGAGCTGGTTTAGGGGACAGGATATAGGATGTATGGCTATACGGAGCTGGTTTAGGGGACAGGATATAGGATGTATGGCTATACGGAGCTGGTTTAGGGGACAGGATATAGGATGTATGGCTATACGGAGCTGGTTTAGGGGACAGGATATAGGATGTATGGCTATACGGAGCTGGTTTAGGGGACAGGATATAGGATGTATGGCTATACGGAGCTGGTTTAGGGGACAGGATATAGGATGTATGGCTATACGGAGCTGGTTTAGGGGACAGGATATAGGATGTATGGCTATACGGAGCTGGTTTAGGGGACAGGATGTAGGATGTATGGCTATACGGAGCTGGTTTAGGGGACAGGATATAGGATGTATGGCTATACGGAGCTGGTTTAGGGGACAGGATATAGGATGTATGGCTATACGGAGCTGGTTTAGGGGACAGGATGTAGGATGTATGGCTATACGGAGCTGGTTTAGGGGACAGGATATAGGATGTATGGCTATACGGAGCTGGTTTAGGGGACAGGATATAGGATGTATGGCTATACGGAGCTGGTTTAGGGGACAGGATGTAGGATGTATGGCTATACGGAGCTGGTTTAGGGGACAGGATATAGGATGTATGGCTATACGGAGCTGGTTTAGGGGACAGGATATAGGATGTATGGCTATACGGAGCTGGTTTAGGGGACAGGATGTAGGATGTATGGCTATACGGAGCTGGTTTAGGGGACAGGATATAGTATGTATGGCTATACGGAGCTGGTTTAGGGGACAGGATATAGGATGTATGGCTATACGGAGCTGGTTTAGGGGACAGGATATAGGATGTATGGCTATACGGAGCTGGTTTAGGGGACAGGATATAGGATGTATGGCTATACGGAGCTGGTTTAGGGGACAGGATATAGGATGTATGGCTATATGGAGCTGGTTTAGGGGACAGGATATAGGATGTATGGCTATATGGAGCTGGTTTAGGGGACAGGATATAGGATGTATGGCTATATGGAGCTGGTTTAGGGGACAGGATATAGGATGTATGGCTATACGGAGCTGGTTTAGGGGACAGGATATAGGATGTATGGCTATACGGAGCTGGTTTAGGGGACAGGATATAGGATGTATGGCTATACGGAGCTGGTTTAGGGGACAGGATATAGGATGTATGGCTATACGGAGCTGGTTTAGGGGACAGGATATAGGATGTATGGCTATACGGAGCTGGTTTAGGGGACAGGATATAGGATGTATGGCTATACGGAGCTGGTTTAGGGGACAGGATATAGGATGTATGGCTATATGGAGCTGGTTTAGGGGACAGGATATAGGATGTATGGCTATATGGAGCTGGTTTAGGATGTAGGACTATATGGATTGGCCTACTTACTCTCCGGCCTCTGAATGGTCTTGTTGTTAGAGACCGGTGTAATCTTCGGATCAGAATCAATTCCTGTTAGAGACACACAGAGGAGGAAGAACGGTTTAGAGCAGGAAGCAAAATGAAGATCAGTAGCGGGACATTAAGGGGATTGGTAGACCGATGTATACAAGGCTGGAGCCACACAGATTTCACAAACTAAGCATTTACCAAGATGTGATACAACTTAGAAATAGCCAGCTGCTTAACAGTCCTGGACAGACACCATTTTTACAACACGGAATATGAGGCAGAGAGAGGCACAAAACCACTACCCTCCTCAGATGGCTGATTTGACTCGTGTTTAAAATAAGCCGTAGTGGGCATAGAGTTATTAGATTTATTGTCCGTTTCCTCTCAGCAAAGCATATGACAAGCAGGGTGTGTGTGTGTGTGTGTGTGTGTGTGTGTGTGTGTGTGTGTGTGTGTGTGTGTGTGTGTGTGTGTAATTATCTAGTGTGGTTGAAAAAAGCAGCAGCAGAACTTAAGACAAACACCTTTACATCAACATAACGCTTTCTGAAAGTACTGAAACCCCTGGACTTTATCCACATTTTGTTACATTAAAGCCTTATTCAAAAAACGGATTAAATAAATAAAAAAAATACTCAGAAATCTACACACAATACTCCATAATGACAAAGTGAAAACAGGTTTAGACGTTTTAGCAAATGTATTAAATATAAAATCAGAAATACCTTATTTACATAAGTATTCAGACCCTTTGCTATGAGACTCGAAATTGAGCTCAGGTGCACCCTGCTCCATCTATCATCCCTCAGATGTTTCTACAACTTGATTGGAGTCCACCTTCGGTAAATTCAACTGATTGAACATGATTTGCGTTTGCGCTGTTCTGTGAAGGGAGTAGTACACAGCGTTGTACGAGATCTTCAGTTTCTTGACAATTTCTCGCATGGAATAGCCTTCATTTCTCAGAACAAGAATAGACTGATGAGTTTCAGAAGAAAGGTCTTTGTTTCTGGCTATTTTGAGCCTGTAATCGAACCCACAAATGCTGATGCTCCAGATACTCAACTAGTCTAAAGGCTAGTCTAAAGGCCAGTATTGCTTCTTTAATCAACACAACAGTTTTCAGCTGTGCCAACATAATTGCAGCACGGGCTGCTACTATGACTAGGATTATCATCAACTAGCACGGGCTGCTACTATGACTAGGATTATCATCAACTAGCACGGGCTGCTACTATGACTAGGATTATCATCAACTAGCACGGGCTGCTACTATGACTAGGATTATCATCAACTAGCACGGGATGCTAATATGACTAGGATTATCATCAACTAGCACGGGATGCTACTATGACTAGGATTATCATCAACTAGCACGGGCTGCTACTATGACTAGGATTATCATCAACTAGCACGGGCTGCTACTATGACTAGGATTATCATCAACTAGCACGGGATGCTAATATGACTAGGATTATCATCAACTAGCACGGGATGCTACTATGACTAGGATTATCATCAACTAGCACGGGCTGCTACTATGACTAGGATTATCATCAACTAGCACGGGCTGCTACTATGACTAGGATTATCATCAACTAGCACGGGCTGCTACTATGACTAGGATTATCATCAACTAGCACGGGCTGCTACTATGACTAGGATTATCATCAACTAGCACGGGATGCTAATATGACTAGGATTATCATCAACTAGCACGGGATGCTAATATGACTAGGATTATCATCAACTAGCACGGGCTGCTACTATGACTAGGATTATCATCAACTAGCACGGGCTGCTACTATGACTAGGATTATCATCAACTAGCACGGGCTGCTACTATGACTAGGATTATCATCAACTAGCACGGGATGCTAGACGGTGTTCCAGCATCGCCACAGACTAACAGTGTTCCAGCATCGCCACAGACAAACAGTGTTCCAGCATCGCCACAGACAAACAGTGTTCCAGCATCGCCACAGACAAACAGTGTTCCAGCATCGCCACAGACAAACAGTGTTCCAGCATCGCCACAGACAAACAGTGTTCCAGCATCGCCACAGACAAACAGTGTTCCAGCACCGCCACAGACAAACAGTGTTCCAGCACCGCCACAGACAAACAGTGTTCCAGCATCGCCACAGACAAACAGTGTTCCAGCATCGCCACAGACAAACAGTGTTCCAGCATCGCCACAGACAAACAGTGTTCCAGCATCGCCACAGACAAACAGTGTTCCAGCATCGCCACAGACAAACAGTGTTCCAGCATCGCCACAGACAAACAGTGTTCCAGCATCGCCACAGACACAAACGGTGTTACAGAATCAGAGGGAGCACACGTTGGAGGGGGGGGAGGGAGCACACGTTGGAGGGGGGGGGGGGGGGGGGGGAGATGGAGACAGTTTGATGGTTTAAGGTAGAAAAACAATTGTTTATAATAATCATTCATTTACACTACTGCTATTGTGTATATATATATTCACCTAAAAAACACAATAGAATTAATTAATTTGAACAATTACAACTTATTTTATTCACGGTCTTCACCCATAATCGTCGATGACACGGTTATACTGTTCCGGCCCTGACTGACAGGAAGAGGAAGGAGTCTTACGTTTGTAGCACATTTTCCTCCTCTTGAAGTTGAGGACTGTGAAGTTGTTCGAGTGGCTGGTGAGGTTGAGCTGTACCGTCAGGACCGCCTCTCCATCTACCTTCCCTGAGCAGAACAGGTCCACTCTGAACACTACACACAGAGAGAGAGAGAAACACAGATTGACAGAGAGAGAGCCAACACAGCGACAGACAAAGAGAGATTACACTGGGTTCCCCTGTGTTCCTACTGCAGGCTTTATTAGGGACCCTACTGCAGGCTGTATTAGGGACCCTACTGCAGGCTTTATTAGGGTACCTTCTGCAGGCTTTATTAGGGACCCTACTGCAGGCTTTATTAGGGACCCTACTGCAGGCTTTATTAGGGACCCTACTGCAGGCTTTATTAGGGACCCTACTGCAGGCTTTATTAGGGACCCTACTGCAGGCTTTATTAGGGACCCTACTGCAGGCTTTATTAGGGACCCTACTGCAGGCTTTATAATATAATTTGATTGATTGACTGATTTAGCAACACACACATTCCAGAAGAACTCAAATACATTTTTTGTGGCTCTGAATATTAATACATACTTTTAAAATACAAAAGATAATTATAATGTTCATAATACCAGTGGAGGATGGGAAGTGATGATTGGTTGACAGACCTGAGGCTGTGCGAGGCACCTCCCCCTGGGCAGAGATGTTGCTCTGTGGTTGGTTCATAGCTGCAGGTTTGTCTACATGGAAACCCATCCTGTAATCAACCTGTAGGAGAGGGGCGGAAAGAAGGATGAGTGAGTGAGAGGCCGACCGAGTGAGAGGCCGACCGAGTGAGAGGCCGACCGAGTGAGAGGCCGACAGAGTGAGAGGCCGACAGAGTGAGAGGCCGACAGAGTGAGAGGCCGACAGAGTGAGAGGCCGACAGAGTGAGAGGCCGACAGAGTGAGAGGCCGACAGAGTGAGAGGCCGACAGAGTGAGAGGCCGACAGAGTGAGAGGCCGACAGAGTGAGAGGCCGACAGAGTGAGAGGCCGACAGAGTGAGAGGCCGACAGAGTGAGAGGCCGACAGAGTGAGAGGCCGACAGAGTGAGAGGCCGACAGAGTGAGAGGCCGACAGAGTGAGAGGCCGACAGAGTGAGAGGCCGACAGAGTGAGAGGCCGACAGAGTGAGAGGCCGACAGAGTGAGAGGCCGACAGAGTGAGAGGCCGACAGAGTGAGAGGCCGACAGAGTGAGAGGCCGACAGAGTGAGAGGCCGACAGAGTGAGAGGCCGACAGAGTGAGAGGCCGACAGAGTGAGAGGCCGACAGAGTGAGAGGCCGACAGAGTGAGAGGCCGACAGAGTGAGAGGCCGACAGAGTGAGAGGCCGACAGAGTGAGAGGCCGACAGAGTGAGAGAGCCCGAGCGTGTACCTTATCCTTGGAGCGCCAGGTGAAGTGCAGGCTGTTGGTCTCGCTGGGTACAGGCAGGATGAAGGAGAGAGCATAGTGGTTTACCACGTCATCCCTCACGTAGTACAGCTCTGCATCTAGACCTGCAACACACACACACACACACGGTTAGTGCAACATAAACACCTGAAAGAATGAGAAAAACACAGGGATGGGCATTTGAAATTATTTCACTATTTGAATTAATTAATTTAAAAAATATATGGGAAATCTGGATACTGGAAACATCCACTGTTTTTATTTTACACACAATACCCCAGACAAATGTTTACTGCACAGGCTGTGGGAGAGATGGTGTCTACAGCAGGACAGGGATGGACAGGGGCCAGTGGTATGTGAGACTAGGGAGAGATGTTGTCTACAGCAGGACAGGGGCCAGTAGTGTGTGAGACTAGGGAGAGATGTTGTCTACAGCAGGGTGGGGATGGGCTGGTGGTGTGAGAGACTAGGGAGAGATGTTGTCTACAGCAGGGCGGGGATGGACTGGTGGTGTGAGAGATTAGGGAGATGTCTACAGCAGGGCGGGGATGGACAGGGGCCAGTAGTGTGTGAGACTAGGGAGAGATGGTGTCTACAGCAGGACAGGGATGGACAGGGGCCAGTAGTGTGTGAGACTAGGGAGAGATGTTGTCTACAGCAGGACAGGGGCCAGTAGTGTGTGAGACTAGGGAGAGAGAAAAAGTTGCCAGACTCGTACTAGTTAGACAAACTTGTTATCCATCATTCCATCTGGCAGTGCTTCCGTTGCATCAAATCTATGTAAAGAATCAAGCTGAAACAGACAGATGTTAGCTACCTAACCAACTGAAGCCATGTTGCCCCGCTACCTAACCAACTGAAGCTATGTTGCCCCGCTACCTAACCAACTGAAGCTATGTTGCCGCGCTACCTAACCAACTGAAGCTATGTTGCCGCGCTACCTAACCAACTGAAGCTATGTTGCCCCGCTACCTAACCAACTGAAGCTATGTTGCCGCGCTACCTAACCAACTGAAGCTATGTTGCCGCGCTACCTAACCAACTGAAGCTATGTTGCCCCGCTACCTAACCAACTGAAGCTATGTTGCCGCGCTACCTAACCAACTGAAGCCATGTTGCCCCCCCCTACCTAACCAACTGAAGCTATGTTGCCCCCCTACCTAACCAACTGAAGCCATGTTGCCCCCCCTACCTAACCAACTGAAGCTATGTTGCCCCCCTACCTAACCAACTGAAGCCATGTTGCCCCCCCTACCTAACCAACTGAAGCCATGTTGCCCCGCTACCTAACCAACTGAAGCTATGTTGCCCCCCTACCTAACCAACTGAAGCCATGTTGCCGCGCTACCTAACCAACTGAAGCCATGTTGCCCCGCTACCTAACCAACTGAAGCCATGTTGCCGCGCTACCTAACCAACTGAAGCCATGTTGCCCCGCTACCTAACCAACTGAAGCCATGTTGCCCCCCCTACCTAACCAACTGAAGCCATGTTGCCCCCCTACCTAACCAACTGAAGCGATGTTGCCGCGCTACCTAACCAACTGAAGCGATGTTGCCGCGCTACCTAACCAACTGAAGCGATGTTGCCGCGTTACCTAACCAACTGAAGCGATGTTGCCGCGCTACCTAACCAACTGAAGCCATGTTGCCCCCCCTACCTAACCAACTGAAGCCATGTTGCCCCCCTACCTAACCAACTGAAGCGATGTTGCCCCCCTACCTAACCAACTGAAGCGATGTTGCCTCGCTACCTAACCAACTGAAGCGATGTTGCCCCCCCCTACCTAACCAACTGAAGCGATGTTGCCGCGCTACCTAACCAACTGAAGCCATGTTGCCGCGCTACCTAACCAACTGAAGCCATGTTGCCTCGCTACCTAACCAACTGAAGCGATGTTGCCCCCCCCTACCTAACCAACTGAAGCGATGTTGCCGCGCTACCTAACCAACTGAAGCGATGTTGCCGCGCTACCAAACCAACTGAAGCGATGTTGCCGCGCTACCTAACCAACTGAAGCCATGTTGCCCCCCCTACCTAACCAACTGAAGCGATGTTGCCCCCCCCTACCTAACCAACTGAAGCGATGTTGCCGCGCTACCTAACCAACTGAAGCTATGTTGCCTCGCTACCTAACCAACTGAAGCGATGTTGCCGCGCTACCTAACCAACTGAAGCGATGTTGCCGCGCTACCTAACCAACTGAAGCCATGTTGCCGCGCTACCTAACCAACTGAAGCCATGTTGCTGCGCTACCTAACCAACTGAAGCCATGTTGCCTCGCTACCTAACCAACTGAAGCCATGTTGCTGCGCTACCTAACCAACTGAAGCCATGTTGCCGCGCTACCTAACCAACTGAAGCCATGTTGGTGCGCTACCTAACCAACTGAAGCCATGTTGCCGCGCTACCTAACCAACTGAAGCCATGTTGCCGCGCTACCTAACCAACTGAAGCCATGTTGCCCCCCTACCTAACCAACTGAAGCGATGTTGCCCCGCTACCTAACCAACTGAAGCGATGTTGCCCCGCTACCTAACCAACTGAAGCGATGTTGCCGCGCTACCTAACCAACTGAAGCGATGTTGCCTCGCTACCTAACCAACTGAAGCCATGTTGCCGCGTTACCTAACCAACTGAAGCCATGTTGCCGCGTTACCTAACCAACTGAAGCGATGTTGCCTCGCTACCTAACCAACTGAAGCCATGTTGCCCCCCTACCTAACCAACTGAAGCCATGTTGCCGCGCTACCTAACCAACTGAAGCCATGTTGCCGCGCTACCTAACCAACTGAAGCCATGTTGCTCCCCTACCTAACCAACTGAAGTGATGTTGCCCCCCCTACCTAACCAACTGAAGTGATGTTGCCCCCCCTACCTAACCAACTGAAGCCATGTTGCCGCGCTACCTAACCAACTGAAGCGATGTTGCCTCGCTACCTAACCAACTGAAGCGATGTTGCCTCGCTACCTAACCAACTGAAGCCATGTTGCCTCGCTACCTAACCAACTGAAGCCATGTTGCTGCGCTACCTAACCAACTGAAGCCATGTTGCCCCCCCCTACCTAACCAACTGAAGCGATGTTGCCGCGCTACCTAACCAACTGAAGCCATGTTGCCGCGCTACCTAACCAACTGAAGCCATGTTGCCTCGCTACCTAACCAACTGAAGCGATGTTGCCCCCCCCTACCTAACCAACTGAAGCGATGTTGCCGCGCTACCTAACCAACTGAAGCGATGTTGCCTCGCTACCTAACCAACTGAAGCGATGTTGCCGCGCTACCTAACCAACTGAAGCCATGTTGCCCCCCCTACCTAACCAACTGAAGCGATGTTGCCCCGCTACCTAACCAACTGAAGCCATGTTGCCCCCCCTACCTAACCAACTGAAGCCATGTTGCCCCCCTACCTAACCAACTGAAGCGATGTTGCCGCGCTACCTAACCAACTGAAGCGATGTTGCCGCGCTACCTAACCAACTGAAGCGATGTTGCCGCGTTACCTAACCAACTGAAGCGATGTTGCCGCGCTACCTAACCAACTGAAGCCATGTTGCCCCCCCTACCTAACCAACTGAAGCCATGTTGCCCCCCTACCTAACCAACTGAAGCGATGTTGCCCCCCTACCTAACCAACTGAAGCGATGTTGCCTCGCTACCTAACCAACTGAAGCGATGTTGCCCCCCCCTACCTAACCAACTGAAGCGATGTTGCCGCGCTACCTAACCAACTGAAGCCATGTTGCCGCGCTACCTAACCAACTGAAGCCATGTTGCCTCGCTACCTAACCAACTGAAGCGATGTTGCCCCCCCCTACCTAACCAACTGAAGCGATGTTGCCGCGCTACCTAACCAACTGAAGCGATGTTGCCGCGCTACCAAACCAACTGAAGCGATGTTGCCGCGCTACCTAACCAACTGAAGCCATGTTGCCCCCCCTACCTAACCAACTGAAGCGATGTTGCCCCCCCCTACCTAACCAACTGAAGCGATGTTGCCGCGCTACCTAACCAACTGAAGCTATGTTGCCTCGCTACCTAACCAACTGAAGCGATGTTGCCGCGCTACCTAACCAACTGAAGCGATGTTGCCGCGCTACCTAACCAACTGAAGCCATGTTGCCGCGCTACCTAACCAACTGAAGCCATGTTGCTGCGCTACCTAACCAACTGAAGCCATGTTGCCTCGCTACCTAACCAACTGAAGCCATGTTGCTGCGCTACCTAACCAACTGAAGCCATGTTGCCGCGCTACCTAACCAACTGAAGCCATGTTGGTGCGCTACCTAACCAACTGAAGCCATGTTGCCGCGCTACCTAACCAACTGAAGCCATGTTGCCGCGCTACCTAACCAACTGAAGCCATGTTGCCCCCCTACCTAACCAACTGAAGCGATGTTGCCCCGCTACCTAACCAACTGAAGCGATGTTGCCCCGCTACCTAACCAACTGAAGCGATGTTGCCGCGCTACCTAACCAACTGAAGCGATGTTGCCTCGCTACCTAACCAACTGAAGCCATGTTGCCGCGTTACCTAACCAACTGAAGCCATGTTGCCGCGTTACCTAACCAACTGAAGCGATGTTGCCTCGCTACCTAACCAACTGAAGCCATGTTGCCCCCCTACCTAACCAACTGAAGCCATGTTGCCGCGCTACCTAACCAACTGAAGCCATGTTGCCGCGCTACCTAACCAACTGAAGCCATGTTGCTCCCCTACCTAACCAACTGAAGTGATGTTGCCCCCCCTACCTAACCAACTGAAGTGATGTTGCCCCCCCTACCTAACCAACTGAAGCCATGTTGCCGCGCTACCTAACCAACTGAAGCCATGTTGCTCCCCTACCTAACCAACTGAAGCCATGTTGCCCCCCCTACCTAACCAACTGAAGTGATGTTGCCCCCCCTACCTAACCAACTGAAGTGATGTTGCCCCCCCTACCTAACCAACTGAAGTGATGTTGCCCCCCCTACCTAACCAACTGAAGCGATGTTGCCCCGCTACCTAACCAACTGAAGCGATGTTGCCGCGCTACCTAACCAACTGAAGCCATGTTGCCGCGCTACCTAACCAACTGAAGCCATGTTGCCGCGCTACCTAACCAACTGAAGCCATGTTGCCCCCCTACCTAACTGAAGTGTTGCCCCGCTACCTAACCAACTGAAGCCATGTTGCCGCGCTACCTAACCAACTGAAGCCATGTTGCCCCCCTACCTAACTGAAGTGTTGCCCCCCTACCTAACTGAAGCCATGTTGCCTCGCTACCTAACCAACTGAAGCCATGTTGCCGCGCTACCTAACCAACTGAAGCCATGTTGCCCCCCTACCTAACCAACTGAAGCGATGTTGCCGCGCTACCTAACCAACTGAAGCCATGTTGCTGCGCTACCTAACCAACTGAAGCCATGTTGCCCCGCTACCTAACCAACTGAAGCCATGTTGCCGCGCTACCTAACGAACTGAAGCCATGTTGCCCCTCTACCTAACGAACTGAAGCCATGTTGCCGCGCTACCTAACCAACTGAAGCCATGTTGCCCCGCTACCTAACCAACTGAAGCCATGTTGCTGCGCTACCTAACCAACTGAAGCCATGTTGCTGCGCTACCTAACCAACTGAAGCCATGTTGCCGCGCTACCTAACCAACTGAAGCCATGTTGCTGCGCTACCTAACCAACTGAAGCCATGTTGCCCCGCTACCTAACCAACTGAAGCCATGTTGCCGCGCTACCTAACCAACTGAAGCCATGTTGCCCCCCTACCTAACCAACTGAAGCCATGTTGCTGCGCTACCTAACCAACTGAAGCCATGTTGCCCCGCTACCTAACCAACTGAAGCGATGTTGCCCCCCTACCTAACCAACTGAAGCGATGTTGCCCCGCTACCTAACCAACTGAAGCGATGTTGCCCCGCTACCTAACCAACTGAAGCGATGTTGCCTCGCTACCTAACCAACTGAAGCGATGTTGCCCCGCTACCTAACCAACTGAAGCGATGTTGCCTCGCTACCTAACCAACTGAAGCGATGTTGCCTCGCTACCTAACCAACTGAAGCCATGTTGCCTCGCTACCTAACCAACTGAAGCCATGTTGCTGCGCTACCTAACCAACTGAAGCCATGTTGCCCCCCCCCTACCTAACCAACTGAAGCGATGTTGCCGCGCTACCTAACCAACTGAAGCCATGTTGCCGCGCTACCTAACCAACTGAAGCCATGTTGCCTCGCTACCTAACCAACTGAAGCGATGTTGCCCCCCCCTACCTAACCAACTGAAGCGATGTTGCCGCGCTACCTAACCAACTGAAGCGATGTTGCCTCGCTACCTAACCAACTGAAGCGATGTTGCCGCGCTACCTAACCAACTGAAGCCATGTTGCCCCCCCTACCTAACCAACTGAAGCGATGTTGCCCCCCCCTACCTAACCAACTGAAGCGATGTTGCCGCGCTACCTAACCAACTGAAGCTATGTTGCCTCGCTACCTAACCAACTGAAGCGATGTTGCCGCGCTACCTAACCAACTGAAGCGATGTTGCCGCGCTACCTAACCAACTGAAGCCATGTTGCCGCGCTACCTAACCAACTGAAGCCATGTTGCTGCGCTACCTAACCAACTGAAGCCATGTTGCCTCGCTACCTAACCAACTGAAGCCATGTTGCTGCGCTACCTAACCAACTGAAGCCATGTTGCCGCGCTACCTAACCAACTGAAGCCATGTTGGTGCGCTACCTAACCAACTGAAGCCATGTTGCCGCGCTACCTAACCAGCTGAAGCCATGTTGCCGCGCTACCTAACCAACTGAAGCCATGTTGCCCCCCTACCTAACCAACTGAAGCGATGTTGCCCCGCTACCTAACCAACTGAAGCGATGTTGCCCCGCTACCTAACCAACTGAAGCGATGTTGCCGCGCTACCTAACCAACTGAAGCGATGTTGCCTCGCTACCTAACCAACTGAAGCGATGTTGCCTCGCTACCTAACCAACTGAAGCCATGTTGCCGCGTTACCTAACCAACTGAAGCCATGTTGCCGCGTTACCTAACCAACTGAAGCGATGTTGCCTCGCTACCTAACCAACTGAAGCCATGTTGCCCCCCTACCTAACCAACTGAAGCCATGTTGCCGCGCTACCTAACCAACTGAAGCCATGTTGCCGCGCTACCTAACCAACTGAAGCCATGTTGCTCCCCTACCTAACCAACTGAAGCCATGTTGCCCCGCTACCTAACCAACTGAAGCGATGTTGCCCCCCTACCTAACCAACTGAAGCGATGTTGCCCCGCTACCTAACCAACTGAAGCGATGTTGCCCCGCTACCTAACCAACTGAAGCGATGTTGCCTCGCTACCTAACCAACTGAAGCGATGTTGCCCCGCTACCTAACCAACTGAAGCGATGTTGCCTCGCTACCTAACCAACTGAAGCGATGTTGCCTCGCTACCTAACCAACTGAAGCCATGTTGCCTCGCTACCTAACCAACTGAAGCCATGTTGCTGCGCTACCTAACCAACTGAAGCCATGTTGCCCCCCCCTACCTAACCAACTGAAGCGATGTTGCCGCGCTACCTAACCAACTGAAGCCATGTTGCCGCGCTACCTAACCAACTGAAGCCATGTTGCCTCGCTACCTAACCAACTGAAGCGATGTTGCCCCCCCCTACCTAACCAACTGAAGCGATGTTGCCGCGCTACCTAACCAACTGAAGCGATGTTGCCTCGCTACCTAACCAACTGAAGCGATGTTGCCGCGCTACCTAACCAACTGAAGCCATGTTGCCCCCCCTACCTAACCAACTGAAGCGATGTTGCCCCCCCCTACCTAACCAACTGAAGCGATGTTGCCGCGCTACCTAACCAACTGAAGCTATGTTGCCTCGCTACCTAACCAACTGAAGCGATGTTGCCGCGCTACCTAACCAACTGAAGCGATGTTGCCGCGCTACCTAACCAACTGAAGCCATGTTGCCGCGCTACCTAACCAACTGAAGCCATGTTGCTGCGCTACCTAACCAACTGAAGCCATGTTGCCTCGCTACCTAACCAACTGAAGCCATGTTGCTGCGCTACCTAACCAACTGAAGCCATGTTGGTGCGCTACCTAACCAACTGAAGCCATGTTGCCGCGCTACCTAACCAACTGAAGCCATGTTGCCGCGCTACCTAACCAACTGAAGCCATGTTGCCGCGCTACCTAACCAACTGAAGCCATGTTGCCCCCCTACCTAACCAACTGAAGCGATGTTGCCCCGCTACCTAACCAACTGAAGCGATGTTGCCCCGCTACCTAACCAACTGAAGCGATGTTGCCGCGCTACCTAACCAACTGAAGCGATGTTGCCTCGCTACCTAACCAACTGAAGCGATGTTGCCTCGCTACCTAACCAACTGAAGCCATGTTGCCGCGTTACCTAACCAACTGAAGCCATGTTGCCGCGTTACCTAACCAACTGAAGCGATGTTGCCTCGCTACCTAACCAACTGAAGCCATGTTGCCCCCCTACCTAACCAACTGAAGCCATGTTGCCGCGCTACCTAACCAACTGAAGCCATGTTGCCGCGCTACCTAACCAACTGAAGCCATGTTGCTCCCCTACCTAACCAACTGAAGTGATGTTGCCCCCCCTACCTAACCAACTGAAGTGATGTTGCCCCCCCTACCTAACCAACTGAAGCCATGTTGCCGCGCTACCTAACCAACTGAAGCCATGTTGCTCCCCTACCTAACCAACTGAAGCCATGTTGCCCCCCCTACCTAACCAACTGAAGTGATGTTGCCCCCCCTACCTAACCAACTGAAGTGATGTTGCCCCCCCTACCTAACCAACTGAAGTGATGTTGCCCCCCCTACCTAACCAACTGAAGCGATGTTGCCCCGCTACCTAACCAACTGAAGCGATGTTGCCGCGCTACCTAACCAACTGAAGCCATGTTGCCGCGCTACCTAACCAACTGAAGCCATGTTGCCGCGCTACCTAACCAACTGAAGCCATGTTGCCCCCCTACCTAACTGAAGTGTTGCCCCGCTACCTAACCAACTGAAGCCATGTTGCCGCGCTACCTAACCAACTGAAGCCATGTTGCCCCCCTACCTAACTGAAGTGTTGCCCCCCTACCTAACTGAAGCCATGTTGCCTCGCTACCTAACCAACTGAAGCCATGTTGCCGCGCTACCTAACCAACTGAAGCCATGTTGCCCCCCTACCTAACCAACTGAAGCGATGTTGCCGCGCTACCTAACCAACTGAAGCCATGTTGCTGCGCTACCTAACCAACTGAAGCCATGTTGCCCCGCTACCTAACCAACTGAAGCCATGTTGCCGCGCTACCTAACGAACTGAAGCCATGTTGCCCCTCTACCTAACGAACTGAAGCCATGTTGCCGCGCTACCTAACCAACTGAAGCCATGTTGCCCCGCTACCTAACCAACTGAAGCCATGTTGCTGCGCTACCTAACCAACTGAAGCCATGTTGCTGCGCTACCTAACCAACTGAAGCCATGTTGCCGCGCTACCTAACCAACTGAAGCCATGTTGCTGCGCTACCTAACCAACTGAAGCCATGTTGCCCCGCTACCTAACCAACTGAAGCCATGTTGCCGCGCTACCTAACCAACTGAAGCCATGTTGCCCCCCTACCTAACCAACTGAAGCCATGTTGCTGCGCTACCTAACCAACTGAAGCCATGTTGCCCCGCTACCTAACCAACTGAAGCGATGTTGCCCCCCTACCTAACCAACTGAAGCGATGTTGCCCCGCTACCTAACCAACTGAAGCGATGTTGCCCCGCTACCTAACCAACTGAAGCGATGTTGCCTCGCTACCTAACCAACTGAAGCGATGTTGCCTCGCTACCTAACCAACTGAAGCCATGTTGCCTCGCTACCTAACCAACTGAAGCCATGTTGCTGCGCTACCTAACCAACTGAAGCCATGTTGCCCCGCTACCTAACCAACTGAAGCCATGTTGCTGCGCTACCTAACCAACTGAAGCCATGTTGCTGCACTACCTAACCAACTGAAGCCATGTTGCCCCGCTACCTAACCAACTGAAGCCATGTTGCCGCGCTACCTAACCAACTGAAGCCATGTTGCTGCGCTACCTAACCAACTGAAGCCATGTTGCCCCGCTACCTAACCAACTGAAGCCATGTTGCCGCGCTACCTAACCAACTGAAGCCATGTTGCCGCGCTACCTAACCAACTGAAGCCATGTTGCCGCGCTACCTAACCAACTGAAGCGATGTTGCCCCGCTACCTAACCAACTGAAGCGATGTTGCCGCGCTACCTAACCAACTGAAGCGATGTTGCCTCGCTACCTAACCAACTGAAGGGATGTTGCCGCGCTACCTAACCAACTGAAGCCATGTTGCCGCGCTACCTAACCAACTGAAGCCATGTTGCCGCGCTACCTAACCAACTGAAGCCATGTTGCCCCCCTACCTAACTGAAGTGTTGCCCCCCTACCTAACCAACTGAATGGATGTTGCCGCGCTACCTAACCAACTGAAGCCATGTTGCCGCGCTACCTAACCAACTGAAGCCATGTTGCCCCCCTACCTAACTGAAGTGTTGCCCCGCTACCTAACCAACTGAAGCCATGTTGCCGCGCTACCTAACCAACTGAAGCCATGTTGCCCCCCTACCTAACTGAAGTGTTGCCCCCCTACCTAACTGAAGCCATGTTGCCTCGCTACCTAACCAACTGAAGCCATGTTGCCGCGCTACCTAACCAACTGAAGCCATGTTGCCGCGCTACCTAACCAACTGAAGCCATGTTGCCTCGCTACCTAACCAACTGAAGCGATGTTGCCGCGCTACCTAACCAACTGAAGCCATGTTGCCTCGCTACCTAACCAACTGAAGCCATGTTGCCGCGCTACCTAACCAACTGAAGCGATGTTGCCGCGCTACCTAACCAACTGAAGCCATGTTGCCGCGCTACCTAACCAACTGAAGCCATGTTGCCGCGCTACCTAACCAACTGAAGCCATGTTGCCCCCCTACCTAACCAACTGAAGCCATGTTGCCGCGCTACCTAACCAACTGAAGCGATGTTGCCGCGCTACCTAACCAACTGAAGCTATGTTGCCGCGCTACCTAACCAACTGAAGCGATGTTGCCGCGCTACCTAACCAACTGAAGCGATGTTGCCGCGCTACCTAACCAACTGAAGCGATGTTGCCGCGCTACCTAACCAACTGAAGCCATGTTGCCTCGCTACCTAACCAACTGAAGCGATGTTGCCGCGCTACCTAACCAACTGAAGCCATGTTGCCGCGCTACCTAACCAACTGAAGCGATGTTGCCGCGCTACCTAACCAACTGAAGCGATGTTGCCGCGCTACCTAACCAACTGAAGCTATGTTGCCGCGCTACCTAACCAACTGAAGCGATGTTGCCCCCCTACCTAACCAACTGAAGCGATGTTGCCGCGCTACCTAACCAACTGAAGCCATGTTGCCGCGCTACCTAACCAACTGAAGCCATGTTGCCCCGCTACCTAACCAACTGAAGCCATGTTGCCTCGCTACCTAACCAACTGAAGCGATGTTGCCGCGCTACCTAACCAACTGAAGCCATGTTGCCGCGCTACCTAACCAACTGAAGCGATGTTGCCGCGCTACCTAACCAACTGAAGCGATGTTGCCCCGCTACCTAACCAACTGAAGCTATGTTGCCGCGCTACCTAACCAACTGAAGCCATGTTGCCCCCCTACCTAACCAACTGAAGCGATGTTGCCGCGCTACCTAACCAACTGAAGCCATGTTGCCGCGCTACCTAACCAACTGAAGCGATGTTGCCGCGCTACCTAACCAACTGAAGCGATGTTGCCGCGCTACCTAACCAACTGAAGCCATGTTGCCGCGCTACCTAACCAACTGAAGCGATGTTGCCGCGCTACCTAACCAACTGAAGCCATGTTGCCGCGTTACCTAACCAACTGAAGCCATGTTGCCGCGCTACCTAACCAACTGAAGCCATGTTGCCCCCCTACCTAACCAACTGAAGCGATGTTGCCACGCTACCTAACCAACTGAAGCCATGTTGCCCCGCTACCTAACCAACTGAAGCCATGTTGGTGCGCTACCTAACCAACTGAAGCCATGTTGCCGCGCTACCTAACCAACTGAAGCCATGTTGCCCCGCTACCTAACCAAATGAAGGTATGTTGCCCCGCTACCTAACCAACTGAAGCGATGTTGCCTCGCTACCTAACCAACTGAAGCCATGTTGCCTCGCTACCTAACCAACTGAAGCCATGTTGCCCCCCTACATAACCAACTGAAGCGATGTTGCCGCGCTACCTAACCAACTGAAGCCATGTTGCCCCCCTACCTAACCAAATGAAGCGATGTTGCCCCCCTACCTAACCAACTGAAGCGATGTTGCCGCGCTACCTAACCAACTGAAGCGATGTTGCCGCGCTACCTAACCAACTGAAGCGATGTTGCCTCGCTACCTAACGAACTGAAGCGAAGTTGCCGCGCTCCTCGTCCTGGTCTACAACAACTTTGTTCAGATTAAACAGCCTACCCGAGCCTACTCCTTCTCATTTAGCTAACTTAATTTGGACATTTTAGTTAATTTTGCATTGATTACAGATCTCCCACTTCCAGCAGTGATTTATACTGTATATACACTAGATGGCTGACAGGGAAGCCACCGCACCTCCATCTTGGTACTCCTCCCATTCTAAAATAAAATATTTTTGGAAGCTATATTCATTTATTAAATGTCTACATTTGTTTTACTACATATATTCTATATTACAGACACCTTAATGCTTTTAAATTAAAACTGTGCTAAACATAAAAAATGTAGACAAAAACATTTCCTTAGAGTATACTTTTTTTTTTTAAGTACTAATGTTACGGTCCCTACTGACAAATACAGTGCCATCAGAAAGCATTCATAACCCAGGACTTATTCCACATGTGTTACAGCCTAGCCTGAATTCAATGTGGATGGAATTAAGTTCCTTCCCTCTGGCCCATCTACACACAATACCCCATAACGACAAAGTGAAAACATGTTTAGAAACTTTTGCCCAATATATTGAAAATAAAATATCTAAATTTACATAAGTATTCACACCCCTGAGTCAATACTTGTTAGAAATCACCTTTGGTGGTGATAACAGCTAACAGAGTCTTCCTGGGTAAATCTAAGAGCTTTGCACACTTGGATTATACAATATTTCCACAAATTTTTATGAAAGTTCTTCAAGCTTTGTCAAGTTGATCATTGCTAGTCAGCCATTTTAATATCTCATCATAGATTTTACCGATGACAAGCATACTCATAACATGATGCAGCCACCACCACGGTTGACAATATGAAGAGTGGTACCTTCCTCTCCGGCAACTGAGTTAGGAAGGACTCCTGTATGTTTGTAGAGACTGGATGTATTGATACACCATCCAAAGCTGGGTTTAACATTAGGAAAATGTGGCGCGGTTCATTTGACCGGCATCATTTTTAAAAAATGTACAGGACATTTGAGAACATCACCGGACCCATATGCATTTAGTGCGTAACCACGGTGCTCAGAATGAAAGAAATCACATTTTAGAATATGGTAATTCATATTAACAGAAAGTGAAATGTTGATGATGCAACATCCTTGGTGACAGTCGTTGGTGAATTCTGATGTATTCTAACATCAAAGTGCACCTGTCCAGATTTACGTTTTTCTCAGCCAACAAGCCATGTAACGAACACCAAAATCACTAGCCTATGTCATCGTACTTTCCCCCAACAGTTAACCTACTCTATTGGTCAGCTTTTTGAGAAAAATGTGGCTTTGAGAAGAAAGAAAAAAATGTGCCTGTTCCAAAAGACTGGGACAGTTGTAGGATGATATTTGGGATCTTCATACAACCAGGACGACGAGACTACATAACATAAAAACATTAAAAAGCTATACATCCGATAAACAGATCAGACAAAGTTTAGCGTAACCTAATATTTTTTCACATTAGCAGCGCAGCAATGCACACAAGGCAGTAGGCGACACCTACTGGTAGGTTCCATAATGCACACAAGGCAGTAGGCGACACCTACTGGTAGGTTCCATAATGCACACAAGGCAGTAGGCGACACCTACTGGTAGGTTCCATAATGCACACAAGGCAGTAGGCGACACCTACTGGTAGGTTCCATAATGCACACAAGGCAGTAGGCGACACCTACTGGTAGGTTCCATAATGCACACAAGGCAGTAGGCGACACCTACTGGTAGGTTCCATAATGCACACAAGGCAGTAGGCGACACCTACTGGTAGGTTCCATAATGCACACAAGGCAGTAGGCGACACCTACTGGTAGGTTCCATAATGCACACAAGGCAGTAGGCGACACCTACTGGTAGGTTCCATAATGCACACAAGGCAGTAGGCGACACCTACTGGTAGGTTCCATAATGCACACAAGGCAGTAGGCGACACCTACTGGTAGGTTCCATAATGCACACAAGGCAGTAGGCGACACCTACTGGTAGGTTCCATAATGCACACAAGGCAGTAGGCGACACCTACTGGTAGGTTCCATAATGCACACAAGGCAGTAGGCGACACCTACTGGTAGGTTCCATAATGCACACAAGGCAGTAGGCGACACCTACTGGTAGGTTCCATAATGCACACAAGGCAGTAGGCGACACCTACTGGTAGGTTCCATAATGCACACAAGGCAGTAGGTGACACCTACTGGTAGGTTCCATAATGCACACAAGGCAGTAGGCGACACCTACTGGTAGGTTCCATAATACACACAAGGCAGTAGGCGACACCTACTGGTAGGTTCCATAATGCACATGCGAGCAGTTTCATGTGACAGATGAAAATATCAGTTAGAAATTTAGAAAGAGAGGAGATCTAATATGCAACAACTAGCACGGGCTGCTAATATGACTAGGATTATCATCAACTAGCACGGGCTGCTAATATGACTAGAATTATCATCAACTAGCACGGGCTGCTAATATGACTAGGATTATCATCAACTAGCACGGGCTGCTAATATGACTAGGATTATCATCAACTAGCACGGGCTACTAATATGACTAGAATTATCATCAACTAGCACGGTCTGCTAATATGACTAGGATTATCATCAACTAGCACGGGCTGCTAATATGACTAGGATTATCATCAACTAGCACGGGCTGCTATAATGACTAGGATTATCATCAACTAGCATGGGATGCTAATATGACTAGAATTATCATCAACTAGCACGGGCTGCTATAATGACTAGGATTATCATCAACTAGCTAGGGCTGCTAATATGACTAGGATTATCATCAACTAGCACGGGCTGCTAATATGACTAGAATTATCATCAACTAGCACGGGCTGCTAATATGACTAGGATTATCATCAACTAGCACGGGCTGCTAATATGACTAGGATTATCATCAACTAGCACGGGCTGCTAATATGACTAGGATTATCATCAACTAGCACGGGCTGCTAATATGACTAGGATTATCATCAACTGGCACGGGATGCTAATATGACTAGGATTATCATCAACTGGCACGGGATGCTAATATGACTAGGATTATCATCAACTAGCACGGGCTGCTAATATGACTAGGATTATCATCAACTGGCACGGGATGCTAATATGACTAGGATTATCATCAACTAGCACGGGATGCTAATATGACTAGGATTATCATCAACTGGCACGGGCTGCTAATATGACTAGGATTATCATCAACTGGCACGGGATGCTAATATGACTAGGATTATCATCAACTAGCACGGGCTGCTAATATGACTAGGATTATCATCAACTAGCACGGGCTGCTAAAATGACTAGGATTATCATCAACTAGCACGGGCTGCTAATATGACTAGGATTATCATCAACTAGCACGGGCTGCTAATATGACTAGGATTATCATCAACTAGCACGGGCTGCTAATATGACTAGGATTATCATCAACTGGCACGGGATGCTAATATGACTAGGATTATCATCAACTAGCACGGGATGCTAATATGACTAGGATTATCATCAACTAGCACGGGCTGCTAATATGACTAGGATTATCATCAACTAGCACGGGCTGCTAATATGACTAGGATTATCATCAACTAGCACGGGCTGCTATAATGACTAGGATTATCATCAACTAGCACGGGCTGCTACTATGACTAGGATTATCATCAACTAGCACGGGCTGCTATAATGACTAGGATTATCATCAACTAGCACGGGCTGCTAATATGACTAGGATTATCATCAACTAGCACGGGCTGCTAATATGACTAGGATTATCATCAACTAGCACGGGCTGCTATAATGACTAGGATTATCATCAACTAGCACGGGCTGCTAATATGACTAGGATTATCATCAACTAGCACGGTATGCTAATACGACTAGGATTGTGCCGGCTGCTGGGCAACGAAAGAAAGTTGATGTAAAATAATTGAGGTGTGATACTAACCTTATAGGACTTTGGGCTAGGCTACATGAGGTGTGATACTAACCTTTTATAGCCATGCCTCATAACATGTTTTAAAAAGTTCAGAAAATGGAGTACATGTTTTCAAAATGCTAAATGGTGATGACGCCTGCCTTCCGTTGCCATTTGAGATGCTGTAGCTGCAACTCTCACGCTGTCTGACAGATTTTTCCGCTCAAAGGCTCCGTATACTGTACGAGTGTGATACATTACGAATACACTGTACACACATGCCCATTAAAACTTCAATAATGCAACTGAACCTATAGACCGAATGTGTATTTCCACTAATGAATGGGATAAAAAGCAATAGGATTTCTCTTTTCTTTTATTTTATTTGACCTTTAACTAGGCAAGTCAGTTAAGAACAAATTCTTATTTTCAATGACGGCCTAGGAACAGTGGGTTAACTGCCTGTTCAGGGGCAGAACGACAGATTTGTACCTTGTCAGCTCGGGGGTTTGAACTTGCAACCTTCCGGTTACTAGTCCAACGCTCTAACCACTAGGCTACCCTGCCGCCCCAGGACAACAACATTCTCCAGGCACCAATTTTATTGATTGGCTTCTTTTTTTAAATCAGCCAAAAGCCAGCTATTACCGGCTAAGGGAAACCCTCATCCAAAATGTAATGAATAACTTAGCCATGCTCAAAGGGATATTCAATGTCGGCCTATTTTGTTGTTAAGTTTACCAATAGGTGCCCTTTCTTGTGAGGAATGGTAAAACCTCTCTGGTCTTTGTGTCACAATCTGTGTTTCGAAATTCACTGCTCCACTGAGGAACCTAACAGATAAATTGTATGTGTGGGGGGACAGAGATGAGGTAGTCATTCAAAAATCATGTAAAACACTATTATTGCACACAGAGTGAGTCCATGCAACTTAAGGTAATTTTTACTCCTGAACTTATTTAGGCTTGCCATAACAAAAGGGGTTGAATACTTGACTCAAGCCATTTAATTTTTTTCATTAATTAATTAGTAAACATTCCCCAAAACATAATTCCACTTTAACATGATGGTGTATTGTGTGTAGGCCAGTGACACAAAACCTAAAATGTAATCAATTTTTTAATTCAGGCTTTAAGACAACAAATGTGGACAAAGTCAAGAGGTGAATACCCTGAAGGAATTGTAAATCCATTAAATTTTGTCCTTGAAAATGTGTATTGAAATACTGTAGAATTCCATTCATTCCTATGGAGGACTACTAGTTTTGACCGACGGATGGAAAGCCTCTCATTGAGTATGCAAAGCTGTCATATCAAGGCAAAGGCTGGCTACTATGAAGAATCTCAAATATGAAAATATATCTTGATTTGCTTAAAAAAAAAAAAGTTTTTGGGTTACTACATGATTCCATATGTGTTATTTCATAGTTCTGATGTCTTCACTATTATTCTACAATGTAGAAAATAGTCAAAAAATTAAAAAGAAGAAACAATGAATGAGTAAGTGTGTCCACTCTTCAGACGGGTGCTGTACATCATTGGTTGCTACACGCGGAGCCTCTGACTGGAGAGCCAACAAAAACAAGAAGCACGCGGGTAAACCTGTGCATGCTTTTTATAGGTTACACGTCATAAAAACAACATTAGAGACAGAGCAGAGAATAACAGCATGCTTTACGGGGAAATCTCCCATGGAAAGGGCATTTTAGTCCAGGACTAGACTTAATCTGTTTCTAAAAAAAACAGCTAACCTTATAGGACTATGGGCTAGGCTACATGAGGTGTGATACTAACCTTATAGGACTATGGGCTAGGCTACATGAGGTGTGATACTAACCTTATAGGACTATGGGCTAGGCTACATGAGGTGTGATACTAACCTTATAGGACTATGGGCTAGGCTACATGAGGTGTGATACTAACCTTATAGGACTATGGGCTAGGCTACATGAGGTGTGATACTAACCTTATAGGACTATGGGCTAGGCTACATGAGGTGTGATACTAACCTTATAGGACTATGGGCTAGGCTACATGAGGTGTGATACTAACCTTATAGGACTATGGGCTAGACTACATGAGGTGTGATACTAACCTTATAGGACTATGGGCTAGGCTACATGAGGTGTGATACTAACCTTATAGGACTATGGGCTAGGCTACATGAGGTATGATACTAACCTTATAGGACTATGGGCTAGGCTACATGAGGTGTGATGCTAACCTTATAGGACTATGGGCTAGGCTACATGAGATGTGATACTAACCTTATAGGACTATGGGCTAGGCTACATGAGGTGTGATACTAACCTTATAGGACTATGTGCTAGGCTACATGAGGTGTGATACTAACCTTATAGGACTATGGGCTAGGCTACATGAGGTGTGATGCTAACCTTATAGGACTATGGGCTAGACTACATGAGGTGTGATACTAACCTTATAGGACTATGGGCTAGACTACATGAGGTGTGATACTAACCTTATAGGACTATGGGCTAGGCTACATGAGGTGTGATACTAACCTTATAGGACTATGGGCTAGGCTACATGAGGTGTGATACTAACCTTATAGGACTATGGGCTAGGCTACATGAGGTGTGATACTAACCTTATAGGCCTATGGGCTAGGCTACATGAGGTGTGATACTAACCTTATAGGACTATGGGCTAGGCTACATGAGGTGTGATACTAACCTTATAGGACTATGTGCTAGGCTACATGAGGTGTGATACTAACCTCATAGGCCTATGGGCTAGGCTACATGAGGTGTGATACTAACCTTATAGGACTATGGGCTAGACTACATGAGGTGTGATAGTAACCTTATAGGACTATGGGCTAGGCTACATGAGGTGTGATACTAACCTTATAGGCCTATGGGCTAGACTACATGAGGTGTGATACTAACCTTATAGGACTATGGGCTAGGCTACATGCGGTGTGATACTAACCTTATAGGACTATGGGCTAGACCACATGAGGTGTGATACTAACCTTATAGGCCTATGGGCTAGGCTACATGAGGTGTGATACTAACCTTATAGGACTATGGGCTAGGCTACATGAGGTGTGATACTAACCTTATAGGACTATGGGCTAGGCTACATGAGGTGTGATACTAACCTTATAGGACTATGGGCTAGGCTACATGAGGTGTGATACTAACCTTATAGGACTATGGGCTAGGCTACATGAGGTGTGATACTAACCTTATAGGACTATGGGCTAGGCTACATGAGGTGTGATACTAACCTTATAGGACTATGGGCTAGGCTACATGAGGTGTGATACTAACCTTATAGGACTATGGGCTAGGCTACAAGAGGAGTGAGAATAAAAGGCGTTGTTTCTAATGCTGGGCATCATACACAAGTGAAAGGCTAATATTGTCACCCATCAGACTATTCTTGATTTAATCTCGTCTTTACATAGACTAAATAATATATGGTGTGAAATTTGTTTTCATTTATAATGGATCATTATCATGCATCTGTACTGAAACAGGGGCATTGGAAAAAATACCTGTCATCTATGCATTTAAATAGCGACGAGAGGACGCTTTTACCCGTGGTTCATTTTCATGCCAGCCAGGTAGGCTATACTCCTGTTGTAAAGAGAAGCAATGTGCTTCATATTAGGAAAGTTGAGAAATAAATATAGTAGGTCTTGCCTATTGAAAACTGATGGGTTCCTCCTCCTTTTAATAGAGGCCATCACTCTTGTTTTCTCACGCAAGCTCAAGGGCTCTCATGAAGTGTTTGATTAGAATTTTGATTACATTTGAATTGATGTCAGAGTGATTAGAGGGACAATAGAGCACTGAGTACCAGGCAGTTAACAAGTTTGGTGGCTAGTAATGACCATCAGCAGCATCAGAGCTTGGAGAAGCCTAATTACCGTGACTCAACGGTCATGTGGAATTTGACTGGCTTCATGACTCGTGACCACCAGCGTGACAGTAATGCGATCACCACAACAGCCCTAGTCCCAGGTCCAGAGTTCAGATTGAGGGCCCTATTTAGTACACTACCTTTAACTAGATCCCACCGGGCCCTGTGAACTACTTCCCCCACCGGGCCCTGTGAACTACTTCCCCCACCGGGCCCTGTGAACTACTTCCCCCACCGGGCCCTGTGAACTACTTCCCCCACCGGGCCCTGTGAACTACTTCCCCCACCGGGCCCTGTGAACTACTTCCCCCACCGGGCCCTGTGAACTACTTCCCCCACCGGGCCCTGTGAACTACTTCCCCCACCGGGCCCTGTGAACTACTTCCCCCACCGGGCCCTGTGAACTACTTCCCCCACCGGGCCCTGTGAACTACTTCCCCCACCGGGCCCTGTGAACTACTTCCCCCACCGGGCCCCCCCAAAAAAAAAAAGCCAGCAGACAAATCTCTCTCCATGAGTAGAACGAGGAGAGACATGCCACTCATTAATCACCATTCACAAAACAAAGACGACTCAGCTTCCAACACAAAATCAGCACAGTTTCAAGAGCAGCCTGCCTGCCTGGGGATGAGCTGTATTTTGTAGGTGATCTAAACACTTACTAAATGTTTACGAGCTAAGACACAGCTGGTTTTAAAAACACTTCCTAAATGTACGAGCTAAGACGGAGCTGGTTTTAAAACAATTCCTAAATGTAGGAGCTAAGACAGCTGGTTTTAAAACAATTCCAAAATGTACGAGCTAAGACACAGCTGGTTATCCCATTTCAGCAAGTTTTCTGGAGATGGTGTTACATACTGGCATTAGCGTGTAGGCTGGCTGTGTGTGTGTGTTCGCGATGAAATCCCCCTGCGTGCCCTGGGGCAGCCGTATGAGTCCTGTGGGCCCCCGTCTGACAGAGGACAGGAGCAGCACAGCGGAGCCTGTTTAACAGTCTCTCTAATATTCAAAGAGAAGAGGAATGTGCCCAATACCCCAGGGCTTTCCTGTCCCAATACCCCAGGGCTTTCCTGTCCCAATACCCCAGGGCTTTCCTGTCCCAATACCCCAGGGCTTTCCTGCCCCAATACCCCAGGGCTTTCCTGTCCCAATACCCCAGGGCTTTCCTGCCCCAATACCCCAGGGCTTTCCTGTCCCAATACCCCAGGGCTTTCCTGCCCCAATACCCCAGGGCTTTCCTGTCCCAATACCCCAGGGCTTTCCTGCCCCAATACCCCAGGGCTTTCCTGTCCCAATACCCCAGGGCTTTCCTGTCCCAATACCCCAGGGCTTTCCTGTCCCAATACCCCAGGGCTTTCCTGTCCCAATACCCCAGGGCTTTCCTGTCCCAATACCCCAGGGCTTTCCTGTCCCAATACCCCAGGGCTTTCCTGCCCCAATACCCCAGGGCTTTCCTGTCCCAATACCCCAGGGCTTTCCTGTCCCAATACCCCAGGGCTTTCCTGTCCCAATACCCCAGGGCTTTCCTGTCCCAATACCCCAGGGCTTTCCTGTCCCAATACCCCAGGGCTTTCCTGTCCCAATACCCCAGGGCTTTCCTGTCCCAATACCCCAGGGCTTTCCTGTCCCAATACCCCAGGGCTTTCCTGTCCCAATACCCCAGGGCTTTCCTGCCCCAATACCCCAGGGCAAGCCAAAATCTCAGAGCTCTCCCTTTCTCTCCCCCCCACCCCACGCTTGGAGCCCACAAAAGGTTAGGACCGGCTCTGACTACAATAGTGGGTATGGATGTGGGTACATAGACCTGCAAGGAGAAAAACAAGTCCCTGGTAATGGGAGAATTCCCCAGAGTAATGTGTGGATCTCTCCTTCTAGCAAAACAACAGCTTGCCTTATCTGGGTCTTATTGAGCTTACCTCCATACATGTAGACTGTCTCCCTCTGTGGGTTGGTAACTTGCTAGGGCTATTCTAAGTTAAGGTACATGTCTGTTTCTCTCTCTTCAAAGTGTAGCCTAATATTCCAATTGAGTCTCACAAGGCATTGACTGAATGCGATGCCAGTCCGGATGGGTTTTTCTAAAAGGAGAAACTCTCCTCCTATATGGGGTTCTACTTTCTGTTGATTTTGGGTACCAGCTTCAAAAACAGCTGAAAATATTATGAATATGGAAAAAATATATATTTCACAGAGTTTTAGAGGATACAATGATTCTCTACACTATACTGGCTTGTTTTGTTACAACCTGAAATTAGAATTTTAGCAACCAGGAAATGGCGGAGTGATTTCTGCATGGAGTACCTTGACAACACACCAGACTCAATAGGGATAGCCACCGACAACACACCAGACTCAATAGGGATAGCCACTGGGGGGGGGGGGGGATTGGGAAAGACAATTGGTGTTTCTCAATATTGCATACTACCATGCTCCAAGCATGCAAAATGAAGCACGGAACAGTCAGCATAAGAGAAAACCAGAGGGCAGTAAGAGAAAACCAGAGGGCAGTAAAGAGAAAACCAGAGGGCAGTAAAGAGAAAACCAGAGGGCAGTAAAGAGAAAACCAGAGGGCAGTAAAGAGAAAACCAGAGGGCAGTAAAGAGAAAACCAGAGGGCAGTAAAGAGAAAACCAGAGGGCAGTAAAGAGAAAACCAGAGGGCAGTAAGAGAAAACCAGAGGGCAGTAAAGAGAAAACCAGAGGGCAGTAAAGAGAAAACCAGAGGGCAGTAAAGAGAAAACCAGAGGGCAGTAAAGAGAAAACCAGAGGGCAGTAAAGAGAAAACCAGAGGGCAGTAAGAGAAAACCAGAGGGCAGTAAGAGAAAACCAGAGGGCAGTAAGAGAAAACCAGAGGGCAGTAAGAGAAAACCAGAGGGCAGTAAGAGAAAACCAGAGGGCAGTAAGAGAAAACCAGAGGGCAGTAAGAGAAAACCAGAGGGCAGTAAGCGTGCATCGATGCAAGCTTCAACTGAAATATTCCCAGGATTGTTGACGTAATGTTACAAGCACGTAAAAAAAAAAAAAAAGTGATGCCAAATGTCTTGAAAACAAAACAATGGCCATCTACCCTTCATAACATTAGGTTTAGGTCGGGGGTTTTTACATGTAAAACTACCTGGTTAGCTGATAATAATGAAGTTAGCTAGATGTATACAATTCACATATAGCTAGCTGATAATTATGAAGCTAGCTAGATGAATACTATTCACATATAGCTAGCTGATAATTATGAAGTTAGCTAGATGTATACTATTCACATATAGCCAGCTGATAATTATGAAGTTAGTTAGATGAATACTATTCACATATAGCTAGCTGATAATTATGAAGTTAGTTAGATGAATACTATTCACATATAGCTAGCTGATAATTACGAAGTTAGTTAGATGTATACTATTCACATATAGCCAGCTGATAATTATGAAGTTAGCTAGATGAATACTATTCACATATAGCCAGCTGATTATTATGAAGTTAGCTAGACAAATACTATTCACATATAGCCAGCTACCACAGTATAAACAGGACAGCTGCCCACACAGCCAGACAAGAGCAACCAGCTACCTGGAGGGATAACTCTGGTCCTGAAGCCCTGGGTAAACACAGGGTACACATTCCAAATTGAACCCTATTCCCTATATAGTGCACTACTTTTGATTGATCAAAGCCACATCAGAGGCACTATTTCGGGAATAGGGTGCCATAGGGTCCTGGTCTAAAGTAGTGCACTATATAAGGAATAGTGTGCCATAGGGTCCTGGTCTAAAGTAGTGCACTATGTAAGGAATAGGGTGCCATTTGGGACATGGACCACCATGTTGGCTGGGTAAGGAGAGGAGCTGTGGATCATGTTGCAGCCCATAGAGCAGGAGGACAATAGGTAGCTAGCAGGGGTGGGTGGGTGGTAGCCAGGTAGTAGGATGACACGGCCCAGCCAAGTAGGTAGGTAGATAGAACAAAGACTTTCCTGTGTAACTGCACCTCCCAGAGTCTCTTTCTAAGCAGAGCCTCCATCCGTGAGAGCACAGGAGATAAACACCGAGTCCCCGTCTGGCCCCTCCAGACAGATAATCTGGGCAGGCTCGGCAGCGTAACAGGGCTAAAGCTATGGGACAGTGAGGCGAGGTAAACAAATGCAAATGTCTGGATTGCAGTTTCTCCAGCTTTCAAGGTAAGGAAACAAAGTCATTTAATGATTTGGGTGAACGAGGCTACCCCGGTACTACTCGACCCTTAACCCCCTTCCTGATGTAACTCCCATTACCACCGTCCTGGTATAACTACCGTTACCCTGCTTCAAACTATCAACCCTAAACAACCCCCATGATGCTTTGTTCCCCCATCGCCTCTCCTCTCATCTCATCTTTTCTACCCTCCTCTCCTACCCTCTCATCCTCCTCTTTTCCTCCCCTCCACATGTCTGCTGTAGAGACAAGAAAGAGAATTAGAAAAAAAGTTTCAGTCATGGAAATAAAAGTGCTGAAAACATGTTGGTTCAGTATTTAAAAAGAAGATGGAGAACAGGTATAGTATAGTATAGCATTAAAAACACTGGAGTTTTAGTGCAGGTAAAGCCTACTAGTGTAAGCTAAAGCTACCTAGCAAAGAAAATACAGTTGAAGTCAGAAGTTTACATAAACTAGTTTTAATGACTCCAAACTAAGCGTTTCAACCACTCCACAAATTTCTTATTAACAAACTATAGTTTTGGCAAGTCGGTTAGGACATCTAATTTGTGCATGACAAGTCATTTTTCCAACAATTGTTTACAGACAGATTATTTCAATTATAATTCACTGTATCACAATTCCAGTGGGTCAGAAGTTCATACACTAAGTTGACTGTGCCTTTAAAAAGCTTGGAAAATTCCAGAAAATGATGTCATGGCTTTAGAAGCTTCTGATCGGCTAATTGATATCATTTGAGTCAATTGGAGGTGTACCTGTGGATGTACTTCAAACTCAGTGACCCTCTGCTTGACATCATGGGAAAATCAAAAGAAGTCATCCAAGACTTCAGAAAAAAATTGTAGGCCTCCACAAGTCTAGTTCATCCTTGGGAGGAATTTCAAAACAGCTGAAGGTACCACGTTCATCTGTACAAACAATATGTATGAACATCATGGGACCACGCAGCCGTCATACCGCTCAGGACGGAGACGCATTTTGTCTTCTAGAGACTAACGTACTTTGGTACGAAAAGTCCAAATAAATCCCAGAACAACAGCAAAGGACCTTGTGAAGATGCTGGAGGAAACAGGTACAAAAGTATCTATATCCACAGTAAAAACGAGTCCAATATCGTCAAAACCTGAAAGGCCGCTCAGCAAGGAAGAAGCCACTGCTCAAAAAAACGCCATAAAAAAGCCAGACTACGGTTTGCAACTGCACAGGGGGACAAAGAAATGTCCTCTGGTCTGATGAAACAAAAGTAGAACTGTTTGGCTATAATGAACATCGTTGTGTTTGGAGGGAAAAGGGGGAGGCTTGCAAGCCGAAGAACACCATCCCAACCGTGAAGTACGGGGGTGGCAGCATCATGTTGTGGGGGTGCTTTGCTGCAGGAGGGACTGGTGCACTTCACAAAATAGATGGCATCATGAGTCAGGAAAATTATGTGGATATATTGAAGCAACATCTCAAGACATCAGTCAGGAAGTTAAAGCTTGGTCGCAAATGGGTCTTCCAAATGGACAATGACCCCAAGCACACTTTCAAAGTTGAGGCAAACGGGCTTAAGGACAACAAAGTCAAGGTATTGGAGTGGCCATCACAAAGCCCTGACCTCAATCCTATAGAAAAGTTGTGGGCAGAACT
The DNA here is from genome assembly GCF_013265735.2 of Oncorhynchus mykiss. Classification (NCBI taxonomy): domain Eukaryota; kingdom Metazoa; phylum Chordata; class Actinopteri; order Salmoniformes; family Salmonidae; genus Oncorhynchus; species Oncorhynchus mykiss. Next base: position 96,496,755 of record NC_048569.1, on the reverse strand, counting down.
GAAAAAGTGTGTGCGAGTAAGGAGGCCTACAAACCTGACTCCGTTACACAAGCTCTGTCAGGAGGAATGGGCCAAAATTCACCCCTTATTGTGGGAAGCTTGTGGAAGGCTACCCAAAACATTTGACCCAAGTTAAACAATTTAAAGGCAATGCTACAAAATACTAATTGAGTATATGTACATTTCTGATGCATTGGGAATGTGATGGAAGAAATAAAAGCTGAAGTAAATCATTCTCTCTACTATTATTCTGACATTTCACATTCTTCAAATATAGTGGTGATCCTAACTGATGATACAATCTTCGGCAAAATCATTCGCAAGGAGATTCCTGCAAAAATATTATTTGAAGATCCTATCTAAAACAGATAATTGTTACTAGGATTAAATGTCAGGAATTGTGAAAAACTGAGTTTAACTGTATTTGGCTACGGTGTATGTAAACTCCCGACTTCAACTGTAAATACAAATAAATCGTTACAAGACAAAAGTAGCATCGTCCAAAATAATATTGCGATATGTTAACTATCGATACCCCCCACAGCATATGTCCGAACATTTGGACTGAGATCAGACAAATCAACACTGATTCCCTTTCTGTTGTGGAGCAATGGTATGAACTGAACAGTGATCAGTGTCTGTGAGAAACTTCATAAATTAACTGGACTGAGCTGAAAACACAGGACAGGTGAACGCAATATAGTGGACACCTGGTCCCAGTGTCCAGGTCTCTCTCTAACATCAACATAGTGGATGCCTAGTCCCAGTGTCCAGGTCTCTCACATCAACATAGTGGATGCCTAGTCCCAGGTCTCTCACATCAACATAGTGGATGCCTAGTCCCAGGTCTCTCACATCAACATAGTGGATGCCTAGTCCCAGGTCTCTCACATCAACATAGTGGATGCCTAGTCCCAGTGTCCAGGTCTCTCTCACATCAACATAGTGGATGCCTAGTCCCAGTGTCCAGGTCTCTCTCACATCAACATAGTGGATGTCTAGTCCCAGTGTCCAGGTCTCTCACATCAACATAGTGGATGCCTAGTCCCAGGTCTCTCACATCAACATAGTGGATGCCTAGTCCCAGTGTCCAGGTCTCTCTCACATCAACATAGTGGATGCCTAGTCCCAGTGTCCAGGTCTCTCACATCAACATAGTGGATGCCTAGTCCCAGTGTCCAGGTCTCTAACACATCAACATAGTGGATGGCTAGTCCCAGTGTCCAGGTCTCTCACATCAACATAGTGGATGCCTAGTCCCAGTGTCCAGGTCTCTCACATCAACATAGTGGATGTCTAGTCCCAGTGTCCAGGTCTCTCTAACATCAACATAGTGGATGGCTAGTCCCAGTGTCCAGGTCTCTCTCACATCAACATAGTGGATGCCTAGTCCCAGTGTCCAGGTCTCTCACATCAACATAGTGGATGTCTAGTCCCAGTGTCCAGGTCTCTCACATCAACATAGTGGATGCCTAGTCCCAGTGTCCAGGTCTCTCACATCAACATAGTGGATGTCTAGTCCCAGTGTCCAGGTCTCTCACATCAACATAGTGGATGCCTAGTCCCAGTGTCCAGGTCTCTAACATCAACATAGTGGATGTCTAGTCCCAGGTCTCTCACATCAACATAGTGGATGTCTAGTCCCAGTGTCCAGGTCTCTAACATCAACATAGTGGATGTCTAGTCCCAGGTCTCTAACATCAACATAGTGGATACCTAGTCCCAGGTCTCTCACATCAACATAGTGGATGCCTAGTCCCAGGTCTCTCACATCAACATAGTGGATGTCTAGTCCCAGGTCTCTCACATCAACATAGTGGATGCCTAGTCCCAGTGTCCAGGTCTCTCACATCAACATAGTGGATGCCTAGTCCCAGTGTCCAGGTCTCTCTCACATCAACATAGTGGATGTCTAGTCCCAGTGTCCAGGTCTCTCTCACATCAACATAGTGGATGTCTAGTCCCAGTGTCCAGGTCTCTCACACATCAACATAGTGGATGGCTAGTCCCAGGTCTCTCACATCAACATAGTGGATGGCTAGTCCCAGTGTCCAGGTCTCTCTCACATCAACATAGTGGATGCCTAGTCCCAGTGTCCAGGTCTCTCACATCAACATAGTGGATGCCTAGTCCCAGTGTCCAGGTCTCTCACATCAACATAGTGGATGCCTAGTCCCAGTGTCCAGGTCTCTAACATCAACATAGTGGATGGCTAGTCCCAGTGTCCAGGTCTCTCTAACATCAACATAGTGGATGCCTAGTCCCAGTGTCCAGGTCTCTCTCACATCAACATAGTGGATGCCTAGTCCCAGTGTCCAGGTCTCTCACATCAACATAGTGGATGGCTAGTCCCAGTGTCCAGGTCTCTCACATCAACATAGTGGATGCCTAGTCCCAGTGTCCAGGTCTCTAACATCAACATAGTGGATGTCTAGTCCCAGTGTCCAGGTCTCTCACATCAACATAGTGGATGTCTAGTCCCAGTGTCCAGGTCTCTAACACATCAACATAGTGGATGTCTAGTCCCAGTGTCCAGGTCTCTCTCACATCAACATAGTGGATGCCTAGTCCCAGTGTCCAGGTCTCTCACATCAACATAGTGGATGCCTAGTCCCAGTGTCCAGGTCTCTAACACATCAACATAGTGGATGTCTAGTCCCAGTGTCCAGGTCTCTCTCACATCAACATAGTGGATGCCTAGTCCCAGTGTCCAGGTCTCTCTCACATCAACATAGTGGATGTCTAGTCCCAGTGTCCAGGTCTCTAACATCAACATAGTGGATGTCTAGTCCCAGTGTCCAGGTCTCTCACATCAACATAGTGGATGGCCAGTCCCAGTGTCCAGGTCTCTCACATCAACATAGTGGATGCCTAGTCCCAGTGTCCAGGTCTCTCTAACATCAACATAGTGGATGCCTAGTCCCAGTGTCCAGGTCTCTCACATCAACATAGTGGATGTCTAGTCCCAGTGTCCAGGTCTCTCACACATCAACATAGTGGATGGCTAGTCCCAGTGTCCAGGTCTCTCACATCAACATAGTGGATGTCTAGTCCCAGGTCTCTCACATCAACATAGTGGATGCCTAGTCCCAGGTCTCTCACATCAACATAGTGGATGCCTAGTCCCAGGTCTCTCACATCAACATAGTGGATGCCTAGTCCCAGGTCTCTCACATCAACATAGTGGATGTCTAGTCCCAGGTCTCTCACATCAACATAGTGGATGCCTAGTCCCAGGTCTCTCACATCAACATAGTGGATGCCTAGTCCCAGGTCTCTCACATCAACATAGTGGATGCCTAGTCCCAGTGTCCAGGTCTCTCACATCAACATAGAGGATGCCTAGTCCCAGGTCTCTCACATCAACATAGTGGATGTCTAGTCCCAGTGTCCAGGTCTCTCTAACATCAACATAGTGGATGTCTAGTCCCAGGTCTCTCTAACATCAACATAGTGGATGCCTAGTCCCAGTGTCCAGGTCTCTCACATCAACATAGTGGATGCCTAGTCCCAGGTCTCTCTAACATCAACATAGTGGATGCCTAGTCCCAGTGTCCAGGTCTCTAACACATCAACATAGTGGATGCCTAGTCCCAGTGTCCAGGTCTCTCACATCAACATAGTGGATGGCTAGTCCCAGTGTCCAGGTCTCTCTCACATCAACATAGTGGATGGCTAGTCCCAGTGTCCAGGTCTCTCTCACATCAACATAGTGGATGTCTAGTCCCAGTGTCCAGGTCTCTCTCACATCAACATAGTGGATGCCTAGTCCCAGTGTCCAGGTCTCTCACATCAACATAGTGGATGTCTAGTCCCAGTGTCCAGGTCTCTCTCACATCAACATAGTGGATGCCTAGTCCCAGTGTCCAGGTCTCTCACATCAACATAGTGGATGTCTAGTCCCAGTGTCCAGGTCTCTCACATCAACATAGTGGATGGCTAGTCCCAGTGTCCAGGTCTCTCTAACATCAACATAGTGGATGCCTAGTCCCAGTGTCCAGGTCTCTCACACATCAACATAGTGGATGGCTAGTCCCAGTGTCCAGGTCTCTCACATCAACATAGTGGATGTCTAGTCCCAGGTCTCTCACATCAACATAGTGGATGCCTAGTCCCAGTGTCCAGGTCTCTCTAACATCAACATAGTGGATGGCTAGTCCCAGTGTCCAGGTCTCTCTCACATCAACATAGTGGATGCCTAGTCCCAGTGTCCAGGTCTCTCTCACATCAACATAGTGGATGGCTAGTCCCAGTGTCCAGGTCTCTCTCACATCAACATAGTGGATGCCTAGTCCCAGTGTCCAGGTCTCTCTCACATCAACATAGTGGATGGCTAGTCCCAGTGTCCAGGTCTCTCTCACATCAACATAGTGGATGGCTAGTCCCAGTGTCCAGGTCTCTCTCACATCAACATAGTGGATGCCTAGTCCCAGTGTCCAGGTCTCTCTAACATCAACATAGTGGATGCCTAGTCCCAGTGTCCAGGTCTCTAACATCAACATAGTGGATGGCTAGTCCCAGTGTCCAGGTCTCTCACACATCAACATAGTGGATGGCTAGTCCCAGTGTCCAGGTCTCTCACACATCAACATAGTGGATGCCTAGTCCCAGTGTCCAGGTCTCTAACATCAACATAGTGGATGGCTAGTCCCAGTGTCCAGGTCTCTCACATCAACATAGTGGATGGCTAGTCCCAGTGTCCAGGTCTCTCACATCAACATAGTGGATGGCTAGTCCCAGTGTCCAGGTCTCTCACACATCAACATAGTGGATGGCTAGTCCCAGTCTCTCACATCAACATAGTGGATGTCTAGTCCCAGTGTCCAGGTCTCTCTAACATCAACATAGTGGATGCCTAGTCCCAGTGTCCAGGTCTCTCTAACATCAACATAGTGGATGCCTAGTCCCAGTGTCCAGGTCTCTCTCACATCAACATAGTGGATGTCTAGTCCCAGGTCTCTCACATCAACATAGTGGATGCCTAGTCCCAGTGTCCAGGTCTCTCACATCAACATAGTGGATGCCTAGTCCCAGTGTCCAGGTCTCTAACATCAACATAGTGGATGTCTAGTCCCAGTGTCCAGGTCTCTCTCACATCAACATAGTGGATGTCTAGTCCCAGTGTCCAGGTCTCGCTCACATCAACATAGTGGATGTCTAGTCCCAGTGTCCAGGTCTCTCTCACATCAACATAGTGGATGCCTAGTCCCAGTGTCCAGGTCTCTCTAACATCAACATAGTGGATGCCTAGTCCCAGTGTCCAGGTCTCTAACATCAACATAGTGGATGGCTAGTCCCAGTGTCCAGGTCTCTCACACATCAACATAGTGGATGGCTAGTCCCAGTGTCCAGGTCTCTCACACATCAACATAGTGGATGCCTAGTCCCAGTGTCCAGGTCTCTAACATCAACATAGTGGATGGCTAGTCCCAGTGTCCAGGTCTCTCACATCAACATAGTGGATGGCTAGTCCCAGTGTCCAGGTCTCTCACATCAACATAGTGGATGGCTAGTCCCAGTGTCCAGGTCTCTCACACATCAACATAGTGGATGGCTAGTCCCAGTGTCCAGGTCTCTCACATCAACATAGTGGATGTCTAGTCCCAGTGTCCAGGTCTCTCTAACATCAACATAGTGGATGCCTAGTCCCAGTGTCCAGGTCTCTCTAACATCAACATAGTGGATGCCTAGTCCCAGTGTCCAGGTCTCTCTCACATCAACATAGTGGATGCCTAGTCCCAGTGTCCAGGTCTCTCTCACATCAACATAGTGGATGCCTAGTCCCAGTGTCCAGGTCTCTCACATCAACATAGTGGATGCCTAGTCCCAGGTCTCTCATATCAACATAGTGGATGCCTAGTCCCAGTGTCCAGGTCTCTAACATCAACATAGTGGATGTCTAGTCCCAGTGTCCAGGTCTCTCTCACATCAACATAGTGGATGGCTAGTCCCAGTGTCCAGGTCTCTCTCACATCAACATAGTGGATGTCTAGTCCCAGTGTCCAGGTCTCTAACATCAACATAGTGGATGTCTAGTCCCAGTGTCCAGGTCTCTCTCACATCAACATAGTGGATGCCTAGTCCCAGGTCTCTCTAACATCAACATAGTGGATGCCTAGTCCCAGTGTCCAGGTCTCTCTCACATCAACATAGTGGATGCCTAGTCCCAGTGTCCAGGTCTCTCTCACATCAACATAGTGGATGCCTAGTCCCAGTGTCCAGGTCTCTCTCACATCAACATAGTGGATGTCTAGTCCCAGTGTCCAGGTCTCTCTAACATCAGTACAGAGAAAATAAGAGAGAAACATTTTAAATATTCAGATGCGTCCTCGGACTAGAAGTTGTTATAAGCGGAGCATGAAGTGCTGAATCGTAGCCTAGATATTTACATCGGGGTAACCACAACTAACTGGGCGAAGGCGTTTGTTGATCATCCAGTGAGCCGTTTAAGAAGTTGTTATGGCTCTTGGTTGAACCTTTGAGGAATGTTTGGTTCACACTTGGCTGAGAATGTACAATAGTGATACTGGTACAGAGTAAAAGTTGAGTCTATCTGGTGTTTTGTGAAAATAAAGGAGCAGACCACTGCCTTGTATAGTTGGGGGTGTTTGGGGTAGACCATCTTGTCAACATATGGGGTGTTTGGACCTCATTAGCATACCAACCTTAGTAATAAATTACACCTCTTTTAAAACTTCTGTGTAAGAGACCCCCCCCCCCCCCCCCCTCCACACAGATGGTCTTCTGTATAAGAGACCCCCCCCTACACACAGACGGTCTTCTATATAAGAGACCCCCACCCCCCCTCCACACAGACGGTCTTCTGTATAAGAGGCCCCCCCCCCCTCCACACAGACGGTCTTCTATATAAGAGACCCCCCCCGCCACACAGACGGTCTTCTATATAAGAGACCCCCCCCCCTCCACACAGACGGTCTTCTATATAAGAGACCCCCCCGTCCACACAGACGGTCTTCTATATAAGAGACCCCCACCCCCCCTCCACACAGACGGTCTTCTGTATAAGGTATAAGAGACCCCCACCCCCCCTCCACACAGATGGTCTTCTGTATAAGAGACCCCCCCCCTTCCACACAGATGGTCTTCTGTATAAGAGACCCCCCCCCTCCACACAGATGGTCTTCTGTATAAGAGACCCCCCCCCCCCTCCACACAGACGGTCTTCTATATAAGAGACCCCCCCCGCCACACAGACGGTCTTCTATATAAGAGACCCCCCCCCGCCACACAGACGGTCTTCTATATAAGAGACCCCCCCCCCTCCACACAGACGGTCTTCTATATAAGAGACCCCCCCGTCCACACAGACAGTCTTCTATATAAGAGACCCCCACCCCCCCTCCACACAGACGGTCTTCTATATAAGAGACCCCCCCCGCCACACAGACGGTCTTCTATATAAGAGACCCCCCCCCGCCACACAGACGGTCTTCTATATAAGAGACCCCCCCCCCTCCACACAGACGGTCTTCTATATAAGATACCCCCCCGTCCACACAGACGGTCTTCTGTATAAGAGACCCCCCCCCCCCCCCCCGTCCACACAGATGGTCTTCTGTATAAGAGAACCCCCCCCCATCAGTCCTAATACCAACCAGGGGAGTGAGAGATTAGCGCTAGTGGTCAGAGGCTGGGGTCAGAGGCTGGGGTCAGAGGCTGGGGTCAGAGGCTGGGGTCAGAGGCAGTAAAACACTTTCAGATGGGACTCCACTTCCAGGTCAACTTCACAGAGCTGCTGCCTGAGGTGCTGGTGGGAGAGCTGGTCAGTGTTCATTTGATTTGGAAATTGATTTGAAGAGGCTCTATGGTGAAACATCAAGCCACAACAGGCTAGTATTATGAGAATTTAGAAACCACAAACACGTGTGGGCGCACACACAGATCTGCAGAACACATACACAGATCTGCAGGACACACACACAGATCTGCAGGACACACACACAGATCTGCAGGACACACACACAGATCTGCAGGACGGACACACACACAGATCTGCAGGTCACACACACACACAGATCTGCAGGTCACACACACACACAGATCTGCAGGTCACACACACACACAGATCTGCAGGTCACACACACACACAGATCTGCAGGTCACACACACACACAGATCTGCAGGTCACACACACACACAGATCTGCAGGTCACACACACACACACAGATCTGCAGGTCACACACACACAGATCTGCAGGTCACACACACACACACAGATCTGCAGGTCACACACACACACACACACAGATCACACACACAGATCTGCAGGTCACACACATTTACACACAGATCTGCAGGTTACACACATTTACACACAGATCTGCAGGTCACACACATACACACACAGATCTGCAGGTCACACACATACACACACAGATCTGCAGGTCACACACACACAGCTGATAATGAATCTGCTGATGAAAAGTTCATTTTCAATAAATAAGGGTATTTCCATGTTTTTCCTTCTGCTTGTTCATGTGGACGTTTCTTAAAATGGGGAAAATGAATGACCGGTCTTCTTTCTTAATCTACTTTTACTAGTTTCTAGAGTGCTGGGGATCCGAGTCTGTCCAGAGGACACCAGGAGGAGATGGGGATCCGAGTCTGTCCAGAGGACACCAGGAGGAGATGGGGATCCGAGTCTGTCCAGAGGACACCAGGAGGAGATGGGGATCCGAGTCTGTCCAGAGGACACCAGGAGGAGATGGGGATCCGAGTCTGTCCAGAGGACACCAGGAGGAGATGGGGATCCGAGTCTGTCCAGAGGACACCAGGAGGAGATGGGGATCCGAGTCTGTCCAGAGGACACCAGGAGGAGATGGGGATCCGAGTCTGTCCAGAGGACACCAGGAGGAGATGGGGATCCGAGTCTGTCCAGAGGACACCAGGAGGAGATGGGGATCCGAGTCTGTCCAGAGGACACCAGGAGGAGATGGGGATCCGAGTCTGTCCAGAGGACACCAGGAGGAGATGGGGATCTCTTTAGCCCCACCAGACGAGGGGGGTGGAGAAGAGAGGAGAGAACGCCAGGTGAAGCACCCAGTGTCAAACAGAAGGATTTACGAGACAAGTCACCAGCCTGACTGTCAGTCATGTGGGAAAACAATTAGTGATGCTGCGGTCTGTGTCGAAGCCTGGAGGAAAAGCCCGGGTTCCCTTTAAGAGGTCTGGTTCTCTGAAGGTTATGTCTGGGTCTGGTTCTCTGAAGGTTATGTCTGGGTCTGGTTCTCTGAAGGCTATGTCTGGGTGCCTTTAAGAGATCTGGTTCTCTGAAGGTTATGTCTGGGTCTGGTTCTCTGAAGGCTATGTCTGGGTCTGGTTCTCTGAAGGCTATGTCTGGGTGCCTTTAAGAGATCTGGTTCTCTGAAGGTTATGTCTGGGTCTGGTTCTCTGAAGGCTATGTCTGGGTGCCTTTAAGAGGTCTGGTTCTCTGAAGGTTATGTCTGGTTCTCTGAAGGTTATGTCTGGGTCTAGTTCTCTGAAGGCTATGTCTGGGTCTGGTTCTCTGAAGGCTATGTCTGGGTCTGGTTCTCTGAAGGCTATGTCTGAGTCTGGTTCTCTGAAGGCTATGTCTGGGTGCCTTTAAGAGGTCTGGTTCTCTGAAGGTTATGTCTGGTTCTCTGAAGGTTATGTCTGGGTCTGGTTCTCTGAAGGCTATGTCTGGGTGCCTTTAAGAGGTCTGGTTCTCTGAAGGTTATGTCTGGTTCTCTGAAGGTTATGTCTGGGTCTGGTTCTCTGAAGGCTATGTCTGGGTGCCTTTAAGAGATCTGGTTCTCTGAAGGTTATGTCTGGGTCTGGTTCTCTGAAGGCTATGTCTGGGTCTGGTTCTCTGAAGGCTATGTCTGGGTCTGGTTCTCTGAATGCTATGTCTGGGTGCCTTTAAGAGATCTGGTTCTCTGAAGGTTATGTCTGGTTCTCTGAAGGTTATGTCTGGGTCTGGTTCTCTGAAGGCTATGTCTGGGTCAGGTTCTCTGAAGGCTATGTCTGGGTCTGGTTCTCTGAAGGCTATGTCTGGGTCTGGTTCTCTGAAGGCTATGTCTGGGTCTGGTTCTCTGAAGGCTATGTCTGGGTCTGGTTCTCTGAATGCTATGTCTGGGTGCCTTTAAGAAGTCTGGTTCTCTGAAGGTTATGTCTGGTTCTCTGAAGGTTATGTCTGGGTCTGGTTCTCTGAAGGCTATGTCTGGGTGCCTTTAAGAGGTCTGGTTCTCTGAAGGTTATGTCTGGTTCTCTGAAGGTTATGTCTGGGTCTGGTTCTCTGAAGGCTATGTCTGGGTGCCTTTAAGAGATCTGGTTCTCTGAAGGTTATGTCTGGGTCTGGTTCTCTGAAGGTTATGTCTGGGTCTGGTTCTCTGAAGGCTATGTCTGGGTCTGGTTCTCTGAATGCTATGTCTGGGTGCCTTTAAGAGATCTGGTTCTCTGAAGGTTATGTCTGGTTCTCTGAAGGTTATGTCTGGGTCTGGTTCTCTGAAGGCTATGTCTGGGTCAGGTTCTCTGAAGGCTATGTCTGGGTCTGGTTCTCTGAAGGCTATGTCTGGGTGCCTTTAAGAGATCTGGTTCTCTGAAGGTTATGTCTGGGTCTGGTTCTCTGAAGGCTATGTCTGGGTCTGGTTCTCTGAAGGTTATGTCTGGGTCTGTTTCTCTGAAGGCTATGTCTGGGTGCCTTTAAGAGGTCTGGTTCTCTGAAGGTTATGTCTGGTTCTCTGAAGGCTATGTCTGGGTGCCTTTAAGAGGTCTGGTTCTCTGAAGGCTATGTCTGGGTCTGGTTCTCTGAAGGCTATGTCTGGGTCTGGTTCTCTGAAGGCTATGTCTGGGTCTGGTTCTCTGAAGGCTATGTCTGGGTCTGGTTCTCTGAAGGCTATGTCTGGGTCTGGTTCTCTGAAGGCTATGTCTGGGTGCCTTTAAGAGGTCTGGTTCTCTGAAGGTTATGTCTGGTTCTCTGAAGGTTATGTCTGGGTCTAGTTCTCTGAAGGCTATGTCTGGGTCTGGTTCTCTGAAGGCTATGTCTGGGTCTGGTTCTCTGAAGGCTATGTCTGAGTCTGGTTCTCTGAAGGCTATGTCTGGGTGCCTTTAAGAGGTCTGGTTCTCTGAAGGTTATGTCTGGTTCTCTGAAGGTTATGTCTGGGTCTGGTTCTCTGAAGGCTATGTCTGGGTGCCTTTAAGAGGTCTGGTTCTCTGAAGGTTATGTCTGGTTCTCTGAAGGTTATGTCTGGGTCTGGTTCTCTGAAGGCTATGTCTGGGTGCCTTTAAGAGATCTGGTTCTCTGAAGGTTATGTCTGGGTCTGGTTCTCTGAAGGCTATGTCTGGGTCTGGTTCTCTGAAGGCTATGTCTGGGTCTGGTTCTCTGAATGCTATGTCTGGGTGCCTTTAAGAGATCTGGTTCTCTGAAGGTTATGTCTGGTTCTCTGAAGGTTATGTCTGGGTCTGGTTCTCTGAAGGCTATGTCTGGGTCAGGTTCTCTGAAGGCTATGTCTGGGTCTGGTTCTCTGAAGGCTATGTCTGGGTCTGGTTCTCTGAAGGCTATGTCTGGGTGCCTTTAAGAGGTCTGGTTCTCTGAAGGTTATGTCTGGTTCTCTGAAGGCTATGTCTGGGTCTGGTTCTCTGAAGGCTATGTCTGAGTCTGGTTCTCTGAAGGCTATGTCTGGGTGCCTTTAAGAGGTCTGGTTCTCTGAAGGTTATGTCTGGTTCTCTGAAGGTTATGTCTGGGTCTAGTTCTCTGAAGGCTATGTCTGGGTCTGGTTCTCTGAAGGCTATGTCTGGGTCTGGTTCTCTGAAGGCTATGTCTGAGTCTGGTTCTCTGAAGGCTATGTCTGGGTGCCTTTAAGAGGTCTGGTTCTCTGAAGGTTATGTCTGGTTCTCTGAAGGTTATGTCTGGGTCTGGTTCTCTGAAGGCTATGTCTGGGTGCCTTTAAGAGGTCTGGTTCTCTGAAGGTTATGTCTGGTTCTCTGAAGGTTATGTCTGGGTCTGGTTCTCTGAAGGCTATGTCTGGGTGCCTTTAAGAGATCTGGTTCTCTGAAGGTTATGTCTGGGTCTGGTTCTCTGAAGGCTATGTCTGGGTCTGGTTCTCTGAAGGCTATGTCTGGGTCTGGTTCTCTGAATGCTATGTCTGGGTGCCTTTAAGAGATCTGGTTCTCTGAAGGTTATGTCTGGTTCTCTGAAGGTTATGTCTGGGTCTGGTTCTCTGAAGGCTATGTCTGGGTCAGGTTCTCTGAAGGCTATGTCTGGGTCTGGTTCTCTGAAGGCTATGTCTGGGTCTGGTTCTCTGAAGGCTATGTCTGGGTCTGGTTCTCTGAAGGCTATGTCTGGGTCTGGTTCTCTGAAGGCTATGTCTGGGTCTGGTTCTCTGAAGGTTATGTCTGGGTCTGGTTCTCTGAAGGCTATGTCTGGGTCTGGTTCTCTGAAGGCTATGTCTGGGTCTGGTTCTCTGAAGGCTATGTCTGGGTCTGGTTCTCTGAAGGCTATGTCTGGGTCTGGTTCTCTGAAGGCTATGTCTGGGTGCCTTTAAGAGGTCTAGTTCTCTCTCTTTATCCCTAGAGGGATTCTCCTCATGACATGATGGCTCCATTTTTTTAAGTTATCCAAAAGAAAAGACAAGAGAAAATAGAATCCCAAAACAACCTTACTCCCAAATAACTGACTAGAACGTGCAATGCTCTGAATATGTGTCCATATATATTTATTTTATATAACCATGATTCCATAACAATCCATTCCTTTTAGTAAACAGCAGGCGGTGTGTGTTAAAGAGAGTGATTATATATATATATATATATATAGACCTGATCGCAACCCAGGCTTTGTGCCAACCTGAAAGGCACCAGAGACTTTTGACAAACAAAGAGCTCATCCTGGGGCTAACACTCAGCCCAGGACTACCACTGTTGAAAGGACTGCGTAAAAACACCCATTGTAAATGGGCCTCTAGTGAGCAGCTGCATTTCAACCAAACTGGCCAAGTAATATTGGCCTGCCGTACAGTTCTCTGGTTGTTCACCTGGCTAGGTAATATTGGCCCACCGTACAGTTCTCTGGTTGTTCACCTGGCTAGGTAATATTGGCCCACCGGACAACAACACTAGAGGTGGGACACACTACCAGGCTAGTGGACAACAACACTAGAGGTGGGACACACTACCAGGCTAGTGGGACAACAACACTAGAGGTGGGACACACTACCAGGCTAGTGGACAACAACACTAGAGGTGGGACACACTACCAGGCTAGTGGACAACAACACTAGAGGTGGGACACACTACCAGGCTAGTGGGACAACAACACTAGAGGTGGGACACACTACCAGGCTAGTGGACAACAACACTAGAGGTGGGACACACTACCAGGCTAGTGGACAACAACACTAGAGGTGGGACACACTACCAGGCTAGTGGACAACAACACTAGAGGTGGGACACACTACCAGGCTAGTGGACAACAACACTAGAGGTGGGACACACTACCAGGCTAGTGGACAACGACACTAGAGGTGGGACACACTACCAGGCTAGTGGACAACAACACTAGAGGTGGGACACACTACCAGGCTAGTGGACAACAACACTAGAGGTGGGGCACACTACCAGGCTAGTGGACAACAACACTAGAGGTGGGGCACACTACCAGGCTAGTGGACAACAACACTAGAGGTGGGACACACTACCAGGCTAGTGGACAACAACACTAGAGGTGGGACACACTACCAGGCTAGTGGACAACAACACTAGAGGTGGGGCACACTACCAGGCTAGTGGACAACAACACTAGAGGTGGGACACACTACCAGGCTAGTGGACAACAACACTAGAGGTGGGGCACACTACCAGGCTAGTGGACAACAACACTAGAGGTGGGACACACTACCAGGCTAGTGGACAACAACACTAGAGGTGGGACACACTACCAGGCTAGTGGACAACAACACTAGAGGTGGGGCACACTACCAGGCTAGTGGACAACAACACTAGAGGTGGGACACACTACCAGGCTAGTGGACAACAACACTAGAGGTGGGACACACTACCAGGCTAGTGGACAACAACACTAGAGGTGGGGCACACTACCAGGCTAGTGGACAACAACACTAGAGGTGGGGCACACTACCAGGCTAGTGGACAACAACACTAGAGGTGGGGCACACTACCAGGCTAGTGGACAACAACACTAGAGGTGGGTAGAAGGGCTGTAAGTGTATGTAGAAATGTATGTCACTGACTGAGTCTTTGTCCCATCTCTGTGGCAGTGTTACCTGTAGGTACTTTAGAGAAGACCCTGGTACACTGCCTGACAGACGTACTTCTAGAAAGCACCTCCGAGGGAACCTGCCTTATCCCTTTCACAGTTAGAATACAGCTGGATTTGATTTTACCAAAACAAAAAAAAAAACCTCATGTTTTCTCTACCAGGAGACGGAGAACGCAACCATACAGGACTAACCAAATTTGACAACCTCCCTTTCAGCCTGATGTGAGACAATCCAGATGGCCTAGCATCAACAAGGAGAAGTGTTTTCTAAAACTGTGGCCATATTACAGTACATAGGCCTATGTCTCACGTAACTATCGTCATATTACACTACGTAGGCCTATGTCTCACATAACTATCGTCATATTACACTACTTAGGCCTATGTCTCACGTAACTATCACCATATTACACTACTTAGGCCTATGTCTTATGAATGTAACTATCACCATATTACACTACTTAGGCCTATGTCTCACGTAACTATCACCATATTACACTACTTAGGCCTATGTCTTATGAATGTAACTATCACCATATTACACTACTTAGGCCTATGTCTCACGTAACTATCACCACATTACACTACTTAGGCCTATGTCTTATGAATGTAACTATCACCATATTACACTACTTAGGCCTATGTCTCACGTAACTATCACCATATTACACTACTTAGGCCTATGTCTCACGTAACTATCGTCATATTACACTACGTAGGCCTATGTCTCACATAACTATCGTCATATTACACTACTTAGGCCTATGTCTCACGTAACTATCACCATATTACACTACTTAGGCCTATGTCTTATGAATGTAACTATCACCATATTACACTACTTAGGCCTATGTCTCACGTAACTATCACCATATTACACTACTTAGGCCTATGTCTTATGAATGTAACTATCACCATATTACACTACTTAGGCCTATGTCTCACGTAACTATCACCACATTACACTACTTAGGCCTATGTCTTATGAATGTAACTATCACCATATTACACTACTTAGGCCTATGTCTCACGTAACTATCACCATATTACACTACTTAGGCCTATGTCTTATGAATGTAACTATTACCGTACTTATTGATTGAGGCGATCGGGGAGAAACGTGCCCTCTCCTGTAAATGCTCAGAGCAGCAAGACTCCGTCTCCAACGTTGTTTACATGGTGTGTCAGCTCCAGGGATCGGAGCAGACTGACTGTAATGTAAATACAGCCAATCATGTTCCCCCATTCAAAAAGCAGCAGAGAAATCTGAGACACGACCGGGGTGTACTCATTCAGTCCAAACCGTTGCTAACAGTTGCTAACGGGAAAAAAATAATAATAATTCAGGTAGGTCCCTCCACATTCTGTTTGCTTCCGTTTGGGTTTCTAGTGAATACTTACTTGCACATCATCATACGCACATCTATCACTCCAGTGTTAATTTGCTAAATTGTAATTACTTCACTACTATGGCCTATTTATTGCCTTTACCTCCTTACTCCATTTGCACACACTGTATATAGACTTATTGTATTATTGACTGTATGCTTGTTTATTCCATGTGTAACTCTGTGGGGTTGTCTGTGTCACACTGCTTTGCTTTATCTTGGCCAGGTCGCAGTTGTACTGCAGACAGAGATGAGAGGAGAAAAGAGAGCGCATTTTAATTGTGCCGTTAGAACGCTGACCGTGGACATTTTGCCTGACAAATAACCTCGACCCCAAAATGTCATGACCATCACAGCCCTAATGTGGTTCTACTTCCCCATATCCTACCCAACTCCTGCAGCCGCTAGCTACTCTGTGACTCCTGCAGCCGCTAGCTACTCCGTGACTCCTGCAGCCGCTAGCTACTCCGTGACTCCTGCAGCCGCTAGCTACTCCGTGACTCCTGCAGCCGCTAGCTACTCTGTGACTCCTGCAGCCGCTAGCTACTCTGTGACTCCTGCAGCCGCTAGCTACTCTGTGACTCCTGCAGCCGCTAGCTACTCTGTGACTCCTGCAGCCGCTAGCTACTCTGTGACTCCTGCAGCCGCTAGCTACTCTGTGACTCCTGCAGCCGCTAGCTACTCTGTGACTCCTGCAGCCGCTAGCTACTCTGTGACTCCTGCAGCCGCTAGCTACTCTGTGACTCCTGCAGCCGCTAGCTACTCTGTGACTCCTGCAGCCGCTAGCTACTCTGTGACTCCTGCAGCCGCTAGCTACTCTGTGACTCCTGCAGCCGCTAGCTACTCTGTGACTCCTGCAGCCGCTAGCTACTCTGTGACTCCTGCAGCCGCTAGCTACTCTGTGACTCCTGCAGCCGCTAGCTACTCTGTGACTCCTGCAGCCGCTAGCTACTCTGTGACTCCTGCAGCCGCTAGCTACTCTGTGACTCCTGCAGCCGCTAGCTACTCTGTGACTCCTGCAGCCGCTAGCTACTCTGTGACTCCTGCAGCCGCTAGCTACTCTGTGACTCCTGCAGCCGCTAGCTACTCTGTGACTCCTGCAGCCGCTAGCTACTCTGTGACTCCTGCAGCCGCTAGCTACTCTGTGACTCCTGCAGCCGCTAGCTACTCCGTGACTCCTGCAGCCGCTAGCTACTCTGTGACTCCTGTGAATCCTGCAGCAAAGTGAGTCTGATAAGTATCTGTAAAATGAATTACAGAGCTTTGGAGACCCCAGAGAGAAGGAGAGGAAACGTCTGAGAGGGATGAGTGGAAAGCAGGAACACACGTCTTCTCTATTGGAGTCCAGGGTCAGAGAGAGGAGACGAGAGGGTTTTACTGTTGATCTCAGGTCTAAGCATACTCCTTATTCAACAAGTGTCTGGTAGGATCGATATCTGGTAGCTGTGCTTGCTACGCCGACCAGTTTTGGTGAAAAACAATCACTTCTTGTGGAAAAACCTAAATAAAGAAGTCCTATTTTTAACGGAATGAATTCAATATGCAGCCAGAAAACTATTGAATATTTTTTTTAGTCCAACCTCGAGATGACCCCAAAATGGCACCCTATTCCCAAAATGGCATCCTATTCCCTTTGTAGTACACTACTTTTGACCAGGGCCCATTGAGCACCATGTAGGGAATAGGCTGCCATTTAGGACATAACCCCATGATAAAAAGGCGGGAGCTCCTGATGTTAATGTGATATCTATGTAGCGGAACAGAAGCCCAACTCTAGGTCCGTTCCCCAAAGGATCACAGTCCCTTACAAATCACCCTTTCATTCTCAGTCACTAAATCTGCACAATCACTTTGCTTGCTGCCTAGAGAGGCAGCACCTGTTACCTAAACAAAGGTGAAATAGCCATGGCAGAAGTAGTCTGGGTACCAGTCTGTTTTGCTATAGTTTCACTCCTTGACACGCCTGTTATGCTAAACGTTTCCATATGACAGAGTACAAGGAGTGGAATATTAGCTAAAACAGATTGGTACCCAGGCTGTCAGAAGGATATGCTGCTGCAGGATTCACAGAGTGGCTAGCTGCTGCAGGAGTCACAGAGTAGCTAGCTGCTGCAGGAGTCACAGAGTAGCTAGCTGCTGCAGGAGTCACAGAGTGGCTAGCTGCTGCAGGATTCAGAGAGTAGCTAGCTGCTGCAGGAGTCACAGAGTAGCTAGCTGCTGCAGGAGTCACAGAGTAGCTAGCGGCTGCAGGAGTCACAGGAGTTGGGTAGGATATGGGGAAGTAGAACCACATTAGGGCTGTGATGGTCATGACATTTTGGGGTCGAGGTTATTTGTCAGGCAAAATGTCCACGGTCAGCGTTCTAACGGCACAATTAAAATGCGCTCTATTTTATTCCTCTCATCTCTGTCAGCAGTGGTCAGGCAGAGATAGAACAAGGAGCCAGATGTTTCACCGGATGTATAAATCTGGTAGTCTCAGTACCAGTCTCTTTAGCTAAATAGACTGGTACTCAGGCTAACATGCGACTCCTTTGCCAAAGAGACTGCTGCAAATCTCAACGTTCAATATACGGCCGGATTTACAGCTCAGTTGCTGACCGGCGATTGGTAACGGTAATATTTTCCACGATAACGTTGCGGGTGTGGGTGCACATTTGGCGCAATATAGAATTAGAATGTTATGAAAAACAGACAATATCGCTAGGGCTTGCTGCGGTCAATCCCCTTATGAAAAACAGACAATATCGCTAGGGCTTGCTGCGGTCAATCCCCTTATGAAAAACAGACAATATCGCTAGGGCTTGCTGCGGTCGATCCCCTTATGAAAAACAGACAATATCGCTAGGGCTTGCTGCGGTCGATCCCCTTATGAAAAACAGACAATATCGCTAGGGTTTTCTGCAGTCAATCCCTTGTGAGAAGGCTGTGTCAATCCAAGAGCATTTTGCTCAAAAGTGACTAAAGAGGACTCAGTAATAGAGAGAAATAATGACACAGAAAATTAGCCAACAAGATTCAAAAAACACTCAGTCGCATCCCATTTATGAGAGGAATACATCATGATATGCTTACATTTTTACCATTTTGTTATGCTTATATCAGTTATATCATCTGTCCCTTTCTCTTAAAATATCTAGCCAGGGGTCTCCAAGAGTGGCCCAGAGGTCAACGGCGTTGCATCGCAGTGCTTGAGGGGTCACTACATCCCTGGGTTCGCTCCCAGGCTATGTCTCCGGGAGATCCATAAGGCGGAGCACATATTGCCCAGCGTCGCCCGGGTTAGGGGAGGGTTTGGCCGGCCGGGATTCCCTTGTCCCATTATGCGCAAGCGACTCCTTGCGCTCTAGCTGACTTTGGTCGGCAGCAAGACAGTGGTTCCTCCTGACACCTTTGGTGCTTCCGGGTTAAACGAGCAGTGTGTCAAGAAGCAGTGCATGTTGGCAGGGTCGTGTTTCAGAGAACGCATAGCTCTTGACCTTCGCCTCTCCCAAATCTGTAGAGTTGCAGCAATGGGACAAGACCAATTGGAAATCACAAAATTGGGGAGATAAAAAAGGGGGTACCCCCAAAAAATGTTAAATTATTATCTTTTAAACATCTAAAAACATTTAACATTTTCTAAAAAACCTTTATTTAACTAGGCAAGTCAGTTAAGAACAAATTCTTATTTACAATGACGGCCTAGGAACAGTGGGTTAACTGCCTTGTTCAGGGGCAGAACGACAGATTTTTACCTTGTCAACTCGGGGATTTGATCTTGCAACCTTTCGGTTAACTAGTCCAACGCTCTAACCACTAGGCTACCTGCCGCCCAGTCTAGCAAGAGCATAAGGAAGTACAACTACAGATAATGTTACAGCAAGGGGTATTCAACCAGGGGGTCCACAAAAACAGATATTTTATTTAAGTACTTTAAAAAATGTAATTTAAAAAAAGTTATATATTTCTATGTTATGAATATTAGCAACAGAATAAAACATTTTAAATAACATACCAACTGTAGAAACAAGGGTAATGTTCTTCATAATGTCAACTTTATTTCTCAACTCCTAATCTTTTTACACTCGTTGGAGCTAATTATACTCCCTGAAGTATCTGCATAGGGTTTGAAGCCATGAGTACAATGCCGCTGGCTGCTGGTAAAGCTTTCTTGACTTGGACATGATTTTTTTCCATCACACGGCTAACCTTTGTTTAACCAGCTGCTACTAGACCACATGTGTTAGGAGTTGGCCTTTCTAGCTAATAGGCAGTTAAGAGTTTACACTTCTTCCAATTATAATGTGGGGAGGTCAAAATAATAAAACCAGCCTCAAGTGAAGTCCATCTGTGAATCCCAAATGGGACCAAGTCCATCCCAAATGGGACCAAGTCCATATTACCAGAGGCTGTTAGAGCTTCTCTCCGCTCCAACGTTTATTCTCTCCTTTCCTTGTGGAAATGGTTGCTCCAGCAAAAAAGGCCTAGTTTTGCCGTGGCACTCACTACGATAATGACTGCTTCCAAACTGCTACCCGTCCCACCTTCTAGTGCATATCTCTAGCTAGCTAACAAACCCCCATATTAAAAACATCCAATGAACAGGATGGCTGTTGTTTTTGCACTAGTGATATAATGGTTATTACACTGGTAGTCAGAACATAGGCATAGCCTAATTTCAGTAACAACACAAACACAAAGAACAGTCAGTCAAACAGGACCCCATTGAATGTTCATTAAACAGCATAGAAGCTAGGCCATCGCCTACTGTTCATGCAATGGGTTCATATGGCTCATGTGAGTATGGACATACCATTATGTGATGGTTTAACAAGATCTCAGATTCATTTTTTTCTTTAAATATACTTCTAAGAAGTGAATGCATGAGTTTGGCTTAGAATGCGTGTAACCTGGACTCGCTGGTCTGTTCAGTCCTGGGGGGGGGGGGGGGGGGGGGGGGGTCCTGTTTCCATCCCGCATAGTAGGTGTCGGGATGCACATTACATTGTGTGATAGCCAATATACCATATATATATTATTACCGTAAGTGATGCGTTAACGTTCAGATCGAGCGTCATTTACCCTGTCCAGAAGACACTACCGTCAATAGGCTCTGAAAGGTTGTTACCGTCTATGAATGAGTTAACGTTACTCGGGAAAGAAAACCACTTCCTCAGCGGTCCATATTGTTTGGACTCACCTGAAGTTATTACCTAACCGGTGTAGCTTAGCTGGTTAACGTTAGCTAACTAGTTAGTTAGACAGTTTGCTTTACAAGCAGTCCGGAGTATACAGTACACCCTCACAACACACACCAGTACCACATACATGTAAAACTAACCCCTATGCCCGATACCTAACTAAATAGTTATGATTAAAATGAGCGAACAGCTAACCAACTGCTAGCTAGTTAGCTGTTTTTTAAATGAAGTCCTTCATAAAATATATGTATATGTGTGTGTGCTTACCCAAAAGCTTGCTGACCTCCTCCTCACTCATGTAGACGTTGACACTGGGGTGGTTGTTGATGTCCAGAGCAGAGACAGTGCTAATGCTGGGGTTGGCGAGACACAAGGTCCCTTCCAGCAACAGCAGGAAAAAGAAACCCCCGAGTCGCCACTGAACCCAAGGTGTCCAGCGTCGACACACCGACGGGTTACCACAGCGGAGAACCAGTCCCCGTTGCCCCAACAACATTACAGTTGTAGCTGTTAGCTGTTGTGTTTCTTCACGAGTTGGGATTTTCTTACACTTTTTTTTTTTTCATCCGTAGCTCAAAAGTTAATTCCTAAAAGGAAACTATTTGATGTTTAAACGATCATTTTTTTTGTTTTTGTTAGGAGTTTAGCCGTTTTTCTTGATAGTTGATTAGCTAGCTAACTGATTAGCCGAACAAGCTAACTTCGACCAGACTCGACCGTTTGGTTTGTTGGTTCTTGTCAAGTTTGTAAATGTTTAAATACAATTCTAGATTCGCAATCTTTTACACGTATTCTATTACTTTGATCTATTTCATTTTAGAAAATATAAATAGTTCAGATTTTCCACGACTATACTATCTTTTCATGGTCCGTTCTTCCACCTGTGTGAAGCTAGCCACAATAGTGAACTTCTTCTTCTTCTTTGGGGTTGGCGGATCACATCCGATTTAAAGGTGCACACACCACCACCTACAACATTAAAGTGGAAGGCCAGTCACGGCCTATCTACATGAAATTCTCTTCATTATTCCTGTTCCTAAAAAGGAGAAAAAAAATACACCACAAACTAACCCTACACCTATATAACACTATTTCATAACAATCACCACCCCATAAACTGTTCTGCAGTAAAATCTTATACACCCAGGTAATTCACTGCAGCTGCCACCTACACTCATTAAAAACCCACTACCCCATTCCACTACTTTGAACCTATTTGTTCCTGCACCGTGCCAACGACCTGGAAGGACGGGACACCACCACTCAACACACCCTGTAACCCTTCTGAAGTCAAAATCTCATATACCAAAATAGTTCTCTGCAGCTTCCACCACAACATCTATTTTCTGTGATTTACATTGCATTTCTGTGGTACAGTTGATAACCATTGCTATGAACTCTTAAGAAGCATATATCACTCGTTGGCCTATCCCTCTGTGCTGGCACAGATCTACTACTCACAGGGATCCTCTCAGGATCCCTCACCCTTGACCCATCCTCCTCTACTTTCTTCACTGCCTCAGCATACAACACCTGCACTACCCTGACTCTGGCCACTTCAACCTGCATCTCTCGCTCCAAACACTTCCGATCGCTAGTAACATGGAGCGGCAGGGTAGCCTAGTAGTTAGAGCTTTGGGCCAGCTGACAAGGTAAAAATATGTTGTTCTGCCCCTGAACAAGACAGTTAAGCCGTCATTGTAAATAAGAATTTGTTCTTAACTACCTTGCCTAGTTAAATAAAGTGTTTTTTTTTTTTTAAACACGAGCGCCCCTACAGTTGACATACACAACTTTATCCACCGGAACTATACAATTCTCTGTCCCATGCCCTCCCGCATACTTCCCAAATAGTGGATTGAGTGGTTCGCTTTCAAAATAAAAGTCCCCCAAAAGAAAGTGATTCAAACGGATATAAATATTGGAATCATTCCATATTTGAACTAGTTGTTATATGAATTCAACAAAAGACAATAATTTGTTAATTTGACACAAAACAAGTAAACATAAGTTGAAAATGTACCGAGGATGTAGTAGAATTGCATTGTGAGCATACTTATGTTTACTGTACAACCTAACCTAGGGATGTTGCACCCATGAAATGGGGTATCAGCCTACTCGGTGACACTCACAAAACAGAACTCTGTACAGTTTACACAAATATTATAGCATTAGCTCTTATTGTGGGACTCTGAAAAAAACTGTGTGAAATGAGACACTAAGCATACAGCCTACAGTGGGCATTGAACATATAGTACAAATTGGATGTGTACAGCCTAAATTAGAGACGGTGCACCCTTTGAAATGGGCTATCATTCTACTCAGTGACACTCACAGAACACAACTTTGTAAAGATGACATGAAACACAAAATGAAACCTCTGAGATTCAAGCAATCTACAGTACATGTGAAGGCAGGTTGCTTTCTGTTGTCATGTCCATCTCTACTAGTAATGTCTGGATAGAGGTACATGTGGAGGCAGGTTGCTTTCTGTTGTCATGTCCATCTCTACTAGTAATGTCTGGATAGAGGTACATGTGGAGGCAGGTTGCTTTCTGTTGTCATGTCTGTTGTCATGTCTGGATAGAGGTACATTACTAGGTTGCTTTCTGTTGTCATGTCCAGCTCTACTAGTAATGTCTGCTGTGCATGGATTACATAGCTGTGATGAATGTTGCCGGTTTATTTTTTGCACATGATACACGTCCCACTCTGTTGGGTTATTTGCTGTGCAAGGTAGCCTTTGGTCCCATCATCTTGAATATCTACCTAAGTTCAAGGATGAGCTCTTTCCTATTCTTGCCGTAAACATCTGCCTTGTTTTCACACTGATTATCCATAGCTTTAACACGCTGAATGTTTCACCCTGGTTTTCTTTGTCCTGCAATAAGAGCTAAAGACACTAAAACTCTACACAGTTGTGTTCTGTGAGTGTTACTGAGTTGGCTGATGCCCCATTTCATCCATAGGTTAGGTTGTTTAGTGCATATAAAGATCATCCCCCCCCCCCCCCCATGCAATCATAAAGTCTACTACATCCACAGTGCGATTTCAACAGATTTTTTTTGTTGTGTCAAATTAACAAATGATTGTATTTTGTTACATGTATTTAACATTCTGATCTCATTTAGCATGATCTATTCCAAATATGGCATGATGATTCTAATATTTGTGTCCGTTTCAATCACTTTCAAATCGGGGACTTTTATTCTGAAGGTGAACCGCAAATTGCACTAGTGTAGTTAATCGTTATTGTGGCTAGAGTCACACAGGTCGTTCTACCTTCCCTTTGCAATCTCAGATTTCATCGGAAAGAGGAGGGTTCTGGGGAGGGAGGCAAAGAGGGGTGCGTGTGTGCCTATAC
Source organism: Oncorhynchus mykiss (assembly GCF_013265735.2). Lineage (NCBI taxonomy): Eukaryota > Metazoa > Chordata > Actinopteri > Salmoniformes > Salmonidae > Oncorhynchus > Oncorhynchus mykiss. The sequence goes on along the minus strand of NC_048569.1, from coordinate 96,472,562 downwards.
CATAGAGAAAAATAGAGGACTCTAGCGGCCAAAAGTCCACTTAGCATGGGCAGCGCCATTGAGGGCTTCCACCATTTTAATGTAGTCGATTTGGTGGGGCTTCCAACTTCACTGGTTGATCCCTCCTGGTGTCCCACATAACAGTGTTGATTCCGTCACTCGCCCCAACCCTGGGCTTGAACCAGGAACCCTCTGAACACATTAACAACTGCCTCCCACAAAGTGTCGTTACCTATCGCTCCACAAAAGCTGCGGTCCTTGCAGAGCAAGGGAAACAACTACTTCAAGGTCTCAGAGAGAGTGATGTCAAAGATTGAAACACTACTAGTTGCACGCTGCTAACTAGCTAGCCATTTCTCACTGGTTAAAACCCAGTTGAAGTGATGTCCAACCGGGTCATTAGGAGGGATGAGCCAATCGTGAATATGTCCTACTTCAAAATGGAGGTAGCCTCAACGGCGCTGCCCGTGCTGTCACCTACGCTATAATGGCACAGATACAAAGATGAGTTCTCTATCTATCTCTATGGCCTATTCATCAGCAGTGTGTGCACAATGATGACAAGATGCATAGTCTGGGAAGCACACGTCTTCAAATTTCAGAGGGGGGGAAACCTGAATGGAAGCTTTCGAGCGTGCAGAGGAGATGAATGGTAATTTACAACGTCTACTTTGTAAAAGGAGACATAAAACAAGTTATATTGAACAGCATAATGGGCTCTCATATAACAAACAGCATAAGGGGTTCTCATATAACAAACAACGAGCAATACTGAACAGCATAATGTGTTCCAACTACATTACAGGTGTGTGGTTAAGATGTTGTTTGGCCTAAACAGATCTGTTTAGCCTGTTTCCTTAATAAATAAAAAAAAGACCCATTTTGCTTAATTAGACTATAACTTAAATAAAATCAGAGACTATCCAAAATATGATCACATTGATACAATATAGACACCTCGTGGTGGGTTACTATGCAATGCATGCAGAGAACTCATATGCAATCTCCAAATAGACGCCCTACCCTTTCCAATTATCGAGTCTACTTTGTTTCACATTAAAAAAAATCTGTAAGTTTTAGACATTCAATGCACAATGAAATTGTACATACAGATGAAATAAAAACATGCCACAAAAGTACATTTGAACATTTATTTATTATAATTAAAATGTGAACCTAGAAAACAGCCTATAAACACTATTTACATGATAGCTAGCAGTGACGTTGGTTTTAGAGTCTAGAACCATAAAAACATACACTTATTTTCCAGTAGTGATTGTTGTCGTTGTTGTTGTTGTTTTGGCCGCTGAGGGAAAACGGTTGAATCTTTTGGGGGGGGGGGGGGGGGGGCATTGTAAGACCATGGTAAAGCAATCAATCCATATTTTAGATAGCGTTTGCTTGTGATAAAACAGACAGTCCTACTATACACATTTTCCTGAGCTGAGAGACTAAACCGATAACATGGAAGTGATGAGGTATGTATCATGTTTGGATTTTACTCTGGTCAGGACTGTTTCTAGTACATTTCATTATTGATGAGCAGCCAATTCTCATTGTTCCAGTTGGTTGCTTGATAGTCTTTACTCAAGCTGGGGCTACAACAGGCCAATCTCTGGACAACAGGGGTCGTCCAACAGGCCAATCCCTGGGCAACATGTGTCATCCAACAGGCCAATCCCTGGGCAACATGGGTCATCCTACAACAGGGGTCATCCAACCGGCCAATCTCTGGACAACATGGGTCATCCTACAACAGGGGTCATCCAACAGGCCAATCTCTGGACAACATGGGTCATCCTACAACAGGGGTCATCCAACAGGCCAATCTCTGGACAACAGGGGTCATCCAACAGGCCAATCTCTGGACAACATGGGTCATCCTACAACAGGGGTCATCCAACAGGCCAATCTCTGGACAACATGGGTCATCCTACAACATGGGTCATCCTACAACAGGGGTCATCTTACAACAGGGGTCATCCAACAGGCCAATCTCTGGACAACATGGGTCATCCAACAACAGGGGTCATCCAACAACAGGGGTCATCCTACAACAGGGGTCATCCTACAACAGGGGTCATCCTACAACAGGGGTCATCCTACAACAGGGGTCATCCTACAACAGGGGTCATCCTACAACATGGGTCATCCTACAACAGGGGTCATCCTACAACAGGGGTCATCCTACAACAGGGGTCATCCTACAACAGGGGTCATCCTACAACAGGGATCATCTAAGTGTGTTTTATTTCTCATGTTTTTATTTTCTTATTTTATCTCTGCATCATTGAGGAAAAAGCTTGTAAGTCAGTCATTATTTCACTGTGAGGTCTATCTACACCTGTTGGTTAAGGGCTGGTCAGTCAGCATTTCACTGTAGGGTCTATCTACACCTGTTGGTTAAGGGCTGATCAGTCAGCATTTCACTGTGAGGTCTATCTACACCTGTTGGTTAAGGGCTGGTCAGTCAGTATTTCACTGTGAGGTCTATCTACACCTGTTGGTTAAGGGCTGGTCAGTCAGTATTTCACTGTGAGGTCTACACCTGTTGGTTAAGGGCTGGTCAGTCAGCATTTCACTGTGAGGTCTATCTATACCTGTTGGTTAAGGGCTGGTCAGTCTGCATTTCACTGTGAGGTCTATCTACACCTGTTGGTTAAGGGCTGGTCAGTCAGTATTTCACTGTGAGGTCTACACCTGTTGGTTAAGGGCTGGTCAGTCAGTATTTCACTGTGAGGTCTACACCTGTTGGTTAAGGGCTAGAATAAAAACCAACCATTATGATTGGCTGTTGGTTCTTCTGTCTGTTGAAACAAGAGAAAACAAGAGGATTGTTATTATATTTGAATGACTTCCTGCAGTACAGTAATATCCTCCATTCACATTGTTGTAACTCACCGGGACTTTTCTTGGGCAGCGGTGGTTCACAGATCTCTCGATAACAAACATCCTGCTGCACTTTAAACGTCCTTTTGTACCTGGGGAGCACATATCAAATTAACTTGTATTAGTCGCATGCACTGAATACAACAGGTGTAGTAGACCTCACAGTGAAATGCTGAATACAACAGGTGTAGTAGACCTTACAGTGAAATGCTGAATACAACAGGTGTAGTAGACCTTACAGTGAAATGCTGAATACAACAGGTTTAGTAGACCTCACAGTGAAATGCTGAATACAGCAGGTGTAGTATACCTTACAGTGAAATGCTGAATACAACAGGTGTAGTAGACCTCACAGTGAAATGCTGAATACAGCAGGTGTAGTAGACCTTACAGTGAAATGCTGAATACAACAGGTGTAGTAGACCTTACAGTGAAATGCTGAATACAACAGGTGTAGTAGACCTTACAGTGAAATGCTGAATACAACAGGTGTAGTAGACCTTACAGTGAAATGCTGAATACAACAGGTGTAGTAGACCTTACAGTGAAATGCTGAATACAACAGGTGTAGTAGACCTTACAGTGAAATGCTGAATACAACAGGTGTAGTAGACCTTACAGTGAAATGCTGAATACAACAGGTGTAGTAGACCTTACAGTGAAATGCTGAATACAACAGGTGTAGTAGACCTTACAGTGAAATGCTGAATACAACAGGTGTAGTAGACCTTACAGTGAAATGCTGAATACAACAGGTGTAGTAGACCTTACAGTGAAATGCTGAATACAACAGGTGTAGTAGACCTTACAGTGAAATGCTGAATACAACAGGTGTAGTAGACCTCACAGTGAAATGCTGAATACAACAGGTGTAGTAGACCTTACAGTGAAATACTGAATACAACAGGTGTAGTAGACCTTACAGTGAAATGCTGAATACAACAGGTGTAGTAGACCTTACAGTGAAATGCTGAATACAACAGGTGTAGTAGACCTTACAGTGAAATGCTGAATACAACAGGTGTAGTAGACCTTACAGTGAAATGCTGAATACAACAGGTGTAGTAGACATTACAGTGAAATGCTGAATACAACAGGTGTAGTAGACCTTACAGTGAAATGCTGAATACAACAGGTGTAGTAGACCTTACAGTGAAATACTGAATACAACAGGTGTAGTAGACCTTACAGTGAAATGCTGAATACAACAGGTGTAGTAGACCTTACAGTGAAATGCTGAATACAACAGGTGTTACAAGCCCTTTAACCAACAATGCAGTTTTCACAGGGGGTACCGGTACAGAGTCAATGTGGAGGCTATATACAGGGTATTACGGTACAGAGTCAATGTGGAGGCTATATACAGGGTGTTACAGTACAGAGTCAATGTGGAGGCTATATACAGGGTGTTACGGTACAGAGTCAATGTGGAGGCTATATGCAGGGTATTACGGTACAGAGTCAATGTGGAGGCTATATACAGGGTATTACGGTACAGAGTCAATGTGGAGGCTATATACAGGGTGTTACAGTACAGAGTCAATGTGGAGGCTATATACAGGGTGTTACGGTACAGAGTCAATGTGGAGGCTATATACAGGGTGTTACGGTACAGAGTCAATGTGGAGGCTATATACAGGGGGTACCAGTACAGAGTCAATGTGGAGGCTATATACAGGGGGTACCAGTACAGAGTCAATGTGGAGGCTATATACAGGGGGTACCAGTACAGAGTCAATGTGGAGGCTATATACAGGGGGTACCAGTACAGAGTCAATGTGGAGGCTATATACAGGGGGTACCGGTACAGAGTCAATGTGGAGGCTATATACAGGGGGTACCGGTACAGAGTCAATGTGGAGGCTATATACAGGGTATTACGGTACAGAGTCAATGTGGAGGCTATATACAGGGTATTACGGTACAGAGTCAATGTGGAGGCTATATACAGGGTGTTACGGTACAGAGTCAATGTGGAGGCTATATACAGGGTATTACGGTACAGAGTCAATGTGGAGGCTATATACAGGGTATTACGGTACAGAGTCAATGTGGAGGCTATATACAGGGGGTACCGGTACAGAGTCAATGTGGAGGCTATATACAGGGGGTACCGGTACAGAGTCAATGTGGAGGCTATATACAGGGGGTACCGGTACAGAGTCAATGTGGAGGCTATATACAGGGGGTACCGGTACAGAGTCAATGTGGAGGCTATATACAGGGTATTACGGTACAGAGTCAATGTGGAGGCTATATACAGGGTATTACGGTACAGAGTCAATGTGGAGGCTATATACAGGGTGTTACGGTACAGAGTCAATGTGGAGGCTATATACAGGGGGTACCAGTACAGAGTCAATGTGGAGGCTATATACAGGGTATTACGGTACAGAGTCAATGTGGAGGCTATATACAGGGTGTTACGGTACAGAGTCAATGTGGAGGCTATATACAGGTGGTACCGGTACAGAGTCAATGTGGAGGCTATATACAGGGGGTACCGGTACAGAGTCAATGTGGAGGCTATATACAGGGGGTACTGGTACAGAGTCAATGTGGAGGCTATATACAGGGTGTACCGGTACAGAGTCAATGTGGAGGCTATATACAGGGTATTACGGTACAGAGTCAATGTGGAGGCTATATACAGGGGGTACCAGTACAGAGTCAATGTGGAGGCTATATACAGGGGGTACCGGTACAGAGTCAATGTGGAGGCTATATACAGGGGGTACCGGTACAGAGTCAATGTGGAGGCTATATACAGGGTATTACGGTACAGAGTCAATGTGGAGGCTATATACAGGGTATTACGGTACAGAGTCAATGTGGAGGCTATATACAGGGTGTTACGGTACAGAGTCAATGTGGAGGCTATATACAGGGTATTACGGTACAGAGTCAATGTGGAGGCTATATACAGGGTATTACGGTACAGAGTCAATGTGGAGGCTATATACAGGGGGTACCGGTACAGAGTCAATGTGGAGGCTATATACAGGGGGTACCGGTACAGAGTCAATGTGGAGGCTATATACAGGGGGTACCGGTACAGAGTCAATGTGGAGGCTATATACAGGGGGTACCGGTACAGAGTCAATGTGGAGGCTATATACAGGGTATTACGGTACAGAGTCAATGTGGAGGCTATATACAGGGTATTACGGTACAGAGTCAATGTGGAGGCTATATACAGGGTGTTACGGTACAGAGTCAATGTGGAGGCTATATACAGGGGGTACCAGTACAGAGTCAATGTGGAGGCTATATACAGGGTATTACGGTACAGAGTCAATGTGGAGGCTATATACAGGGTGTTACGGTACAGAGTCAATGTGGAGGCTATATACAGGTGGTACCGGTACAGAGTCAATGTGGAGGCTATATACAGGGGGTACCGGTACAGAGTCAATGTGGAGGCTATATACAGGGGGTACTGGTACAGAGTCAATGTGGAGGCTATATACAGGGTGTACCGGTACAGAGTCAATGTGGAGGCTATATACAGGGTATTACGGTACAGAGTCAATGTAGAGGCTATATACGGGGTATTACGGTACAGAGTCAATGTGGAGGCTATATACAGGGGGTACCGGTACAGAGTCAATGTGGAGGCTATATACAGGGTATTACGGTACAGAGTCAATGTGGAGGCTATATACAGGGTATTACGGTACAGAGTCAATGTGGAGGCTATATACAGGGGGTACCGGTACAGAGTCAATGTGGAGGCTATATACAGGGGGTACCGGTACAGAGTCAATGTGGAGGCTATATACAGGGGGTACCGGTACAGAGTCAATGTGGAGGCTATATACAGGGTGTTACAGTACAGAGTCAATGTGGAGGCTATATACAGGGTATTACGGTACAGAGTCAATGTGGAGGCTATATACAGGGGGTACCGGTACAGAGTCAATGTGGAGGCTATATACAGGGGGTACTTGTACAGAGTCAATGTGGAGGCTATATACAGGGGGTACCAGTACAGAGTCAATGTGGAGGCTTTATACAGGGGGTACCGGTACAGAGTCAATGTGGAGGCTATATACAGGGTATTACGGTACAGAGTCAATGTGGAGGCTATATACAGGGGGTACCGGTACAGAGTCAATGTGGAGGCTATATACAGGGGGTACCGGTACAGAGTCAATGTGGAGGCTATATACAGGGTGTACCGGTACAGAGTCAATGTGGAGGCTATATACAGGGTATTACAGTACAGAGTCAATGTGGAGGCTATATACAGGGTATTACGGTACAGAGTCAATGTGGAGGCTATATACAGGGTGTTACAGTACAGAGTCAACGTGGAGGCTATATACAGGGTGTTACAGTACAGAGTCAATGTGGAGGCTATATACAGGGGGTACCGGAACAGAGTCAATGTGGAGGCTATATACAGGGTGTTACAGTACAGAGTCAACGTGGAGGCTATATACGGGGTATTACGGTACAGAGTCAATGTGGAGGCTATATACAGGGGGTACCGGTACAGAGTCAATGTGGAGGCTATATACAGGGGGTACCGGTACAGAGTCAATGTGGAGGCTATATACAGGGTGTTACAGTACAGAGTCAATGTGGAGGCTATATACAGGGTATTACGGTACAGAGTCAATGTGGAGGCTATATACAGGGGGTACCGGTACAGAGTCAATGTGGAGGCTATATACAGGGGGTACTGGTACAGAGTCAATGTGGAGGCTATATACAGGGGGTACCAGTACAGAGTCAATGTGGAGGCTTTATACAGGGGGTACCGGTACAGAGTCAATGTGGAGGCTATATACAGGGTATTACGGTACAGAGTCAATGTGGAGGCTATATACAGGGGGTACCGGTACAGAGTCAATGTGGAGGCTATATACAGGGGGTACCGGTACAGAGTCAATGTGGAGGCTATATACAGGGGGTACCGGTACAGAGTCAATGTGGAGGCTATATACAGGGTATTACGGTACAGAGTCAATGTGGAGGCTATATACAGGGGGTACCAGTACAGAGTCAATGTGGAGGCTATATACAGGGGGTACCGGTACAGAGTCAATGTGGAGGCTATATACAGGGGGTACCGGTACAGAGTCAATGTGGAGGCTATATACAGGGTGTACCGGTACAGAGTCAATGTGGAGGCTATATACAGGGTATTACGGTACAGAGTCAATGTGGAGGCTATATACAGGGTATTACGGTACAGAGTCAATGTGGAGGCTATATACAGGGTGTTACAGTACAGAGTCAACGTGGAGGCTATATACAGGGTGTTACAGTACAGAGTCAACGTGGAGGCTATATACAGGGGGTACCGGTACAGAGTCAATGTGGAGGCTATATACAGGGGGTACCGGTACAGAGTCAATGTGGAGGCTATATACAGGGGGTACCGGTACAGAGTCAATGTGGAGGCTATATACAGGGTGTTACAGTACAGAGTCAATGTGGAGGCTATATACAGGGTATTACGGTACAGAGTCAATGTGGAGGCTATATACAGGGGGTACCGGTACAGAGTCAATGTGGAGGCTATATACAGGGGGTACTGGTACAGAGTCAATGTGGAGGCTATATACAGGGGGTACCAGTACAGAGTCAATGTGGAGGCTTTATACAGGGGGTACCGGTACAGAGTCAATGTGGAGGCTATATACAGGGTATTACGGTACAGAGTCAATGTGGAGGCTATATACAGGGGGTACCGGTACAGAGTCAATGTGGAGGCTATATACAGGGGGTACCGGTACAGAGTCAATGTGGAGGCTATATACAGGGTGTACCGGTACAGAGTCAATGTGGAGGCTATATACAGGGTATTACAGTACAGAGTCAATGTGGAGGCTATATACAGGGTATTACGGTACAGAGTCAATGTGGAGGCTATATACAGGGTGTTACAGTACAGAGTCAACGTGGAGGCTATATACAGGGTGTTACAGTACAGAGTCAATGTGGAGGCTATATACAGGGGGTACCGGTACAGAGTCAATGTGGAGGCTATATACAGGGGGTACCGGTACAGAGTCAATGTGGAGGCTATATACAGGGTGTTACAGTACAGAGTCAACGTGGAGGCTATATACGGGGTATTACGGTACAGAGTCAATGTGGAGGCTATATACAGGGGGTACCGGTACAGAGTCAATGTGGAGGCTATATACAGGGGGTACCGGTACAGAGTCAATGTGGAGGCTATATACAGGGTGTTACAGTACAGAGTCAATGTGGAGGCTATATACAGGGTATTACGGTACAGAGTCAATGTGGAGGCTATATACAGGGGGTACCGGTACAGAGTCAATGTGGAGGCTATATACAGGGGGTACTGGTACAGAGTCAATGTGGAGGCTATATACAGGGGGTACCAGTACCGAGTCAATGTGGAGGCTTTATACAGGGGGTACCGGTACAGAGTCAATGTGGAGGCTATATACAGGGTATTACGGTACAGAGTCAATGTGGAGGCTATATACAGGGGGTACCGGTACAGAGTCAATGTGGAGGCTATATACAGGGGGTACCGGTACAGAGTCAATGTGGAGGCTATATACAGGGGGTACCGGTACAGAGTCAATGTGGAGGCTATATACAGGGTATTACGGTACAGAGTCAATGTGGAGGCTATATACAGGGGGTACCAGTACAGAGTCAATGTGGAGGCTATATACAGGGGGTACCGGTACAGAGTCAATGTGGAGGCTATATACAGGGGGTACCGGTACAGAGTCAATGTGGAGGCTATATACAGGGTGTACCGGTACAGAGTCAATGTGGAGGCTATATACAGGGTATTACAGTACAGAGTCAATGTGGAGGCTATATACAGGGTATTACGGTACAGAGTCAATGTGGAGGCTATATACAGGGTATTACGGTACAGAGTCAATGTGGAGGCTATATACAGGGTGTTACAGTACAGAGTCAACGTGGAGGCTATATACAGGGTGTTACAGTACAGAGTCAATGTGGAGGCTATATACAGGGGGTACCGGTACAGAGTCAATGTGGAGGCTATATACAGGGGGTACCGGTACAGAGTCAATGTGGAGGCTATATACAGGGGGTACCGGTACAGAGTCAATGTGGAGGCTATATACAGGGTGTTACAGTACAGAGTCAACGTGGAGGCTATATACAGGGTGTTACAGTACAGAGTCAATGTGGAGGCTATATACAGGGGGTACCGGTACAGAGTCAATGTGGAGGCTATATACAGGGGGTACCGGTACAGAGTCAATGTGGAGGCTATATACAGGGGGTACCGGTACAGAGTCAATGTGGAGGCTATATACAGGGTGTTACAGTACAGAGTCAATGTGGAGGCTATATACAGGGTATTACGGTACAGAGTCAATGTGGAGGCTATATACAGGGGGTACCGGTACAGAGTCAATGTGGAGGCTATATACAGGGGGTACTGGTACAGAGTCAATGTGGAGGCTATATACAGGGGGTACCAGTACAGAGTCAATGTGGAGGCTTTATACAGGGGGTACCGGTACAGAGTCAATGTGGAGGCTATATACAGGGTATTACGGTACAGAGTCAATGTGGAGGCTATATACAGGGGGTACCGGTACAGAGTCAATGTGGAGGCTATATACAGGGGGTACCGGTACAGAGTCAATGTGGAGGCTATATACAGGGTGTACCGGTACAGAGTCAATGTGGAGGCTATATACAGGGTATTACAGTACAGAGTCAATGTGGAGGCTATATACAGGGTATTACGGTACAGAGTCAATGTGGAGGCTATATACAGGGTGTTACAGTACAGAGTCAACGTGGAGGCTATATACAGGGTGTTACAGTACAGAGTCAATGTGGAGGCTATATACAGGGGGTACCGGTACAGAGTCAATGTGGAGGCTATATACAGGGGGTACCGGTACAGAGTCAATGTGGAGGCTATATACAGGGTGTTACAGTACAGAGTCAACGTGGAGGCTATATACAGGGTATTACGGTACAGAGTCAATGTGGAGGCTATATACAGGGGGTACCGGTACAGAGTCAATGTGGAGGCTATATACAGGGGGTACTGGTACAGAGTCAATGTGGAGGCTATATACAGGGGGTACCAGTACAGAGTCAATGTGGAGGCTTTATACAGGGGGTACCGGTACAGAGTCAATGTGGAGGCTATATACAGGGTATTACGGTACAGAGTCAATGTGGAGGCTATATACAGGGGGTACCGGTACAGAGTCAATGTGGAGGCTATATACAGGGGGTACCGGTACAGAGTCAATGTGGAGGCTATATACAGGGGGTACCGGTACAGAGTCAATGTGGAGGCTATATACAGGGTATTACGGTACAGAGTCAATGTGGAGGCTATATACAGGGGGTACCAGTACAGAGTCAATGTGGAGGCTATATACAGGGGGTACCGGTACAGAGTCAATGTGGAGGCTATATACAGGGGGTACCGGTACAGAGTCAATGTGGAGGCTATATACAGGGTGTACCGGTACAGAGTCAATGTGGAGGCTATATACAGGGTATTACAGTACAGAGTCAATGTGGAGGCTATATACAGGGTATTACGGTACAGAGTCAATGTGGAGGCTATATACAGGGTGTTACAGTACAGAGTCAATGTGGAGGCTATATACAGGGGGTACCGGTACACAGTCAATGTAGAGGCTATATACAGGGTGTTACAGTACAGAGTCAATGTGGAGGCTATATACAGGGTGTTACAGTACAGAGTCAATGTGGAGGCTATATACAGGGGGTACCGGTACAGAGTCAATGTGGAGGCAGGAATGGCAGGAAGCTTGGCCCAGTGATGTACTGAGCCGTACGCACAACCCTTTGTTGGTCGGGGGCCGATCAGTTGCGATACCAGGCAGTGATGGAACCTGTCAGGATGCTCTCGATGGTGCAGCCGTAAAACCTTTTGAGGATCTGAGTACCCATCTTTTCAGTCTCCTGAGGGGGAATAGGTTTTAAAGTTGCCTCTTCACGACTATTGGACCATGTTAGTTTGTTGGTGATGTGGACGCCAAGGAACTTGAAGCTCTCAACCTGCTCCACTACAGCCCTGTGGATGAGAATGGGGGGCATCCTCGGGGTCCTCCTTTTCCTGTAGTCCACAATCATCTCCTTTGTCTTGATTACGTTGAGGGAGAGGTTGTTATCCTGGCACCACAAGGTCAGATCTCTGATCTCCTCCCTATAGGCTGTCTCGTCGTTGTCGGTGATCAGGCCTACCACTGTTGTGTCATCGGCAAGCTTAATGATGGTGTTGGCTACCTACCCTTACCACCTGGGGGCGGCCCATCAGGAAGTCCAGGATCCAGGTGCAGAGGAAGGTGTTTAGTCCCAGGGTCCTTAGCTTAGTGATGAGCTTTGAGGGCACTATGCTGTTGAACACTGAGCTGTAGTCAATGAACAGCATTCTCACATAGGTGCTCCTTTTGTCCAGGTGGGAAAGGGCAGTGTGAAGTGCAATAGAGATTGCATCATTTGTGGATCTGTTTGTGCAGTATGCAAATTAGAGTGGGTGTAGGGTTTCTGGGATAATGGTGTTGATATGAGCCATGACCAGCCTTTTAAAGCATTTCTTGGCTACAGTCGTGAGTGCTACGTGTCGCTAGTCATTTAGGCAGGTTACCTTAGTGTTCTTTGGCACAGGGACTACGGTGGTCTGCTTGAAACATGGTATTACAGACTCGGACAGGGAGAGATTGAAAATGTCAGTGAAGACCCTTGCCAGTTGGTCAGCGCATGCTCGCAGTACACGTGCTGGTAATCCGTCTGGCCCAGCGGCCTTGTGAATGTTGACCTGTCTTACTCACATCGGCAGCAGAGAGAGTGATCGCACAGTCTTCCGGAACAGCTGGTGCTCTCATGCATGTTTCAGTATTATTTGCCTCGAAGTGAGCATAGAAGTAGTTTAGCTCGTCTGGTAGGCTCTTGTCACTGGGCATCTCCTGGCTGTGCTTCCCTTTGTAGTCTGTAATAGTTTGCAAGCCCTGCCACATCTGACGAGCGTCAGAGCCGGTGTGGTACGATTCGATCTTAGTCAGGTATTGATGCTTTGCCTGTTTGATGGTTCGTCGGATGGCGTAGCGGGATTTCTTATAAGCTTCCGGGTTAGAGTCCCGCTCCTTGAAAGCGGCAGCTCTTGCCTTTAGCTCAGTGCGGATGTTGCCTGTAATCCATGGCTTCTGGATGGGGTATGTACGTACGGTCACTGTGGGGACGTCATCGATGCACTTATTGATGAAGCCAATGACTGATGTGGTGTACTCCTAAATGTTTGACACTCACAGGTAACACTACTACTACTACTACTGCTACTACTTCTGCTGCTGCTACTACTGCTGCTACTACCGCTTTTACTACTACTAATGCTACTACTACTACTACTACTACTACTACTACTACTACTACTACTACTACTGCTACTAGTCTAGTACTACTGATACTACTACTACTACTACTACTACTACTACTACTACTACTGATACTACTACTACTACTACTACTACTACTACTACTACTACTGCTACTACTGCTACTAGTCTAGTACTACTGATACTACTATTACACAGTATATACTATATGCATCTGTAAAGGCTTCAGTATACCGAGATTGAGGGTGACATCAGTCCTGACAGGTACAAACATGCACAGGACATCACTGTTGTCCGCTGTTTGACACTCACAGGTAATGGCAGACTTCGCCCACCCAGACGGGCACGCTCTTGGTTTCAGAGTAGAGGCGGGTACATGGGTGGGGCAATCGTTGGCAGACTGCAGTCGGGGTTGCGGCAGGACAAAGATAAACAGAGAGAAAGGTATTAAAACACGGAGAATCTTTGGACCAGAGGAAGCAACAGTTACAAGGCTGTTAAATGTGAGATGAGGGACTGAGGAGAGAGGGCGGAGGAAGGGGGAGAGGAAGGTATGGAAGGAGGAAGAGAGAAAGAAGGGAGGCAGAGAGGAACGTATTGAACAGAGCAATACTCAATCATTAGGCATCAATGCCAAAGGAACTGAATAATATTAAAAAATGCTATAGATGGAAGGAAAGTAGTGTGGAAACCCACCGTAAAAACATTTAGGCAACAACCAATTCAATCCCTTTTAGACAACTTCCTGGACAAAACGTTCCACTATAATATTGAAGGTGTAAACTTGTCAGTAAAAAACTTAACAGTATATTTGACCTCTCAGCTTCTCTATCAAAAAATAAATAAATTCACACAGATAACCGAAGAAAATTAACAACAATGACAAATGGTTTGATGAAGAATGCAAAAACCTAAGAAAGAAATTGAGAAACCTGTCCAACCAAAAACATTGAGACCCAGAACACCTGAGCATACGCCTTCACTATGGTGAATCACTAAATCAAAACTACGGACAAAGAAGGAGCAACACGTCAGAAATCAGCTCAATGTAACTGAAGAATCCGTAGACTCTAACCACTTCTGGGTAAATTGGAAAACAGTAAACAAACAACAACACAAATAATTATCTATCCAAAACAGAGATGTATGGATAACCCACTTCTCTAATACTTTTGGCCCTATAACAAAGAAGAAAGAGCAAAAAAACATATACATGATCAAAATACAAATCTTTGAATCAACTATTAAAGACTACCACAACCCACTGGATTCTCCAATTACATTGAATGAACTACAAACTACAAACCCTTCAACCCAAAAAGGCCTGTGGGGTTGATGATATCCTCAATGAAATGATACAATATACAGACCACAAATTCCAATTGGCTATACTTAAACTCTTTAACATCATCCTCAGCTCTGGCATCTTCCCAAATATTTAGAACCAAGGACTGATCACCCCAAATTTGACCCCAATAACCACCGTGGGATATGTGTCAACAGCAAACTTGGGAAAATCCTCTGCGTCATCATTAACAGCAGACTAGTTCATTTCCTCATTGAAAACAATGTACTGAGCAAATGTCAAATTGGCTTTTTACCAAATTACCGTATGACAGACCACGTAGTCACCCTGCACACCCTAACTGACAACCAAACAAACCAAAACAAAGGAAAAGTCAATGTTGACTTCAAAAAAGCTTTTGACTCCATTTGGCATGAGAGTCTGCTATACAAATGATGGAAAGTTGGGGGGAAAACCAGCACCTAGATCTTCTACACAGATTCTGCCAGACCTGGGCCCTGACAGAAAATCTCAGTAAGACAAAAATAATGGTGTTCCAAAAAAGGTCCAGTCGCCAGGACCACAAATACAAATTCCATCTAAGCACCGTTGCCGTGGAGCACACAAAACACTATACATACCTCGGCCTAAACGTCCGCTCACCAACCAAGAATTCACGAAATGGGACAAACACCAAATTGAGACTCTGCATGCAGAATTCTGCAAAAAATATTCCTCCGTGTACAACGTAAAACACCAAATAATACATGCAGAGCAGATTTAGGCCGATACCCACTAATTATCAAAAACCAGAAAAGAGACATTCTACAACCACCTAAAAGGAAGCGATTCCCAAACCTTCCATAACAAAGCCATCACCTACAGAGAGATGAACCTGGAGAAGAGTCCCCTAAGCAAGCTGGTCCCGGGGCTCTGTTCACAAACAGACCCCATAGAGCCCCAGGACAGTAACACAATTAGACCCAACCAAATCATGAGAAAACAAAAATATAATTACTTGACACATTGGAAAGAATTAACAAAAAAACTAGAATACTGTTTGGCCCTAAACAGAGAGTACACAATGGCAGAATACTTGACCACTGTGACTGACCCAAACTTAAGGAAAGCTTTGACTATGTACAGACTCAGTGAACAAAGACTTGCTACTGGCTCTCAAGAGAAGACAGGCTATGTGCAGACTCAGTGGGCATAGCCTTGCTATTGAGAAAGGCAGTTGTAGGCAGACATGGCTCTCAAGAGAAGACAGGCTATGTGCTCACTGCCCACAAAATGAAGTGGAAACTGAGCTGCACTTCCTAACCTCCTGCCCAATGTATGACCATATTAGAGACACATATTTCCCTCAGATCTCACAGATCCACAAAAAATTCGAAAACAAACCCGATTTTGATAAACTCCCATATCTACTGGGTGAAATTCCACAGTGTGCCATCACAGCAGCAAGATTAGTGACCTGTTGCCACAAGAAAAGGGCAACCAATGAAGAACAAACACCATTGTAAATACAACCCATATTTATGCTTATTTATTTCCCCTTGTGTACTTTAACTATTTATACATTGTTACAACACTGTATATATATAATATGACATTTGTAATGTCTTTATTGTTTTGAAACTTCTGTATGTGTAATGTTTACTGTTCATTTTTATTGTTTATTTCACTTTTGTTTATTATCTACTTCACTTGATTTGGCAATGTTAACACGTGTTTCCCATGCCAATAAAGCCTCTTGAATTGAATTGAATTGAGAGAGGACAGAGAGATATAGGACAGAAAGATCAGGAGGGAGAGAGAACAGAGCGATAGGGAGGGAGAGAGAGAACAGAGCGATAGGGAGGGAGAGAGAGAACAGAGCGATAGGGGGGAGAGAGATAGAGAGAGATAAGGAGGGAGGGAGAGAACAGAGAGATAGGGAGGGTGGTAGGGAGAGACAGGACAGAGAGATAGGGAGGGAGAGAGTGAGGACAGAAATAAAGGGTTTTTGTCTGAGAGGAGAGAAATAAGGAGGAAGGGGGGGGCAGAGAGGAAGGGAGAGAGAGGGAGGTATTTGGCACTCCTCCCTGGTGATTGATGGTTTTAGGAAAGGAATGAGTCTGACTGAGGGTGTTTGGGGGAGGAAATGCATTGAAGAGAGAGTGGTGGGGAGGGGAGGGAGAAAGACATAAACTTACACAGCTCACACTGCCTGCCCTTGAACCCAGCTGCGCAATTGCAGATGTATGAGTCGCTCCCCTTCTCACACGTACCCCCGTTCAGGCAGGGCAGGCTCTGGCAGTCCCGGGACGACTCTGAAACACAGCATACTGTTGTCAGGACCCCAAGCAGAGAAAACCAGCAGCTCGGGTTTCGCCAAGGCTGCATACGGCCCAAATGACACCCTATGCTCTTTATTGTCCACTACATTTGACCAGTACCCTACAGACAATTTCTGATTGATTCTCTGTCCTGCTGTAGAGAACCTACCAGGCCCCTCCTCTTCCTCCTTCCTCTCTAGTGCAAGGCCGATTTGATTAGTTGTCTCCTCCATCTTCTGGAACTGAATAGGAAGCTCAGGCTCTGCAAGGCAAAACAAAAAAAAGGATGAACTGTTTCTAAGGAGGTATTGAGCGAGATATATTGACACTTCACAAAGTTCTTACTTGTGTCAGTTCATACCATCATCACTGTTAAAGAGGCTGTTTTGCATTATGATATATGGGGGTTATGATACTGCTTACTGGTGCGGTGTCTGATGACCTTTCTGGGCAGGCTCGTGAACTTAGCTGTTATCCTCCCCCTTCCATCAATCAGTTCTGTGTATCTGGAAGAGAACAAACGATGGCCGAAGCTTTTAGAGAGACAAGACAGATAGAGCCTGAGAGAACCAACCTTGTCTAGTTAGCATTAAATAGTCAGTTTACAACTTAGCAGTGGAAGAACAATTTCTACAATACGTGCGCAACACTGCGCTCTAGTGTCTCATAGCCTTGATAACTTAACCTCCTACAGCCAATCTCTCTCTCTCACCTGGGCATCTCTTCAGAGTTCACTCACTCACTCACTCACTCACTCACTCACTCACTCACTCACTCACTCACTCACTCACTCACTCACTCACTCACTCACTCACTCACTCACTCACTCACTCACTCACTCACTCACTCACTCACTCACTCACTCACTCACTCACTCACTCACTCACTCACTCACTCACTCACTCACTCACTCACTCACTCACTCACTCCCTCCCTCCCTCCCTCCCTCCCTCCCTCCTCTTACCTGGGCATCTCTTCAGAGTGCTCTCTGTCTCCAGCCACCCCCAGGTCGTGAGGTTCAGACGGGGCTAGAGTATGACCCACAGGGGTTCCCCCGACAGACGGTCTCTCCCTCGTCCTCCCTCCCCGTCGCTCGTCCATCGGTACTGGTCCAGGTACAGTTAAAGTTAGTTGCATAGGAAGTGTTTAAAGGAAAGCTTTTCAGACTGAAACAGACAAAACGATAGTCCTAGAATGGTAGAAGTCTCATTCTGGGCTCCAAGCAGAAGTCCCCGGAGCATTACAATGTGAAATCTCAAGAGTTAGTGTACGTTAGAGCTGTAGCCTATAGAACAGTCTGGAAGCAGAGCACTCACATGTGGTGAAGGCCAGGTGTTGTGGTACACTGTGAATCTGTTCCTGTCCTGTGTTCCTAACAGCCATGAGGACTAGGTGGTAGTGTTGTCCTGGGGAAAGCTCTCTTAGGGTATATGTTCGCAGCTTCCCATTGGGTAGGAAGCGACTGCGGGTGCTCAGGCCTCGCGTCACATTGACCACGAAGCCGTCTGGCAGGTTCCTGGGATGGGGATCCCACGTCACCAGGGCGGAGTTGGAAGTCACATGGGACAGAGACAGGTTCTGAGGGGGGAGGGGTCCTAGAGGGAGGGAGGGGGGGGGGGGGGGCACAGAGAGGACAGTCTGTCTGTATGCTGATAGAAACAGTTGTGACTTTTGAGGTCTGTTGGACCTCTATTCTTAAATTTGGGTCCAAAATTCAGACTTTTGTCTCGGATCTGGAACGGGTCTGACAGAGTTGCCACAGGTCTCGGTTATGTGCAATTAAAATGGATTTACCAACTGGAGAGAGAGAGATAGAGAAGTCTTGGCCTTATTCATAGAAGTAAAAAGGAAAGTTAGAGGAGAAAGAGGACAGTGAAAGGAAGACGACAAGGGGAAGTTTTAATATTGTAGTGGACAAAGATGAGGAGAACGTTGATGCGGCCAAATCGCTATTCAAGTTTGATGCAATTTTCTACCTTTTCTTTATTTATTTTTCGTATATTTATTATAAATTGTTTATTCATTATTATTATTTAATAATCTACAACCAGTTCTTTAAATAGCCAAAAGTGTTTTGTTTAATTTTATTTAGACATTTTCATTGCCTTTTTAAAAACATCTTCAGGATCGGTGGGGCCCCTGCGGGACGTTTGAGCTAATGTAGGCTAATGCGATTAGCATGAGGTTGTATTTTTCTTCTACCAGATCTAATGTGTTATATTCTCCTACATTCCCTTCCCATTTCCACAAACTTCAAAGTGTTTCCTTTCAAATGGTATCAAGAATATGCATATCCTTACTTCAGGTCCTGAGCTACAGGCAGTTAGATTTGGGTATGTTATTTCAGGTCCTGAGATACAGGCAGTTAGATTTGGGTATGTTATTTTAGGTCCTGAGCTACAGACAGTTAGATTTGGGTATGTTATTTTAGGTCCTGAGCTACAGGCAGTTAGATTTGAGTATGTAATTTTAGGTCCTGAGCTACAGGCAGTTAGATTTGGGTATGTTATTTCAGGTCCTGAGCTACAGGCAGTTAGATTTGGGTATGTTATTTTAGGTCCTGAGCTACAGGCAGTTAGATTTGGGTGTGTTATTTTAGGTCCTGAGCTACAGGAAGTTAGATTTGAGTTTGTTATTTTAGGTCCTGAGCTACAGGATCAGTTAGATTTGGGTATGTTATTTTAGGTCCTGAGCTACAGGAAGTTAGATTTGAGTTTGTTATTTTAGGTCCTGAGCTACAGGATCAGTTAGATTTGGGTATGTTATTTTAGGTCCTGAGCTACAGGAAGTTAGATTTGGGTATGTTATTTTAGGTCCTGAGCTACAGGAAGTTAGATTTGAGTTTGTTATTTTAGGTCCTGAGCTACAGGATCAGTTAGATTTGAGTTTGTTATTTTAGGTCCTGAGCTACAGGATCAGTTAGATTTGAGTTTGTTATTTTAGGTCCTGAGCTACAGGAAGTTAGATTTGAGTTTGTTATTTTAGGTCCTGAGCTACAGGATCAGTTAGATTTAGGTTTGTTATTTTAGGTCCTGAGCTACAGGCTGTTAGATTTGAGTTTGTTATTTTAGGTCCTGAGCTACAGGAAGTTAGATTTGGGTATGTTATTTTAGGTCCTGAGCTACAGGCTGTTAGATTTGAGTTTGTTATTTTAGGTCCTGAGCTACAGGCAGTTAGATTTGGGTATGTCATTTTAGGTCCTGAGCTACAGGATCAGTTAGATTTGAGTTTGTTATTTTAGGTCCTGAGCTACAGGAAGTTAGATTTGGGTATGTTATTTTAGGTCCTGAGCTACAGGATCAGTTAGATTTGAGTTTGTTATTTTAGGTCCTGAGCTACAGGAAGTTAGATTTGAGTTTGTTATTTTAGGTCCTGAGCTACAGGAAGTTAGATTTGGGTATGTTATTTTAGGTCCTGAGCTACAGGATCAGTTAGATTTGAGTTTGTTATTTTAGGTCCTGAGCTACAGGAAGTTAGATTTGAGTTTGTCATTTTAGGTCCTGAGCTACAGGATCAGTTAGATTTGAGTTTGTTATTTTAGGTCCTGAGCTACAGGCAGTTCGAATTGGGTATGTCATTTTAGGTCCGGAGCTACAGGAAGTTAGATTTGGGTATGTTATTTTAGGTCCTGAGCTACAGGAAGTTAGATTTGAGTTTGTTATTTTAGGTCCTGAGCTACAGGATCAGTTAGATTTGGGTATGTTATTTTAGGTCCTGAGCTACAGGAAGTTAGATTTGAGTTTGTTATTTTAGGTCCTGAGCTACAGGATCAGTTAGATTTGAGTTTGTTATTTTAGGTCCTGAGCTACAGGCAGTTAGATTTGGGTATGTTATTTTAGGTCCTGAGCTACAGGATCAGTTAGATTTGAGTTTGTTATTTTAGGTCCTGAGCTACAGGAAGTTAGATTTGGGTATGTCATTTTAGGTCCTGAGCTACAGGCAGTTAGATTTGAGTTTGTTATTTTAGGTCCTGAGCTACAGGATCAGTTAGATTTGGGTATGTTATTTTAGGTCCTGAGCTACAGGAAGTTAGATTTGAGTTTGTTATTTTAGGTCCTGAGCTACAGGATCAGTTAGATTTGGGCATGTTATTTTAGGTCCTGAGCTACAGGATCAGTTAGATTTGGGTATGTTATTTTAGGTCCTGAGCTACAGGATCAGTTAGATTTGAGTTTGTTATTTTAGGTCCTGAGCTACAGGCAGTTAGATTTGGGTATGCTATTTTAGGTCCTGAGCTACAGGCAGTTAGATTTGGGTATGTCATTTTAGGTCCTGAGCTACAGGCAGTTAGATTTGGGTATGTCATTTCAGGTCCTGATCTACAGGCAGTTAGATTTGGGTATGTTATTTTAGGGCCTGAGCTACAGGCAGTTAGATTTGGGTATGTTATTTCAGGTCCTGAGCTACAGGCAGTTAGATTTGGGTATGCTATTTTAGGTCCTGAGCTACAGGATCAGTTAGATTTAGGTTTGTTATTTTAGGTCCTGAGCTACAGGATCAGT
Source organism: Oncorhynchus mykiss (assembly GCF_013265735.2). Lineage (NCBI taxonomy): Eukaryota > Metazoa > Chordata > Actinopteri > Salmoniformes > Salmonidae > Oncorhynchus > Oncorhynchus mykiss. The sequence continues at coordinate 96,451,198 of NC_048569.1, read as the reverse complement.
TAGATTTGGGTATGCTATTTTAGGTCCTGAGCTACAGGCAGTTAGATTTGGGTTTGTTATTTTAGGTCCTGAGCTACAGGATCAGTTAGATTTAGGTTTGTTATTTTAGGTCCTGAGCTACAGGAAGTTAGATTTGAGTTTGTTATTTTAGGTCCTGAGCTACAGGAAGTTAGATTTGAGTTTGTTATTTTAGGTCCTGAGCTACAGGATCAGTTAGATTTGGGTATGTTATTTCAGGTCCTGAGCTACAGGATCAGTTAGATTTAGGTTTGTTATTTTAGGTCCTGAGCTACAGGCAGTTAGATTTGGGTATGCTATTTTAGGTCCTGAGCTACAGGCAGTTAGATTTGGGTATGTCATTTTAGGTCCTGAGCTACAGGCAGTTAGATTTGGGTATGTCATTTCAGGTCCTGATCTACAGGCAGTTAGATTTGGGTATGTTATTTTAGGGCCTGAGCTACAGGCAGTTAGATTTGGGTATGTTATTTCAGGTCCTGATCTACAGGCAGTTAGATTTGGGTATGTTATTTTAGGTCCTGAGCTACAGGAAGTTAGATTTGAGTTTGTTATTTTAGGTCCTGAGCTACAGGATCAGTTAGATTTGGGTATGTTATTTTAGGTCCTGAGCTACAGGAAGTTAGATTTGAGTTTGTTATTTTAGGTCCTGAGCTACAGGAAGTTAGATTTGGGTATGTTATTTTAGGTCCTGAGCTACAGGATCAGTTAGATTTGAGTTTGTTATTTTAGGTCCTGAGCTACAGGAAGTTAGATTTTAGTTTGTTATTTTAGGTCCTGAGCTACAGGAAGTTAGATTTGGGTATGTTATTTTAGGTCCTGAGCTACAGGATCAGTTAGATTTGAGTTTGTTATTTTAGGTCCTGAGCTACAGGATCAGTTAGATTTGGGTATGTCATTTTAGGTCCTGAGCTACAGGATCAGTTAGATTTGAGTTTGTTATTTTAGGTCCTGAGCTACAGGCAGTTAGATTTGGGTATGTTATTTTAGGTCCTGAGCTACAGGATCAGTTAGATTTGAGTTTGTTATTTTAGGTCCTGAGCTACAGGATCAGTTAGATTTGAGTTTGTTATTTTAGGTCCTGAGCTACAGGCAGTTAGATTTGGATATGTCATTTCAGGTCCTGATCTACAGGCAGTTAGATTTGGGTATGTTATTTTAGGGCCTGAGCTACAGGCAGTTAGATTTGGGTATGTTATTTCAGGTCCTGATCTACAGGCAGTTAGATTTGGGTATGTTATTTTAGGGCCTGAGCTACAGGCAGTTAGATTTGGGTATGTTATTTCAGGTCCTGATCTACAGGCAGTTAGATTTGGGTATGTTATTTTAGGTCCTGAGCTACAGGAAGTTAGATTTGGGTATGTTATTTTAGGTCCTGAGCTACAGGCAGTTAGATTTGGGTATGTTATTTTAGGTCCTGAGCTACAGGATCAGTTAGATTTGGGTATGTTATTTTAGGTCCTGAGCTACAGGATCAGTTAGATTTGGGTATGTTATTTTAGGGCCTGAGCTACAGGCAGTTAGATTTGAGTTTGTTATTTTAGGTCCTGAGCTACAGGCAGTTAGATTTGGGTATGTTATTTCAGGTCCTGAGCTACAGGCAGTTAGATTTGGGTATGTTATTTTAGGTCCTGAGCTACAGGCAGTTAGATTTGGGTATGTTATTTTAGGTCCTGAGATACAGGCAGTTAGATTTGGGTATGTTATTTCAGGTCCTGAGCTACAGGCAGTTAGATTTGGGTATGTTATTTTAGGTCCTGAGCTACAGGAAGTTAGATTTGAGTTTGTTATTTTAGGTCCTGAGCTACAGGATCAGTTAGATTTAGGTTTGTTATTTTAGGTCCTGAGCTACAGGATCAGTTAGATTTGGGTATGTTATTTTAGGTCCTGAGATACAGGCAGTTAGATTTGGGTATGTTATTTCAGGTCCTGAGCTACAGGAAGTTAGATTTGAGTTTGTTATTTTAGGTCCTGAGCTACAGGATCAGTTAGATTTAGGTTTGTTATTTTAGGTCCTGAGCTACAGGATCAGTTAGATTTGAGTTTGTTATTTTAGGCGAAAATTGGAAAAAGGGTCCGATCCTTAAGAGGCTTTATTAACAAATGCGTAGTGAATTCCTCAGGGCGGGTTACTGCCAGGGACCTCACTGTATATGATATTATCACCATCCGTAGGTGCAGATATAATATGGATTGCGATTCTCGCGATTCTATTCGTAGGTTGCATGTTCAGTCACAATATTGTTTTGAACGGTCATTTCGGACTGATGCCCTACTGAGTATTCTACTCAATGCATTTTCAATGAGCGCTGATGAAGATTTAATTCAAAGAGCATTACAGTGGCTTGGAAATACAATGACGTACAAAAGGAAGGCAAATGATTAGTAAATTTGACGATATGATAATACTTGCAAAGTTGTATCCTACTAAATATTTGACTAGTTTTGTATGTTATTGTATTTCCAGGCACTATAGTGTAATGTAGACTAAACAGTAGTTCGCCTCAGTCCAGAATGACTGGGCTTTATCACCCCTTTAGGGCACCTACTACGGCGCTGGCGATAGAAGGCGGCCCGAGAACGTTCAATACAATGGCACGACGTGACAGTTAATCCTGATCCTGACAGTTGATCCTGATCCTGACAGTTAATCCTGATCCTGACAGTTGATCCTGATCCTGACAGTTAATCCTGATCCTGACAGTTGATCCTGATCCTGACAGTTAATCCTGATCCTGACAGTTGATCCTGATCCTGACAGTTAATCCTGATCCTGACTGTTGATCCTGATCCTGACAGTTGATCCTGATCCTGACAGTTGATCCTGATCCTGACAGTTGATCCTGATCCTGACAGTTGATCCTGATCCTGACAGTTGATCCTGATCCTGACAGTTGATCCTGATCCTGCCAGTTGATCCTGATCCTGACTGTTGATCCTGATCCTGACAGTTGATCCTGATCCTGACAGTTGATCCTGATCCTGACAGTTGATCCTGATCCTGCCAGTTGATCCTGATCCTGACAGTTGATCCTGATCGTGACAGTTGATCCTGATCGTGACAGTTGATCCTGATCCTGACAGTTGATCCTGATCCTGACAGTTGATCCTGATCCTGACAGTTGATCCTGATCGTGACAGTTGATCCTGATCACATTTTCTAATTGGAGTGGCCATCTTTAAGTGTCTTGTCTCAGGTTAATGAATCTCTCTGCGCGGTGGACAAGACTATCTATGTTAGGATGGGGAAGTTTCCAGATGCTTAACGAATGCATAGCGAATTCCTGAGGTTCATTGAGTTACTGCTTCTGCATTGCTTATGGCTGGTTATCTGAAAATTGTTGATTGTAAAAAAAGGGCTTTATAAAATACATGTTTGGATTGATTGACTGATTGATTGATTAATGTATGAGACATGTGATGACATACTGGTCCAGACTTGCAGCGGTCCAGCAGAGTGACTGGTGGAGGGCGACTCGTCTGGTCTGATACCACTCTGAGTTAGAACGTCCACCGTGTACATCTGACCAGGGAGCAGAGAGCTGAAGGGGAGACACACAGAAACACACAGACAGAAATCCCAGTCATGCAACATGACAAAAAAACTAACAATTCTGCTCTGGTCTATGGATGTTTATCAGCGTTGGCTTCACACCGCCATCTACTGGATAAAATGTGTATTGCAGTGCAGACAGTGCCCTAGAACAGCGGTTCCCAACAAGGGGTATCCTGGGGGTATTGGGCCTACCCACAGAGGGTACTGGAGAAGACTCATGAGACCATAGGTTTACTGGTAAAATGCACATATGAGGGGTTACTTCAGGGTTTACTCCGGGCAGAGCAAAATTCAATTGGTTGTGCAGTAACGGAAAAAGGTTGAGAACCAATGCCATAGAAAGTAATATTAAGTGATAGTGATACAGTGGCACCCAGTGGACATAATCAGTATTGCAGGCTGTAAGTCAGTGTTTTTTCAACTTTTTGTTTGGTCACTACCACCAAATGCATCATGCTCTGCCCAAACTACCTCTTCATGGGCATTAGACCAGTAGGCCTATGATCTCACGAGTCTTTCCAAGTACCCCTGTGGATAGACTAAGTACTTTGAGAATCACTCAAATCTACTGCCAAACTAGTGACAATAATGTTGAATGGAGCAGAACCTGAAGGCATATTCCATTGTGCTGGTGTTGAGCAGAGCGGTGGCGACTCCACTACCGTCCCAGGAGACCAGGGAAAGGCGCACCTGGCTGACGGTAGCATGACGAGCAGCCTGAACCAGCCACCTCAGCCATACCTGGGAGGACGATACGTTGACTACCTGCAGCTGGTCCACCCGCCGTGGCCCTGACACACAGAGAGAGATACACAGGTCAGTATACCCACACACACACACACACACACACACACACCCACACACAGAGAGAGATACACAGGTCAGTATACACACACACACACACCCACACACAGAGAGAGATACACAGGTCAGTATACACACACACACACACACACACACACACACACACACACACACACACACACATACACACACACACACACACACACACACACACACACACACACACACACACACACACACACACACACACACACACACACACACACACACACACACACACTCTAAACTACACTATACATAAAACAGTGAGATCGTCACTGTACTGAAGCATTCACAGTCCACTCACTGGTGCGTATGAGAGCGATGGCTGGCTGGCTGATATCGTTGCTGTTGGTGTTTCGTTTCACTGAGAACGTAGAGATGTTGTATAGCAGGCCAGGCACCAGGCCCTGCAGCTGATAGGTGGACTGCTTCTTGTCCAGGAAGTCAGTCTTCCTGGTTCCACTGCCACGGCCCGGGAGACCCAGAGGGGCGTAGGTCACAGCGAAGCCACTGACCTATCCGTGGGTTGCATGTTTCGTTTTAGGACTGAAGCCCAGCAGAGATTTCTACACAATGCAGTCTCAATATGTGCTAATGAACATTTAGTCTGAAGTGCATTACTGTGGCTTGAAAACACGATTAACAGGTTTCAAATATCGCCAGGTTGGCTTTCGAGGCAGTAGAGGCCTCTGTCCCCACTATCTAAGATTGAGGGGAGAGCACCGACATTTTAGCTCGCTAACGTTAGCATTGCTAGCTATTTCTGAAAAAACGTTGGTAGCTCACGACAACATTGCCATCGCTCTAAAGAAAAACTTGACGACAACATAATGATAACAACGTTATTTTCTACTAATTTGTCTACTTTATTAACAATATCATGATATTTCCAGGCCACTATAGTCTAATTGCGATGAAACAGTCATTAGCCCCCATTTCAGAAAGACGGCAATATGCTGCGGCATCTGTAGCATGGTGATGCGGTAACTATGGCAACGACGCGACGAAGTGACGGGGCATCTGTAGCATGGTGATGCGGTAACTATGGCAACGACGCGACGGAGTGACGGGGCATCTGTAGCATGGTGATGCGGTAACTATGGCAACGACGCGACGGAGTGACGGAGGTGCAACCCCTATGAACAAGTGTTCAAGGTTTCAGGGTGCTTCCTTGATGGCACCCTATTCCCTATATAGTGCACTACTTTAGACCAGAGCCCTATTCCCTATATAGTGCACTACTTTAGACCAGAGCCCTATTCCCTATATAGTGCACTACTTTAGACCAGAGCCCTATTCCCTATATAGTGCACTACTTTAGACCAGAGCCCTATTCCCTATATAGTGCACTACTTTAGACCAGAGCCCTATTCCCTATATAGTGCACTACTATAGACCAGAGCCCTATTCCCTATATAGTGCACTACTTTAGACCAGAGCCCTATTCCCTATATAGTGCACTACTTTAGACCAGAGCCCTATTCCCTATATAGTGCACTACTATAGACCAGAGCCCTATTCCCTATATAGTGCACTACTTTAGACCAGAGCCCTATTCCCTATATAGTGCACTACTTTAGACCAGAGCCCTATTCCCTATATAGTGCACTACTTTAGACCAGAGCCCTATTCCCTATATAGTGCACTACTTTAGACCAGAGCCCTATTCCTTATATAGTGCACTACTATAGACCAGAGCCCTATTCCCTATATAGTGCACTACTTTAGACCAGAGCCCTATTCCCTATATAGTGCACTACTTCTGACCAGAGCCCTATTTCCTATATAGTGCACTACTTATGACCAGTGCCTCTGAGGGTTATACTACAAATAAGGATCAATGAGTTAGCCAGCTGACGTTTTTGTTGTTGTTGTTGTTGTTGTTGCTAAAGATAAGCACCTATGAAATGAGCAATGGTGTAATGAATTGTTTATCAAAGTAATCTGTCTAACTCATTGATCTAGCTTTGTAATATACCCCTCTGGTGAAAGAGGTATTCTGAACACAATGGGTTAAATAAAATAATGTATGAATTAAACTGACCAGGCTCTGAGAGGAGGGGTCCGGCAGGTCCCAGCGCAGCTCCACCTCATCCTCCTCCACCCGTAGTACATGCAGACCAGAGGGAGGCAACAGGTCTGGGAACAGTGGTAAAAAATAGCATTGGTTATTTCTACCACAAAGAAGAGACTTGGTATTGATTAATTGATACATTTATTTGAATTTGTGGGTTTCTTGAATGATGCACCAATAAGATAATTGATAGTCGATGGGGTAGCTGAACGTGATTGACTCTCACCTCTCTCACAGTCCTTGCCTGTGTGACCCACTTTGCAAGTACAGCTGTAGTTCCCTCTCCTGTCGCTGTGGCAGAGGCCTCTGTTCCCACACGGCTGCAGTACACAGGGATTCTCCACTAGGGGGAGTCAGAGACCATCTGTCACCATGATGTGCTATTCTGTTACCACCACAGTAGAAGAGACTGCATCCAAAATGGCACCACGGGAGGTTGGTGGCACCATAATTGGGGAGGACGAGCTCGTGGTAATGTCTGGAGCAGAATAGGTGGAATGGTATGAAATAGGGTGCCATTTCAGACTCGACCGGTATAGCTCTACTCACATGACTGGCAGTGGTCCCCCAAGAACCCTTCTTTACACACACACAGGTAGTTGTTCCTGGAGCCCCGACACACACCGCCGTTCAAACAGGGGCTGGACTCACATCTGTCCTGCTCTGGAGACACAACACACTCAGAGACAGGAAGGATACAACTGGAATACAGCTGGAGGGATACAACTGGAATACAACTGGAGGGGTACAACTGGAATACAGCTGGAGGGATACAACTGGAATACAGCTGGAGGGATACAACTGGAGGGATACAGCTGGAGGGATACAACTGGAATACAGCTGGAGGGATACAACTGGAAAACAGCTGGAGGGATACAACTGAAAATACAGCTGGAGGGATACAACTGGAAAACAGCTGGAGGGATACAACTGGAATACAGCTGGAGGGATACAACTGGAAAACAGCTGGAGGGATACAACTGGAATACAGCTGGAGAGATACAACTGGAATACAGCTGGAGGGATACAACTTAAATACAGCTGGAGGGATACATCTGGAATACAGCTGGAGGGATACAACTGGAATACAGCTGGAGGGATAAAACTGGAGGGATACAACTGGAATACAACTGGAGGGATACAACTGAAAATACAGCTGGAGGGATACAACTGGAATACAGCTGGAGGGATACAACTGGAAAACAGCTGGAGGGATACAACTGGAATACAGCTGGAGGGATACAACTGGAAAACAGCTGGAGGGATACAACTGGAATACAACTGGAGGGATACAACTGAAATACAGCTGGAGGGATACATCTGGAATACAGCTGGAGGGATACAACTTAAATACAGCTGGAGGGGTAAAACTGGAATACAACTGGAGGGATACAACTGAAATACAGCTGGAGGGATACATCTGGAATACAGCTGGAGGGATACAACTGGAATACAGCTGGAGGGATACATCTGGAATACAGCTGGAGGGATACAACTGGAGGGATACAACTGGAATACAGCTGGAGGGATACAACTGGAATACAGCTGGAGGGATACAACTGGAATACAGCTGGAGGGATACAACTGGAATACAGCTGGACAGATACAACTGGAGGGATACAACTGGAATACAGCTGGAGGGATATAACTGGAAGGATACAACTGGAATACAACTGGAAGGATACAACTGGAATACAGCTGGAGGGATATAACTGGAATACAGCTGGAGGGATATAACTGGAAGGATACATCTGGAATACAACTGGAAGGATACAACTGGAATACAGCTGGAGGGATACAACTGGAATACAGCTGGAGGGATACAACTGGAATACAGCTGGAGGGATACAACTGGAATACAGCTGGAGGGATACAACTGGAATACAACTGGAGGGATACAACTGGAATACAGCTGGAGGGATACAACTGGAATACAGCTGGAGGGATACAACTGGAATACAGCTGGAGGGATACAACTGGAGGGATACAACTGGAATACAGCTGGAGGGATATAACTGGAAGGATACAACTGGAATACAACTGGAAGGATACAACTGGAATACAGCTGGAGGGATATAACTGGAATACAGCTGGAGGGATATAACTGGAAGGATACAACTGGAATACAACTGGAAGGATACAACTGGAATACAGCTGGAGGGATACAACTGGAATACAGCTGGAGGGATACAACTGGAATACAGCTGGAGGGATACAACTGGAATACAGCTGGAGGGATACAACTGGAATACAACTGGAGGGATACAACTGGAATACAGCTGGAGGGATACAACTGCAATACAACTGGAGGGATAACACTGGAGCGATACATGATACATATGGCCCTTAGACAGAGTGAATGTTGTACCTATCTCACAGTCTTGTCCTCTGAAGCTTTGTTGGCAGTGGCAGTAGTAGGAACCCGGCTGGTCCTCACATGTTCCTCCGTGTTTACAGGGCCCCGACAGACACTCATCCATATCTGAGAGGAAAACACGCACACACACACACACACTTATGAACATACACACGTATGCACACCTACGCAAGCATGCACAGACACACACACAGGGTTGGGTAGGTTACTGTCTGAATGTAATCGGTTACAGCTGCTGGTTAACCTGTCCAAAAATAACAGTAACATCACTTTTGGATTACCCCCATAGTCAGTAATGTAATCTGATTACTTTCCTCTTAAGAGGAAACGAGAGGAGAGGAGACAGACAGGCAGGCAGGCAGGCAGGCAGGCAGGCAGGCAGGCAGGCAGGCAGACAGGCAGACAGACAGACAGGCAGACAGGCAGACAGGCAGACAGGCAGGCAGGCAGACAGACAGACAGACAGACAGACAGACAGACAGACAGACAGACAGACAGACAGACAGACAGACAGACAGACACATGTTTAATGGAACATACAGGGCATGTGTAATGCTGACTATCAGCTTTGAAAGATGTAGTCTACCTGCAGTAAACCTGTAGGTACAGAAATAGTATAGAGGTGAAACCTGTAGGTACAGAAGCAGTATAGACGTTAAACCTGCAGGTACAGAAGTAGAATAGACGTTAAACCTGTAGGTACAGAAGTAGAATAGACGTTAAACCTGTAGGTACAGAAGTAGAATAGACGTTAAACCTGCAGGTACAGAAGTAGAATAGACGTTAAACCTGTAGGTACAGAAGTAGAATAGAAATGAAACCTGTAGGTACAGAAGCAGTATAGACGTTAAACCTGTAGGTACAGAAGTAGAATAGAAATGAAACCTGTAGGTACAGAAGCAGTATAGACGTTAAACCTGTAGGTACAGAAGTAGAATAGACGTTAAACCTGTAGGTACAGAAGTAGTATAGAGATGAAACCTGTAGGTACAGAAGTAGAATAGACGTTAAACCTGTAGGTACAGAAGTAGAATAGACGTTAAACCTGTAGGTACAGAAGTAGAATAGACGTTAAACCTGTAGGTACAGAAGTAGAATAGACGTTAAACCTGTAGGTACAGAAGTAGAATAGACGTTAAACCTGTAGGTACAGAAGTAGAATAGACGTTAAACCTGCAGGTACAGAAGTAGAATAGACGTTAAACCTGCAGGTACAGAAGTAGAATAGACGTGAAACCTGTAGGTACAGAAGTAGAATAGACGTTAAACCTGTAGGTACAGAAGTAGAATAGACGTTAAACCTGTAGGTACAGAAGTAGAATAGACATTAAACCTGTAGGTACAGAAGTAGAATAGACTTTAAACCTGTAGGTACAGAAGTAGAATAGACGTTAAACCTGTAGGTACAGAAGTAGAATAGAGATGAAACCTGTAGGTACAGAAGTAGTATAGAGATGAAACCTGTAGGTACAGAAGTAGAATAGAGATGAAACCTGTAGGTACAGAAGTAGAATAGACGTTAAACCTGTAGGAACAGAAGTAGTATAGAGATGAAACCTGTAGGTACAGAAGTAGTATAGAGATGAAACCTGTAGGTACAGAAGTAGAATAGAGATGAAACCTGTAGGTACAGAAGTAGAATAGACGTTAAACCTGTAGGTACAGAAGTAGTATAGAGATGAAACCTGTAGGTACAGAAGTAGAATAGACGTTAAACCTGTAGGTACAGAAGTAGAATAGACGTTAAACCTGTAGGTACAGAAGTAGTATAGAGATGAAACCTGTAGGTACAGAAGTAGAATAGACGTTAAACCTGTAGGTACAGAAGTAGAATAGACGTTAAACCTGTAGGTACAGAAGTAGAATAGAGATGAAACCTGTAGGTACAGAAGTAGAATAGACGTTAAACCTGTAGGTACAGAAGTAGAATAGACGTTAAACCTGTAGGTACAGAAGTAGAATAGACGTTAAACCTGTAGGTACAGAAGTAGAATAGACGTTAAACCTGTAGGTACAGAAGTAGAATAGACGTTAAACCTGTAGGTACAGAAGTAGAATAGACGTTAAACCTGTAGGTACAGAAGTAGTATAGAGATGAAACCTGTAGGTACAGAAGTAGAATAGAGATGAAACCTGTAGGTACAGAAGTAGAATAGACGTTAAACCTGTAGGTACAGAAGTAGTATAGAGGTTAAACCTGTAGGTACAGAAGTAGTATAGAGGTTAAACCTGCAGGTACAGAAGTAGAATAGACGTTAAACCTGTAGGTACAGAAGTAGAATAGACGTTAAACCTGTAGGTACAGAAGTAGAATAGACGTTAAACCTGTAGGTACAGAAGTAGAATAGACGTTAAACCTGTAGGTACAGAAGTAGAATAGACGTTAAACCTGCAGGTACAGAAGTAGAATAGACGTTAAACCTGTAGGTACAGAAGTAGTATAGACGTTAAACCTGTAGGAACAGAAGTAGAATAGAGATGAAACCTGTAGGTACAGAAGTAGAATAGACGTTAAACCTGTAGGTACAGAAGTAGAATAGAGGTGAAACCTGTAGGTACAGAAGTAGAATAGACGTTAAACCTGTAGGTACAGAAGTAGAATAGAGATGAAACCTGTAGGTACAGAAGTAGTATAGAGATGAAACCTGTAGGTACAGAAGTAGAATAGACGTTAAACCTGTAGGTACAGAAGTAGTATAGAGATGAAACCTGTAGGTACAGAAGTAGAATAGAGATGAAACCTGTAGGTACAGAAGTAGTATAGAGGTTAAACCTGTAGGTACAGAAGTAGTATAGACGTTAAACCTGTAGGTACAGAAGTAGAATAGACGTTAAACCTGTAGGTACAGAAGTAGAATAGACGTTAAACCTGTAGGTACAGAAGTAGTATAGACGTTAAACCTGTAGGTACAGAAGTAGAATAGACGTTAAACCTGTAGGTACAGAAGTAGAATAGACGTTAAACCTGTAGGTACAGAAGTAGAATAGACGTTAAACCTGTAGGTACAGAAGTAGTATAGAGGTTAAACCTGTAGGTACAGAAGTAGAATAGATGTTAAACCTGTAGGTACAGAAGTAGAATAGACGTTAAACCTGTAGGTACAGAAGTAGTATAGAGATGAAACCTGTAGGTACAGAAGTAGAATAGATGTTAAACCTGTAGGTACAGAAGTAGTATAGAGATGAAACCTGTAGGTACAGAAGTAGAATAGACGTTAAACCTGTAGGTACAGAAGTAGAATAGACGTTAAACCTGTAGGTACAGAAGTAGTATAGAGATGAAACCTGTAGGTACAGAAGTAGAATAGACGTTAAACCTGTAGGTACAGAAGTAGTATAGACGTTAAACCTGTAGGTACAGAAGTAGAATAGACGTTAAACCTGTAGGAACAGAAGTAGAATAGACGTTAAACCTGTAGGTACAGAAGTAGTATAGACGTTAAACCTGTAGGTACAGAAGTAGAATAGACGTTAAACCTGTAGGTACAGAAGTAGAATAGACGTTAAACCTGTAGGTACAGAAGTAGAATAGACGTTAAACCTGTAGGTACAGAAGTAGTATAGAGATGAAACCTGCAGGTACAGAAGTAGAATAGACGTTAAACCTGTAGGTACAGAAGTAGAATAGACGTTAAACCTGTAGGTACAGAAGTAGAATAGACGTTAAACCTGTAGGTACAGAAGTAGTATAGACGTTAAACCTGCAGGTACAGAAGTAGAATAGAGATGAAACCTGTAGGTACAGAAGTAGAATAGACGTTAAACCTGTAGGTACAGAAGTAGTATAGAGATGAAACCTGCAGGTACAGAAGTAGAATAGACGTTAAACCTGTAGGTACAGAAGTAGAATAGACGTTAAACCTGTAGGTACAGAAGTAGAATAGACGTTAAACCTGTAGGTACAGAAGTAGAATAGACGTTAAACCTGTAGGTACAGAAGTAGAATAGAGATGAAACCTGTAGGTACAGAAGTAGAATAGACGTTAAACCTGTAGGTACAGAAGTAGAATAGACGTTAAACCTGTAGGTACAGAAGTAGAATAGAGATGAAACCTGTAGGTACAGAAGTAGAATAGACGTTAAACCTGTAGGTACAGAAGTAGAATAGACGTTAAACCTGTAGGTACAGAAGTAGAATAGAGATGAAACCTGCAGGTACAGAAGTAGAATAGACGTTAAACCTGTAGGTACAGAAGTAGAATAGACGTTAAACCTGTAGGTACAGAAGTAGTATAGAGATGAAACCTGTAGGTACAGAAGTAGTATAGACGTTAAACCTGTAGGTACAGAAGTAGAATAGACGTTAAACCTGTAGGTACAGAAGTAGAATAGACGTTAAACCTGTAGGTACAGAAGTAGAATAGACGTTAAACCTGTAGGTACAGAAGTAGAATAGAGATGAAACCTGTAGGTACAGAAGTAGAATAGAGATGAAACCTGTAGGTACAGAAGTAGAATAGACGTTAAACCTGTAGGTACAGAAGTAGTATAGAGATGAAACCTGTAGGTACAGAAGTAGAATAGACGTTAAACCTGTAGGTACAGAAGTAGAATAGACGTTAAACCTGTAGGTACAGAAGTAGTATAGACGTTAAACCTGTAGGTACAGAAGTAGTATAGAGGTGAAACCTGTAGGTACAGAAGTAGAATAGACGTTAAACCTGTAGGTACAGAAGTAGTATAGAGGTTAAACCTGTAGGTACAGAAGTAGAATAGACTTTAAACCTGTAGGAACAGAAGTAGTATAGAGATGAAACCTGTAGGTACAGAAGTAGAATAGAGATGAAACCTGTAGGAACAGAAGTAGAATAGACGTTAAACCTGTAGGTACAGAAGTAGTATAGAGATGAAACCTGTAGGTACAGAAGTAGAATAGACGTTAAACCTGTAGGTACAGAAGTAGTATAGAGGTTAAACCTGTAGGTACAGAAGTAGAATAGACTTTAAACCTGTAGGTACAGAAGTAGAATAGACGTTAAACCTGTAGGTACAGAAGTAGAATAGACGTTAAACCTGTAGGTACAGAAGTAGTATAGAGATGAAACCTGTAGGTACAGAAGTAGAATAGACGTTAAACCTGTAGGTACAGAAGTAGAATAGACGTTAAACCTGTAGGTACAGAAGTAGAATAGACGTTAAACCTGTAGGTACAGAAGTAGAATAGACGTTAAACCTGTAGGTACAGAAGTAGTATAGAGATGAAACCTGTAGGTACAGAAGTAGAATAGACGTTAAACCTGTAGGTACAGAAGTAGTATAGAGATGAAACCTGTAGGTACAGAAGTAGAATAGACGTTAAACCTGTAGGTACAGAAGTAGAATAGACGTTAAACCTGTAGGTACAGAAGTAGAATAGACGTTAAACCTGTAGGTACAGAAGTAGTATAGAGATGAAACCTGTAGGAACAGAAGTAGAATAGACGTTAAACCTGTAGGTACAGAAGTAGAATAGAGGTTAAACCTGTAGGTACAGAAGTAGAATAGACGTTAAACCTGTAGGAACAGAAGTAGAATAGACGTTAAACCTGTAGGAACAGAAGTAGAATAGACGTTAAACCTGTAGGTACAGAAGTAGAATAGAGATGAAACCTGTAGGTACAGAAGTAGTATAGACGTTAAACCTGTAGGTACAGAAGTAGAATAGACGTTAAACCTGTAGGTACAGAAGTAGAATAGACGTTAAACCTGTAGGTACAGAAGTAGAATAGACGTTAAACCTGTAGGTACAGAAGTAGTATAGAGGTTAAACCTGCAGGTACAGAAGTAGAATAGACGTTAAACCTGTAGGTACAGAAGTAGAATAGACGTTAAACCTGTAGGAACAGAAGTAGTATAGAGATGAAACCTGTAGGTACAGAAGTAGAATAGAGGTGAAACCTGCAGGTACAGAAGTAGTATAGACGTTAAACCTGTAGGTACAGAAGTAGAATAGAGGTTAAACCTGTAGGTACAGAAGTAGAATAGACGTTAAACCTGTAGGTACAGAAGTAGTATAGACGTTAAACCTGTAGGTACAGAAGTAGAATAGACGTTAAACCTGTAGGTACAGAAGTAGTATAGACGTTAAACCTGCAGGTACAGAAGTAGTATAGAGATGAAACCTGTAGGTACAGAAGTAGAATAGACGTTAAACCTGTAGGTACAGAAGTAGTATAGAGGTGAAACCTGTAGGTACAGAAGTAGTATAGAGGTGAAACCTGTAGGTACAGAAGTAGTATAGAGATGAAACCTGCAGGTACAGAAGTAGTATAGAGGTGAAACCTGCAGGTACAGAAGTAGTATAGAGATGAAACCTGTAGGTACAGAAGTAGTATAGAGATGAAACCTGTAGGTACAGAAGTAGTATAGAGATGAAACCTGTAGGTACAGAAGTAGTATAGAGGTGAAACCTGTAGGTACAGAAGTAGTATAGAGATGAAACCTGCAGGTACAGAAGTAGAATAGACGTTAAACCTGTAGGTACAGAAGTAGAATAGACGTTAAACCTGTAGGTACAGAAGTAGAATAGACGTTAAACCTGTAGGTACAGAAGTAGTATAGACGTTAAACCTGTAGGTACAGAAGTAGAATAGACGTTAAACCTGTAGGTACAGAAGTAGAATAGAGGTTAAACCTGTAGGTACAGAAGTAGTATAGAGATGAAACCTGTAGGTACAGAAGTAGAATAGACGTTAAACCTGTAGGTACAGAAGTAGTATAGAGGTGAAACCTGTAGGTACAGAAGTAGTATAGAGGTGAAACCTGTAGGTACAGAAGTAGTATAGAGATGAAACCTGCAGGTACAGAAGTAGTATAGAGGTGAAACCTGCAGGTACAGAAGTAGTATAGAGATGAAACCTGTAGGTACAGAAGTAGTATAGAGATGAAACCTGTAGGTACAGAAGTAGTATAGAGGTGAAACCTGTAGGTACAGAAGTAGTATAGAGATGAAACCTGTAGGTACAGAAGTAGTATAGAGGTTAAACCTGTAGGTACAGAAGTAGAATAGACGTTAAACCTGTAGGTACAGAAGTAGAATAGAGATGAAACCTGTAGGTACAGAAGTAGTATAGAGATGAAACCTGTAGGTACAGAAGTAGTATAGACGTTAAACCTGTAGGTACAGAAGTAGAATAGACGTTAAACCTGTAGGTACAGAAGTAGAATAGACGTTAAACCTGTAGGTACAGAAGTAGTATAGAGATGAAACCTGTAGGTACAGAAGTAGAATAGACGTTAAACCTGTAGGTACAGAAGTAGTATAGAGATGAAACCTGTAGGTACAGAAGTAGAATAGACGTTAAACCTGTAGGTACAGAAGTAGAATAGAGATGAAACCTGTAGGTACAGAAGTAGAATAGACGTTAAACCTGTAGGTACAGAAGTAGAATAGACGTTAAACCTGTAGGTACAGAAGTAGAATAGACGTTAAACCTGTAGGTACAGAAGTAGTATAGAGATGAAACCTGCAGGTACAGAAGTAGAATAGACGTTAAACCTGTAGGTACAGAAGTAGAATAGACGTTAAACCTGTAGGTACAGAAGTAGAATAGACGTTAAACCTGTAGGTACAGAAGTAGAATAGACGTTAAACCTGTAGGTACAGAAGTAGAATAGACGTTAAACCTGTAGGTACAGAAGTAGAATAGACGTTAAACCTGTAGGTACAGAAGTAGAATAGACGTTAAACCTGTAGGTACAGAAGTAGAATAGACGTTAAACCTGCAGGTACAGAAGTAGAATAGACGTTAAACCTGTAGGTACAGAAGTAGAATAGACGTTAAACCTGTAGGTACAGAAGTAGAATAGACGTTAAACCTGTAGGTACAGAAGTAGTATAGAGATGAAACCTGTAGGTACAGAAGTAGTATAGAGATGAAACCTGTAGGTACAGAAGTAGTATAGAGATGAAACCTGTAGGTACAGAAGTAGTATAGAGATGAAACCTGTAGGTACAGAAGTAGTATAGAGATGAAACCTGTAGGTACAGAAGTAGTATAGAGATGAAACCTGTAGGTACAGAAGTAGTATAGAGATGAAACCTGTAGGTACAGAAGTAGAATAGACGTTAAACCTGTAGGTACAGAAGTAGAATAGACGTTAAACCTGTAGGTACAGAAGTAGTATAGAGATGAAACCTGCAGGTACAGAAGTAGAATAGACGTTAAACCTGTAGGTACAGAAGTAGTATAGACGTTAAACCTGCAGGTACAGAAGTAGAATAGACGTGAAACCTGTAGGTACAGAAGTAGAATAGACGTTAAACCTGTAGGTACAGAAGTAGAATAGACGTTAAACCTGCAGGTACAGAAGTAGAATAGACGTTAAACCTGTAGGTACAGAAGTAGAATAGACGTTAAACCTGTAGGTACAGAAGTAGTATAGAGATGAAACCTGTAGGTACAGAAGTAGAATAGAGGTTAAACCTGTAGGTACAGAAGTAGAATAGAGGTTAAACCTGTAGGTACAGAAGTAGAATAGACGTTAAACCTGCAGGTACAGAAGTAGAATAGACGTTAAACCTGTAGGTACAGAAGTAGTATAGACGTTAAACCTGTAGGTACAGAAGTAGAATAGACGTTAAACCTGTAGGTACAGAAGTAGAATAGACGTTAAACCTGTAGGTACAGAAGTAGAATAGACGTTAAACCTGTAGGTACAGAAGTAGAATAGACGTTAAACCTGTAGGTACAGAAGTAGAATAGACGTTAAACCTGTAGGTACAGAAGTAGAATAGACGTTAAACCTGTAGGAACAGAAGTAGAATAGACGTTAAACCTGTAGGTACAGAAGTAGAATAGACGTTAAACCTGTAGGTACAGAAGTAGAATAGACGTTAAACCTGTAGGTACAGAAGTAGAATAGACGTTAAACCTGTAGGTACAGAAGTAGTATAGAGATGAAACCTGTAGGTACAGAAGTAGAATAGACGTTAAACCTGTAGGTACAGAAGTAGTATAGAGATGAAACCTGTAGGTACAGAAGTAGTATAGACGTTAAACCTGTAGGTACAGAAGTAGAATAGACGTTAAACCTGTAGGTACAGAAGTAGAATAGACGTTAAACCTGCAGGTACAGAAGTAGAATAGACGTTAAACCTGTAGGTACAGAAGTAGAATAGACGTTAAACCTGTAGGTACAGAAGTAGAATAGAGATGAAACCTGTAGGTACAGAAGTAGAATAGACGTTAAACCTGTAGGTACAGAAGTAGAATAGACGTTAAACCTGTAGGTACAGAAGTAGAATAGACGTTAAACCTGTAGGAACAGAAGTAGTATAGAGATGAAACCTGTAGGTACAGAAGTAGAATAGACGTTAAACCTGTAGGTACAGAAGTAGTATAGAGATGAAACCTGTAGGTACAGAAGTAGAATAGAGGTTAAACCTGTAGGTACAGAAGTAGAATAGACGTTAAACCTGTAGGTACAGAAGTAGAATAGACGTTAAACCTGTAGGTACAGAAGTAGAATAGACGTTAAACCTGCAGGTACAGAAGTAGAATAGACGTTAAACCTGTAGGTACAGAAGTAGAATAGACGTTAAACCTGTAGGTACAGAAGTAGTATAGAGATGAAACCTGTAGGTACAGAAGTAGAATAGAGGTTAAACCTGTAGGTACAGAAGTAGAATAGAGGTTAAACCTGTAGGTACAGAAGTAGAATAGACGTTAAACCTGCAGGTACAGAAGTAGAATAGACGTTAAACCTGTAGGTACAGAAGTAGAATAGAGATGAAACCTGTAGGTACAGAAGTAGAATAGACGTTAAACCTGTAGGTACAGAAGTAGAATAGACGTTAAACCTGTAGGTACAGAAGTAGAATAGACGTTAAACCTGTAGGTACAGAAGTAGAATAGACGTTAAACCTGTAGGTACAGAAGTAGAATAGAGATGAAACCTGCAGGTACAGAAGTAGAATAGACGTTAAACCTGTAGGTACAGAAGTAGAATAGAGATGAAACCTGCAGGTACAGAAGTAGAATAGACGTTAAACCTGCAGGTACAGAAGTAGAATAGACGTTAAACCTGTAGGTACAGAAGTAGAATAGACGTTAAACCTGTAGGTACAGAAGTAGAATAGACGTTAAACCTGTAGGTACAGAAGTAGTATAGAGATGAAACCTGTAGGTACAGAAGTAGAATAGAGGTGAATTCTACTTGTCTGACAGCGGTTTCTACTGAAACTACACTCACACAGGTAGGCTGCCATCCTGTTCCTACATGTTCCTCCGTTCAGAAAGGGCTGGGACAAACTTAATAATGATTACATAATTAAAGTGGCCTCTGCAACGTCTATCAGAGGTCAGAACATAGCGATTGTAGAGGAATACATAGTATGAAAGTTGTACTGTCCATTTTGTTCTGTATTTAAACGCCTCTATAAATGTGTACGTGACACTGCAACAACATTTCCTCATGGGGACAATAAAGTCAGTAAAGTAAACACGCGCTGATCTCTACACAAACAAACAGACATTTGAGAACGCTAAACCAAACAGGCCCGTCCGTGTGAGATTAAGAAATGAGTCTCAAATGGAATCCTATTCCCTACGTAGTGCACTACTTTAGACCAGAGCCCTATGGAACCCTACTCCCTATATAGTGCACTACTTTAGACCAGAGCCCTATGGAACCCTACTCCCTATATAGTGCACTACTTTAGACCAGAGCCCTATGGAACCCTACTCCCTATATAGTGCACTACTTTAGACCAGAGCCCTATGGAACCCTACTCCCTATATAGTGCACTACTTTAGACCAGGGCCCATTGGACTTTACTAAATCAAAAAAGTAAAAGAATGGAATTAAGAAATATATAAATATTAGGACGAGCAATCTTGGAGTGGCATTGACTAGAACACAGGTGAATAGAATACAGTATATACATATGAGATGAGTAAAGCAGTAGAATAGAATACAGTATATACATATGAGATGAGTAAATACAGTAGAATAGAATACAGTATATACATAAGAGATGAGTAAATACAGTAGAATAGAATACAGTATATACATAAGAGATGAGTAAAGCAGTAGAATAGAATACAGTATATACATAAGAGATGAGTAAAGCAGTAGAATAGAATACAGTATATACATATGAGATGAGTAAAGCAGTAGAATAGAATACAGTATATACATAAGAGATGAGTAAAGCAGTAGAATAGAATACAGTATATACATAAGAGATGAGTAAAGCAGTAGAATAGAATACAGTATATACATAAGAGATGAGTAAAGCAGTAGAATAGAATACAGTATATACATAAGAGATGAGTAAAGCAGTAGAATAGAATACAGTATATACATAAGAGATGAGTAAAGCAGTAGAATAGAATACAGTATATACATAAGAGATGAGTAAAGCAGTAGAATAGAATACAGTATATACATAAGAGATGAGTAAAGCAGTAGAATAGAATACAGTATATACATATGAGATGAGTAAAGCATTATGTAAACATTATTAATGTGAATGGTGTTCCATTATTAAAGTGACCAGTGATTCGAGGTCTATGTATACAGGGCAGCAGCCTCTAAGGTGCAGGGTTGCATAACTGGGTGGTAGCCGGCTAGTGATGGCTATTTAACAGTCTGATGGCCTTGAGATAGAAGCTGTTTTTCAGTCTCTCGGTCCCAGCTTTGAGGCACCTGTACTGACCTCGCCTTCTGAATGATGGCGGGGGGAACAGGCCGTGGCTCGGGTGTTTGATGTCCTTGATGATCTTTTTGGCCTTCCTGTGACATCGGGTGCTGTTGGTATCCAGGAGGGCAGGTAGTGTGCCCCCAGGGATGCGTACCACCCTGGGGAGAGCCTTGCAGTTGAGGGCGGTGCAGTTGCCATACCAGGAAGTGATACAGCCCAACAGGATCCTCTCGATGGTGCATCTGTAAAAGTTTGTGAGGGTCTTAGAGGCGCTGTTGCTCCTTCTTCACCACACTGTTTGTGTGGGTGGACCATTTCAGATTGTCAGTGATGTGTACGTCGACGGGATAGGGCAGTGTGCAGTGCGATAAGCGAACTGAATTGGGATTAGGGTGTCATGTAAGGTAGAGGTGATATGATCCTTAACTAGCCTCTCAAAGCACGATGATAACAGAAGTGAGTGCTACGGGGCGATAGTCATTTAGTTCAGTTACCTTTGCTTTCTTGGGTACAGGAACAATGGTGGACATCTTGAAGCAAGTGGGGACAGCAGACTGGGATAGAGAGAGATTGAATATGTCCGTAAACACTCCAGCCAGCTGGTCTGCGCATGCTCTGAGGACGCGGCTGGGCCAACAGCCTTGTGAGGGTTAACATACTTAAATGTCTTACTCACGTTAGCCACGGAGAACGAGAGCCCACAGTTCTTGGGAGCTTGCTGCGTTGGTGGCACTGTGGTATCCTCAAAACCAGCAAAGAAGGTGTTTAGCTTGTCTGGGAGCAAGACATTGGTGTCCGCGACGTGGCTGGTTTCCCCTTTGTAATCAGTGATTGTCTGTAGACTCTGCCACATACGTCTTGTGTCTGAGCTGTTGAATTGCGACTCCACTTTGTCTCTGTACTGACGTTTTGCCTGTTTTCTTGCCTTACGGAGGGAATAACTACACTGTTTGTATTCATCCACATTCCCAGTCGTCACCTTGTCATGATTAAATTCGGCATTTCGCTTTTTCAGTTTTGCGCGAATGCTGCCATCTATCCACGGTTTCTGGTTTGGGTTGGTTTTAATAGTCACCATGGGAACAACATCCCAACATCAGTCACCGGGTCCGTGTAAACGTCAATATTATTCTCAGAGGCTAGCCAGAACATATCCCCAATCTGCACAATCAAAACAATCTTGAAGCATGGATTCCGATTGGTCAGACCAGCGTTAAATAAACCTTAGCATGGGTACTTCCTGTTTGAGTTTCTGCCTATAGGAAGGGAGGAGCAAAATGGAGTCTTAATCTCGAGGGCCTTGTAGGCGTGTTGAAAAGGCATGTCGAAAAGGTGAGTAGCAGTGATCTAGTGTTTTTTCCTGAGCGAGTACTACAGTCAATGTGTTGATAGAACTTTGGTAGCATTTTCCTCAAATTTTCTTTGTTAAAACACCCAACTACAATAAATGCGGCCTCGGGATATGTTGTTTCCAGTTTGGAAAAAGTCCAGTGTTGTTCCTTGAGGGCCGTCGTGGTATCGGCTTGAGAGGGAATATACACGACTGTGACTATAACAGAAGAGAATTCTCTCGGGAGGTAATGCGGTCGGCATTTGATTGTGAGGTATTCTAGTTCGGGTGAACAAAAGGAGAAAAAGTTTCTGTACGTTATCACAATCACAGCATGAGTAGTTAATCATGATACATACACCATTGCCTTTCTTCTTCCCGGAGAGTTCTTTATTCCTGTGTGATGTACTGAGAACCCAGCTGGCTGTATGGACAGGGACAGTATACCTGGAGAGAGATGTACTGAGAACCCAGCTGGCTGTATGGACAGGGACAGTATACCTGGAGAGAGATGTACTGAGAACCCAACTGGCTGTATGGACGGGGACAGTATATCCGGAAAGAGCCATGATTCCGTGAAACAGAGTATGTTACAGTCCAAGATGTCTCTCTGGAAGGAGATCCTCGGCCTGAGCTCGTCTACTTTATTATCCAGAGACTGAACATTTGCAAGTAATATACTCAGGAGCGATGGATGTTGTGCCTGCCTCCTGAGTTGGACTGTAAGTCCACTCTGAATACCTCTTCTCCACTGGCAGCGTCTTGGAGCAGCTTCTGGGATAAGTTCAAATGCCCTTGGGGGTACGAACAAAGGATACAATTCGGGAAAGTCGTATTCCTGGTTGTAATGCTGGTGAGTTACCGTCGCTCTGATATCCAAAAGTTATTTCCGGCTGCTTGTAATAACACAAAAAACGTTCTGGGCTAATAATGTAAGAAATAACACACAAAAAAATGAAATACCACAAAGTTGCTTAGGAGCTAGAAGCTGAGCTGCCATGTCTGTCATGTCTTAGGAGCTAGAAGCAGAGCTGCTATGTCTGTCATGTCTTAGGAGCTAGAAGCAGAGCTGCCATGTCTGTCATGTCTTAGGAGCTAGAAGCAGAGCTGCAATGTCTGTCATGTCTTAGGAGCTAGAAGCAGAGCTGCCATGTCTGTCATGTCTTAGGAGCTAGAAGCAGAGCTGCCATGGCTGTCATGTCTTAGGAGCTAGAAGCAGAGCTGCCATGTCTGTCATGTCTTAGGAGCTAGAAGCAGAGCTGCCATGGCTGTCATGTCTTAGGAGCTAGAAGCAGAGCTGCCATGTCTGTCATGTCTTAGGAGCTAGAAGCAGAGCTGCCATGTCTGTCATGTCTTAGGAGCTAGAAGCAGAGCTGCCATGGCTGTCATGTCTTAGGAGCTAGAAGCAGAGCTGCCATGGCTGTCATGTGATAGGAGCTAGAAGCAGAGCTGCCATGGCTGTCATGTCTTAGGAGCTAGAAGCAGAGCTGCCATGGCTGTCATGTGATAGGAGCTAGAAGCAGAGCTGCCATGTCTGTCATGTCTTAGGAGCTAGAAGCAGAGCTGCCATGGCTGTCATGTCTTAGGAGCTAGAAGCAGAGCTGCCATGGCTGTCATGTGATAGGAGCTAGAAGCAGAGCTGCCATGTCTGTCATGTCTTAGGAGCTAGTAGCAGAGCAGCCATGGCTGTCATGTCTTAGGAGCTAGTAGCAGAGCTGCCATGTCTGTCATGTCTTAGGGGCTAGTAGCAGAGCTGCCATTTCTGTCATATATTAGGAGCTAGAAGCAGAGCTGCCATATCTGTCATATCTTAGGAGCTAGAAGCAGAGCTGCCATATCTGTCATATCTTAGGAGCTAGAAGCAGAGCTGCCATATCTGTCATATCTTAGGAGCTAGTAGCAGAGCTGCCATGTCTGTCATGTCTTAGGAGCTAGAAGCAGAGCTGCCATGGCTGTCATGTCTTAGGAGCTAGAAGCAGAGCTGCCATGGCTGTCATGTGATAGGAGCTAGAAGCAGAGCTGCCATGTCTGTCATGTCTTAGGAGCTAGTAGCAGAGCTGCCATGTCTGTCATGTCTTAGGAGCTAGTAGCAGAGCTGCCATTTCTGTCATATCTTAGGAGCTAGAAGCAGAGCTGCCATATCTGTCATATCTTAGGAGCTAGAAGCAGAGCTGCCATGTCTGTCATGTCTTAGGAGCTAGAAGCAGAGCTGCCATGGCTGTCATGTCTTAGGAGCTAGAAGCAGAGCTGCCATGGCTGTCATGTGATAGGAGCTAGAAGCAGAGCTGCCATGTCTGTCATGTCTTAGGAGCTAGTAGCAGAGCTGCCATGTCTGTCATGTCTTAGGAGCTAGTAGCAGAGCTGCCATTTCTGTCATATCTTAGGAGCTAGAAGCAGAGCTGCCATATCTGTCATGTCTTAGGAGCTAGAAGCAGAGCTGCCATGTCTGTCATGTCTTAGGAGCTAGTAGCAGAGCTGCCATGTCTGTCATGTCTTAGGAGCTAGTAGCAGAGCTGCCATATCTGTCATATCTTAGGAGCTAGAAGCAGAGCTGCCATATCTGTCATATCTTAGGAGCTAGAAGCAGAGCTGCCATATCTGTCATATCTTAGGAGCCAGTAGCAGAGCTGCCATGTCTGTCATGTCTTAGGAGCTAGAAGCAGAGCTGCCATGTCTGTCATGTCTTAGGAGCTAGTAGCAGAGCTGCCATATCTGTCATATCTTAGGAGCTAGAAGCAGAGCTGCCATTTCTGTCATGTCTTAGGAGCTAGAAGCAGAGCTGCCATGGCTGTCATGTCTTAGGAGCTAGAAGCAGAGCTGCCATGTCTGTCATGTCTTAGGAGCTATAAGCAGAGCTGCCATGGCTGTCATGTCTTAGGAGCTAGAAGCAGAGCTGCCATGGCTGTCATGTGATAGGAGCTAGAAGCAGAGCTGCCATGTCTGTCATGTCTTAGGAGCTAGTAGCAGAGCTGCCATGTCTGTCATGTCTTAGGAGCTAGTAGCAGAGCTGCCATTTCTGTCATATCTTAGGAGCTAGAAGCAGAGCTGCCATATCTGTCATATCTTAGGAGCTAGAAGCAGAGCTGCCATATCTGTCATATCTTAGGAGCTAGAAGCAGAGCTGCCATATCTGTCATATCTTAGGAGCTAGTAGCAGAGCTGCCATGTCTGTCATGTCTTAGGAGCTAGAAGCAGAGCTGCCATGTCTGTCATGTCTTAGGAGCTAGAAGCAGAGCTGCCATGGCTGTCATGTCTTAGGAGCTAGAAGCAGAGCTGCCATGGCTGTCATGTCTTAGGAGCTAGAAGCAGAGCTGCCATGGCTGTCATGTGATAGGAGCTAGAAGCAGAGCTGCCATGTCTGTCATGTCTTAGGAGCTAGTAGCAGAGCTGCCATGGCTGTCATGTCTTAGGAGCTAGTAGCAGAGCTGCCATATCTGTCATATCTTAGGAGCTAGAAGCAGAGCTGCCATATCTGTCATGTCTTAGGAGCTAGAAGCAGAGCTGCCATGTCTGTCATGTCTTAGGAGCTAGAAGCAGAGCTGCCATGGCTGTCATGTGTTAGGAGCTAGAAGCAGAGCTGCCATGTCTGTCATGTCTTAGGAGCTAGAAGCAGAGCTGCCATGGCTGTCATGTCTTAGGAGCTAGAAGCAGAGCTGCCATGGCTGTCATGTGATAGGAGCTAGAAGCAGAGCTGCCATGGCTGTCATGTCTTAGGAGCTAGAAGCAGAGCTGCCATGGCTGTCATGTGTTAGGAGCTAGAAGCAGAGCTGCCATGTCTGTCATGTCTTAGGAGCTAGAAGCAGAGCTGCCATGGCTGTCATGTCTTAGGAGCTAGAAGCAGAGCTGCCATTTCTGTCGGCGCCATCTATGTATATAAAGTAGTGTGCACTATATAGGGAATAGGATGTATTTGGGACACAGCTTAGATTTCCCTCTAAAATATGATTGACAGCAAAACTGTCATAATTAAAACTGTCTTCCTCTGCCAATGCAATATCTGCCTTTCCCATTCAGCTCTCTGCAGAGACCACCAAGTAACTTTCCCATTCAGCTTACTAAGTAACTGTTTATAAGCACCCGAATATATATATAAAAATATATATATATATTTATATATATTTTTACCCCATTTTCTCCCCAATTGGTAGTTACAGTCTTGTCTCAACGCTGCAACTCCCGTACGGACTCGGGAGAGGCGAAAGTTGAGAGCCGTGCTTCCTCCGAAACACAACCGAACCAAGCCGCACTGCTTCTTGACACAATTCCCACTTAACCCGGAAGCCAGCCGCACCAATGTGTTAGAGGAAACACCGTACACCTGGCGACGTGTCAGCATGCACTGCGTCCGGCCAGCCACAGGAGTCGCTGCTGGCCAAACACTCCCCTAACCCGGACGACTTTGGACCAATTGTGCGCCGCCCCATGGGTCTCCCGGTCGCGGCCGGCTGCGCCAGAGCCTGGACTCAAACCAGGATCTCTAGTAGCACAGCTAGCACTGCGATGCAGAGCCTTAGACCACTGAGACACTCTGGAGGCTGAAACCCCCGAATAGTTACAGTAAAGACTAATGAAGAACCCAGAAGACCACAGACAGACAGACAGACAGACAGACAGACAGACAGACAGACAGACAGACAGACAGACAGACAGACAGACAGACCACTATGTTAGTAGTATTCATGACAGACAGACAGACATACAGACAGACAGACAGACAGACGTGCCATGTGGTGTGTTACTGCATACAGACCCTGGCAGACAGGGGGTTGGCTCCAGGCCCCCTGCCCCCCACAGATGCTCTGGGTGGCCCTGGGCATGGGGGTGTATCCTGGGTGGCACACGTACAGCGCCATGGAGCCTGGCGACGTAGAGGAGAACTGGAGCTCTGCATGCTTCACCTGCAGGGGGGGACCACAGTCCAGGTCTGGAAGACATAGAAACGTAACGGCACAGGTACAGCAACAACACAGTTACAGCACAGTTACAGCAACAACACGGGTACAGCAACGACACAGGTACAGCAACGACACAGTTACAGCACAGTTACAGCAACGACACAGGTACAGCAACGACACAGTTACAGCACAGTTACAGCAACGACACAGGTACAGCAACGACACAGTTACAGCACAGTTACAGCAACAACACGGGTACAGCAACAACACAGTTACAGCACAGTTACAGCAACGACACAGTTACAACAACGACACAGTTACAGCAACGACACAGTTACAACAACAACACAGTTACAACACATTTACAACAACTACATAGTTACAGCACAGTTACAGCAACAACACAGTTACAGCAACAACACAGTTACAGCAACGACACAGTTACAGCAACGACACAGTTACAGCAACGATACAGTTACAGCACAGTTACAGCACCAACACAGTTACAGCACAGTTACAGCAACAACACAGTTACAGCAACAACACAGTTACAGCAACGACACAGTTACAGCAACGACACAGTTACAAAAGAGTTACAGCACCGACACAGTTACAGCACCGACACAGTTACAGTAACGACACAGTTACAGCAGCGACACAGTTACAGCACAGTTACAACAACGACACAGTTACAGCACAGTTACAACAACGACACAGATACAACAACGACACAGTTACAGCAACGACACAGTTACAGCAACGACACAGTTACAAAAGAGTTACAGCACCGACACAGTTACAGCACCGACACAGTTACAGTAACGACACAGTTACAGCAGCGACACAGTTACAGCACAGTTACAGCAACGACACAGTTACAACAACGACACAGTTACAAAAACGACACAGGTACAGCACAGTTACAGCAACGACACAGATACAGCAACAACACAGTTACAACAACGACACAGTTACAGCACAGTTACAGCAATGACACAGTTACAACAACGGCAAAGTTACAAAAACGACACAGGTACAGCAACGACACAGTTACAACAACGACACAGTTACAACAACGACACAGTTACAACAACGACACAGTTACAACGACACAGTTACAACACAGTTACAACAACGACACAGTTACAACAACGACACAGGTACAGCAACGACACAGTTACAACAACGACACAGTTACAACAACGACACAGTTACAGCACTGTTACAGCAACGACCTACTTCAATGGCAGAGTCATAGTAACAGAGATGTGACCTACTTCAATGGCAGAGTCATAGTAACAGAGATGTGACCTACCCTCCACCACAATGACAGAGTCATAGATGTGACCTACCCTTCACACTCCGGGATGTTGGCCTTCTAGGCAGAGTTGCAAAGTAAAAAGCCATATCTCAGACTGGCCAATCAAAAGAAAAGATGGGCAAAATAACACAGACACTGGACAGAGGAACTCTGTCTAGAAGGCCAACATCCCGAAGTCGCCTCTTCACTGTTGACGTTGAGACTGGTGTTTTGCAGGTACTATTTAATGAAGCTGTCAGTTGAGGACTTGTGAGGCGTCTAGACACTCTAATGTACTTGTCCTCTTGCTCAGTTGTGCACCGGGGCCTCCCACTCCTCTTTCTATTCTGGTTAGAGCCAGTTCTGCCCTGTTCTGTAAAGGGAGTAGTACACAGTGTTGTACAATTTCTCGCATGGAATAGCCTTCATTTCTCAGAACAAGAATAGACTGATGAGTTTCAGAAGAAAGGTCTTTGTTTCTGGCCATTCTGAGCCTGTAATCGAACCCACAAAGGCTGATGCTCCAGATACTCAACTAGTCTAAAGAAGGACAGTTTTATTGCTTCTTTAATCAACGCAACAGTTTTCAGCTGTGCTAACATAATTGCAAAAGGGTTTTCTAACGATCAATTAGCCTTTTCAATTAGCCTTTTAGCTAACACAATGTGCCACTGGAACACAGGGGTAATGGTTGTTCATAATGAGCATCTGTAGATATTCCATTAAATGTCAGCCGTTTCCAGCTACAATAATGATTTACAACATTAACAATGTCTACACCACATTTCTGATCAATTTCATGTTATTTTAATGGACAAAAAAAAGTGATTTTCTTTAAATAAAAACAAGGACATTTCTAAGTGACCCCAAACTTTTGAATGGTAGTGTACGTAGTCTGTGTCTTTGTCATCGCTGAGATTGTCGTATTATGATAGGCAGCTGTTTAACTATCAGCTGAGGGAGTGAGGGATTATCACCTCTTGACCCCATAGTCTCTACAGCCATGTTTTAGGGCAAAGTGAACCCACAAAATAGACTGCTCTAACGTCTGTCCGTCCGACCGACCGACCGACCTATCTACCTACTTGCTGTGGAGTGTGCTGATCCCCTGCTGATGTCACAGTGTCTCCCGCTGAAGGATCCGGAACATTCACACTTGTACTTCCCGATGTAGTGGAAACATGTTCCTCCGTTCAGACAGGGGCTGGAGGAGCACGGGTCTGGCCTCCCTGGGGACGGACGGACGGACGGACGGACGGACAAACAGACAGACAGACAGACAGACAGACAGACAGACAGACAGACAGACACCATTAGCATGAATTCAGGATATGTGTGTGTGTCATTCATACTGTACAGGGGATGACTGATTCATACTGTACAGGGGATGACTGTTTCATACTGTACAGGGGATGACTGATTCATACTGTACAGGGGATGACTGATTCATACTGTACAGGGGATGACTGTTTCATACTGTACAGGGGATGACTGATTCATACTGTACAGGGGATGACTGATTCATACTGTACAGGGGATGACTGATTCATACTGTACAGGGGATGACTGATTCATACTGTATAGGGGATGACTGATTCATACTGTACAGGTGATTCATACTGTACAGGGGATTCATACTGTACAGGGGATGACTGATTCATACTGTACGGGGGATGACTGATTCATACTGTACAGGGGATGACTGATTCATACTGTACAGGGGATGACTGATTCATACTGTACAGGGGATGACTGATTCATACTGTACAGGGGATGACTGATTCATACTGTACAGGGGATGACTGATTCATACTATACAGGGGATGACTGATTCATACTGTACAGGGGATGACTGATTCATACTGTACAGGGGATGACTGATTCATACTGTACAGGGGATGACTGTTTCATACTGTACAGGGGATGACTGATTCATACTGTACAGGGGATGACTGATTCATACTGTACAGGGGATGACTGATTCATACTGTACAGGGGATGACTGTTTCATACTGTACAGGGGATGACTGATTCATACTGTACAGGGGATGACTGATTCATACTGTACAGGGGATGACTGATTCATACTGTACAGGGGATGACTGATTCATACTGTACATTGGATGTGGGACACAGTTAGAAGAAAGGAAACCCAAAGATCATGTTTTATGACGGGCCAACTAAAAACATGAATACGAACACATTTTACATTAACCATAACGTGTGTGTGTGTGCGTGCGTGCGTGAGAGAGAGAGAGAGAGAGAGCGAGAGAGAGAGTGAGAGAGAGTGAGAGAGAGAGGGAGAGAGAGGGAGAGAGAGATAGAGAGTGTGAGAGAGAGAGGGAGAGAGAGAGAGAGAGTGAGAGAGTGAGAGAGAGAGAGAGAGTGAGAGAGTGAGAGAGTGGGAGAGTGAGAGAGTGAGAGAGAGTGAGAGAGTGAGAGAGAGAGAGAGAGAGAGAGAGAGAGAGAGAGAGAGAGAGAGAGAGAGAGAGAACGATATTGATGGACAGAGAGAGAAAGAGAGAGAGAGGGAGACATAGAACTCACCCACTTCACAGTGTTTACCAGTGAACCTGTATGGACAGACACAGAGGAAGCTCCCTGCCTCCTCTTTACAGGAGCCTCCGTTACGACACGGGCCAGAGGCACAGGTATTGAGTCTGACTGGGGGAGGAGAAAACACATTAACATCAATCAATCGGTGTGAGGGAAATCACTGCAGTAGAAACCATATTCACAGCACACAAAGGGCTTGTTATGAACCTTGTTTAACGAAGCAAGAAGGCCCGAGGAGGTGTGTTATATGGCCAATATACCACGGCTAAGGGATGTTCTTAAGCACGATACAACGCCGAGTGCCTGGATACAGCCCGTGGTATATTGGCCATATACCACAAACCCCCGAGGTGCCTTATAGCTATTATAAACTGGTTACCAAAGTCATTAGAGCAGTAAAAATACATGTTTTGTCATACCTGTGGTATACAGTCTGATATACAGTACCAAGGCTGTCAGCCAATCAGAATTCAGGGCTCGAACTACCCAGTTTATAATAAAGAATAATGAGTTCTTCATCTTCAACCCGGGCTAATTATTTCCTATGTCTTATTAGGTGAATGCTAATGGCATACTACCTTTCTCACAGTGTTTCCCTCTGTATCCTTGCTTGCACTCGCAGGTGTAGCCTCCATCTCTCTCATAGCACTGACCTCCGTTCAGACACGGGGACGAATCACAGACCGATCGAGGCTGTACTGGAAAACACACGCACCGACTTGACTGCGTTCCATCACACAGTGCTCACGCACGTGCACGCGCAAACACACACACACACACACACACACACACACACACACACACACACACACACACACACACACACACACACACACACACACACACACACACACACACACACACACACACACACACACACACACACACACACACACACACACACACACACACACACACACACACACACACACTACGGACGCATCGGCAACTCTAAAACGAACCCATCACCCAGTTTACCACATCCCTCCACCCATCGTCCAAACATACTGAGCCCAAAGAAACATAAACTGAAGGAGGATAACCCGAGGGATTTTTAACTAATAACTCTGTTTTTCAATGTGTCTCCTGTTGCTCTTTTTATTGTCTGAACTGCCTCCTCCACCAAGCCGTTCGGGGAGAGGTGGTAGGGGGGGGCGGAGGAGATATGACAAATACCATTGTTTTTTTATTTATTTCACCTTTATTTAACCAGGTAGGCAAGTTGAGAACAAGTTCTCATTTACAATTGCGACCTGGCCAAGATAAAGCAAAGCAGTTCGACACATACAACGACACAGAGTTACACATGGAGTAAAACAAACATACAGTCAATAATACAGTAGAACAATAAGTCTATGTACGATGTGAGCAAATGAGGTGAGATAAGGGAGGTAAAGGCAAAAAAGGCCATGGTGGCGAAGTAAATAGAATATAGCAAGTAAAACACTGGAATGGTAGATTTGCAGTGGAAGAATGTGCAAAGTAGAGATAGAAATAATGGGGTGCAAAGGAGCAAAATAAATACATAAATACAGTAGGGGGAGAGGTAGTTGTTTGGGCTAAATTATAGATGGGCTATGTACAGGTGCAGTAATCTGTGAGCTGCTCTGACAGCTGGTGCTTAAAGCAAGTGAGGGGGATAAGTGTTTCCAGTTTCAGAGATTTTGTTGTTCGTTCCAGTCATTGGCAGCAGAGAACTGAAAGGAGAGGCGGACAAAGGAAGAATTGGTTTTGGGGGTGACCAGTGAGATATACCTGCTGGAGCGCGTGCTACAGGTGGGTGCTGCTATGGTGACCAGCGAGCTAAGATAAGGGGGGACTTTACTTAGCAGGGTCTTGTAGATGACCTGGAGCCAGTGGGTTTTGCGACGAGGATGAAGCGAGGGCCAGCCAACGAGAACATACAGGTCGCAGTGGTGGGTAGTATATGGAGCTTTGGTGACAAAACGGATGGCATTGTGATAGACTGCATCCAAGTTATTGAGTAGGGTGGAGGCTATTTTGTAAATGACATCGCCGAAGTCGAGGATCGGTAGGATGGTCAGTTTTACAAGGGTGTGTTTGGCAGCATGAGTGAAGGATGCTTTGTTGCGAAATAGGAAGCCAATTCTAGAATTACCTTTGGATTGGAGATGTTTGATGTGAGTCTGGAAGGAGAGTTTACAGTCTAATCAGACACCTAGGTATTTGTAGTTGTCCATATATTCTAAGTCAGAACCGTCCAGAGTAGTAATGTTGGACGGGCGGGCAGGTGCAGGCAGCGATCGGTTGAAGAGCATGCATTTAGTTTTACTTGTATTTAAGAGCAATTGGAGGCCACGGAAGGAGAGTTGTATGGCATTTAAGCTTGCCTGGAGGGTTGTTAACACAGTGTCCAAAGAAGGGGCAGAAGTTTACAGAATGGTGTCTCCTGCGTAGAGGTTTATCAGAGACTCACCAGCAGCAAGAGCAGCATCATTGATGTATACAGAGAAGAGAGTCGGTCCAAGAATTGAACCCTGAGGCACCCCCATAGAGACTGCCAGAGGCCCGGACAACGATTTGACACACTGAACTCTATCAGAGAAGTAGTTGGTGAACCAGGTGAGGCAATTATTTGAGAAACCATGGCTATCGAGTCTGCCGATGAAGATGTGGTGATTGACAAAGTCGAAAGCCTTAGCCAGATCAATGAATACGGCTGCACAGTATTGTTTCTTATCGATAGCGGTTAAGATATAGTTTAGGACCTTGAGCGTGGCTGAGGTGCACCCATGACCAGCTCTGAAACCAGATTGCATAGCGGAGAAAGTATGTTGGGTTCGAAATGGTCGGTAATCTGTTTGTTGACTTGGCTTTCG
Source organism: Oncorhynchus mykiss (assembly GCF_013265735.2). Taxonomy (NCBI): domain Eukaryota; kingdom Metazoa; phylum Chordata; class Actinopteri; order Salmoniformes; family Salmonidae; genus Oncorhynchus; species Oncorhynchus mykiss. The sequence continues at coordinate 96,417,783 of NC_048569.1, read as the reverse complement.
AAGACCTTAGAAAGGCAGGGTAGGATAGATATAGGTAGCAGTTTGGGTCAAGAGTGTGTCCCCCTTTGAAGAGGGGGATGACCGCAGCTGCTTTCCAATCTTTGGGAATCTCAGACGACACGAAAGATAGGTTGAACAGGCTAGTAATAGGGGTTGCAACAATTTCGGCAGATAATTTTTAGAAAGAAAGGGTCCAGATTGTCTAGCCCGGCTGATTTGTAAGGGTCCAGATTTTACAGCTCTTTCAGAACATCAGCTGACTGGATTTGGGCGAAGGAGAAATGGGGAAGGCTTGGGCGAGTTGCTGTGTGGGGTGCAGTGCTGTTGACCGGGGTAGGCGTAGCCAGGTGGAAAGCATGGCCAGCCGTAGAAAAATGCTTATTGAAATTCTCAATTATAGTGGATTTATCGGTGGTGACAGTGTTTCCTATCCTCAGTGCAGTGGGCAGCTGGGAGGAGGTGTTCTTATTCTCCATGGACTTTACAGTGTCCCAAAAACTGTTTTGAGTTTGTGTTGCAGGAAGCAAATTTCTGCTTGAAAAAGCTAGCCTTGGCTTTTCTAACTGCCTGTGTATATTGGTTTCTAGCTTCCCTGAAAAGTTGCATATCACGTGGGCTGTTCGATGCTAATGCAGAACGCCATAGGATGTTTTTGTGTTGGTTAAGGGCAGTCAGGTCTGGAGAGAACCAAGGGCTATATCTGTTCCTGGTAGTAAATTTATTGAATGGGGCATGCTTATTTAAGATGGTGAGGAAGGCATTTAAAAAAAATAACCAGGCATCCTCTACTGACGGGATGAGGTCAATATCCTTCCAGGATACCCCGGCCAGGTCGATTAGAAAGGCCTGCTCGCTGAAGTGTTTCAGGGAGTGTTTGATAGTGATGAGTGGAGGTCGTTTGACCGCTGACCCATTACGGATGCAGGCAATGAGGCAGTGATCGCTGAGATCTTGGTTGAAAACAGCAGAGGTGTATTTAGAGGGCAAGTTGGTTAGGATTATATCTATGAGGGTGCCCGTGTTTATGGCTTTGGGGTGGTACCTGGTAGGTTCATTGATAATTTGTGTCAGATTGAGGGCATCAAGCTTAGATTGTAGGATGGCTGGGGTGTTAAGCATGTTCCAGTTTAGGTCGCCTAGCAGCACGAGCTCTGAAGATAGATGGGGGGAAATCAGTTCAAATATGGTGTCCAGAGCACAGCTGGGGGCAGAGGGTGGTCTATAGCAGGCGGCAACGGTGAGAGACTTATTTTTAGAGAGGTGGATTTTTAAAAGTAGAAGTTCAAATTGTTTGGGTACAGACCTGCATAATATGACAGATCTCTGCAGTAGATTGCAACACTTCCCCCTTTGGCCGTTCTATCTTGTCTGAAAATGTTGTAGTTAGGGATGAAGATTTCAGAATCTTTGGTAGTCTTCCTAAGCCAGGATTCAGACACGGCTAGAACATTCAGGTTGGCAGAGTGTGCTAAAGCAGCGAATAAAACAAACTTAGGGAGGAGGTTTCTAAAATTAACATGCATTAACATGCATAACATGCTATTGCGGTTACAGAAGTCATCAAAAGAGAGCGCCTGGGGAATAGGAGTGGAGCTAGGCACTGCAAGGCCTGGATTCACCTCTACATCCCCAGAGGAACAGAGGAGGAGTAGGATAAGGATACGGCTAAAAGCTATGAGAACAGAGAGCAAAAGGAGGTTTCTGGGGGCGATAAAATAGCTTCAAGGTATAATGTACAGACAAAGGTATGGTAGGATGTGAATAGAGTGAAGGTAAACCTAGGTATTGAGTGATGATGAGATAGATATTGTCTCTAGAAACATAATTGAAACCAGGTGATGTCATCGCATGTGTGGGTGGTGGAACTGAAAGGTTGACCTTATACTCCGCACTCATAAAGATGGCTGTATTGTCTGATACGGGGACGACCATGAGTACTGAGCACTTCCCTGAGATTCTCAGTTGTTGTTGCTGATTTTGCAGTGCAGACTGGGAAAACTTCAAGCCATTTGGAGTGAACATCCACAGCCAACAAGAACATCTTCCAAAGGAAAGGCCCTGCCTAGTCAATGTGAATGCGAGTCCAGGGTTTTCCAGGCCACTCACAAGGGCTGATGGGAGCTTGTGCTGGAGCATTTCCTAGTAGCACATGATTGGACATGCTCTTCCACCACTTTGTCCAATCCTGGCCACCACATGTGCGCTCTTGTTGTAGCTTTCATTCTGAATACACCTGGGTGGAAGAGTTCCTTCAGTAAAAGTGGCACCAATAGTTGAAGCTCCCAAAGCAGGATGCCGTCCTCCACCAAGAGTTTGTTTCTCCTTTTAAAATATGGCTGCAACTCTTTCGTAGGACAGCCGGCCGTCTCTCCTTGACGAAGCGGCTGACTTTGGAGAAAAGAGGGTCTCTAACAGTCCATTATCTTCAGTTTCCGATGGTCTATTGAAGCTCTTCGGTGCTGTTTCAATAAAGCACACCAGTTCAGGGGGACTTTTGGGGTCTTTGGACATGTCTGCGAGTGGCAGCCTGCTGAGACCATCAGCGTTAGCAATGGAAGGGCCCAGTCTGTACAGAGCTTTGATGAGGGCCCGTCTTTGCAGGCTCCCGGAGACATATTTTCTTCAGCTCACCCAGGGTGACAACAAGCAAGACGTGATGCTGACTAGCCTCTCTGCGATGTACTCCATCTTCTGCGATCCCGTATGGAGAGCCATCACTTGTGATGATGAGTTGGCGCTTTGGGTCGTAATGCACAAGCAGTGCCGAAGACGACAGCAAGTCCTTGGATTTCTGGAAGGCTGTTTCTGGGGGGTTGTGCCGCTTCCACAGGAGGAGATGCAGTGGGTCCAGGACAGAGGCCACGTCAGGGAGAGAAAAACGAAAGAAGCCACAATAGTTTAACATCGCAAGGTAGGCCCGTAAGCTCACTCACATCTTTGGGTTCTGAGGCCTCTTTGATTGTACAGGGGTTGAAGCCCATTGGCTGTGACTTTGTGCGCCAAGTTCTGTACTTCAGGAAAACAAAGCCCTGCGCACACCCAGTCTTGATAGCACTGTTTCAAGGTTTCCTCAGTGACACCAGGTGATAAGGATATAACCCAGGTATACAGCAGTGTGCCTGCTAACATATTATGTTCTTTAAAAGATAGCACAGGCAGAGGAGGCTCCAAACGGAAGATGTGTGTACTGAAACAGCCCCTTGTGGGTGTTTATTCTAGCCACTTTGATGATATTCGTGAGACATGTCCAAGTTTGGAACAGCATGTCCCACCAGATACCTTTGTGAATAGCCCCTCTATCCTTGGCAGTAGGTACTGATCCAGCCTGGACGCAACATTGGCAGTTAGCTTGTAATCTCCACAAATCCTGATATTACCATCAGGCTTCATTACTGGGACAATGGGGGCCGCACACTCAGAGTAAGGGATTGGTTCCAGTATTCCAGTGGTCTGGAGCCTGTCCAACTCTGCCTCGACAATCTGTTGTAGTGCAAACGGCACTTGGCGTTCTTTGCAGAAGCATGGTCGACCAGACCGGTCCACCTGAATTCACACTTGCTTCTCTTCTAGTTTTTCCATAGTTCTTCTTTGAAAACATCTGCTTGACAACACACTGTCCTGAGACCTTCGTGATTGGTTTTGCACATCCCTTGGCAGTCCAGTTGTAATACTGCCATCCAATCTCTTCCCAGCAGACTGGGACCTTGTACCGTCAACGTCTTCAGTCGTGTAGTTTGACCTTTAACCTTTGTACTGGACGTTGACGCACCCTGCACCGGAATGTGCTCTTCTGTCTATAACTTCAGCACTGTTAGCCGAGTGCTCTAGTTTCAACTGGGGTGCTTTGGCTTTTAGGTCAGCGAAAGCATGTTCTCCCAAAACAGTACAGGACGCCCCTGTTTCCACCTCGAACACGACTGGGGAGTTATCCAACTCCACTGTTGTCCACAGGTGGCTTGGGGGGTTTCTCTTTAATCACCATTGCATAGGCTGCGTCCTCGACAACCTCATCTGCTTCTTCCTCAGGTAATTTAAAAATGTTATATAGTTCAATCTGAACTGCTTTTTTCCCTGTTTTACAGAGTTGAGTCTCCTCTACAGCTGCATTGGCAACTCCATGTAGAACTAACCCATCACTCATGTTACCACAGTCCCACTTAGTCAACACCAAAATAAATCCAATTTAAATTTCTGTCTCCCCAACAGGGAATGTGACTCTCACACACACACGTCGTGCCACCGCCTGGACACAAAAGACACAAGTGTTTATCACTATGGTAACCAGGCTAAGGGAAGAAGGGAAGAAGAAGAAGAAGTAGAGGAAGAAGAAGAAGTAGAGGAAGAAGAAGAAGAAGTAGTAATAGAGGAAGAAGAAGAAGAAGAATAATAAGTAATAGAGGAAGAAGAAGAAGAAGTAGAGGAAGAAGAAGAAGTAGAGGAAGAAGAAGAAGTAGAGGAAGAAGAAGAAGTAGAGGAAGAAGAAGAAGAAGTATAGGAAGAAGAATAAGTAGAGGAAGAAGAAGAAGTAGAGGAAGAAGAAGAAGTAATAGAGGAAGAAGAAGTAGAGGAAGAAGAAGAAGTAATAGAGGAAGAAGAAGAAGTAATAGAGGAAGAAGAAGAAGAAGTAGAGGAAGAATAAGAAGTAATAGAGGAAGAAGAAGTAGAGGAAGAAGAAGAAGTAATAGAGGAAGAAGAAGAAGTAGTAGAGGAAGAAGAAGAAGAAGTAGAGGAAGAAGAAGTAGAAGAAGCAGCAGCATCAGCAGCAGAGGCTCTTACCATAGGGCGGATAGAAGTCCTTGTGATCTAGGTCTGCCACACCTGTCTGACAGGTACATAGGTAGGTTCCTCCGTACTCCAGACAGGGTCCTCCGTCAGGACACGGCCTGCTGTTACTGCATGGGGTCTGGGTCACCACTGAGGAGGACAGGGGGGTCAGAGAGATAAAAATCCTGTTGTGACACTATGTCAAGAGTTGCAACCTTCCATCAAGGTAACCTTACCACCTACTACTCTGGTTCTGTGTGCCATGTGCTGCTACCTCGGTGAAAGCCAGGTGTAATCCACACCATGAAATTAACAAGGAATGTGTCTTTTTGTTACTAACTACAGTAGAATATGAGACTGGACCTACAGTGTACAAGATGATATGATACGTACCAAACTGACAGTAGATTCCGGTGAAGCCGGAGGTGCAGACACAGGTCCCGTCCACACAGACCCCTCCATTCTGGCACAGACACTCTCCTGAAGACACAAGCAGAAGAAGATGAAATCCTTATTATCTTATAAAGGCCTAAAGTCTAAAACACAACAAGTTAAAGCCACTGACAGAAGAGCTCACATCCTGCCGGGACATTGGATATCGGCTGAAAGGGTTGTTGATTTGATTTATTAGGATCCTCATTAGCCGATGCTAATGGCGACAGCTAGTCTTACTGGGATCTCTATTAGCCCATGCTAATGGCGACAGCTAGTCTTACTGGGATCTCTATTAGCCGATGCTAATGGCGACAGCTAGTTTTACTGGGATCTCTATTAGCTGATGCTAATGGCGACAGCTAGTCTTACTGTGGTCTCTATTAGCCGATGCTAATGGCGACAGCTAGTCTTACTGGGATCTCTATTAGCCGATGCTAATGGCGACAGCTAGTCTTACTGGGATCTCTATTAGCCGATGCTAATGGCGACAGCTAGTCTTACTGTGGTCTCTATTAGCCGATGCTAATGGCGACAGCTAGTCTTACTGGGATCTCTATTAGCCGATGCTAATGGCGACAGTTAGTCTTAACTGTGGTCTCTATTAGACAATGCTAATGGTGACAGCTAGTCTTACTGGGATCTCTATTAGCCGATGCTAATGGCGACAGCTAGTCTTACTGGGATCTCTATTAGCCGATGCTAATGGTGACAGTTAGTCTTACTGGGATCTCTATTAGCCGACGCTAAAGGCGACAGCTAGTCTTACTGTGGTCTCTATTAGCTGACGCTAATGGTGACAGTTAGTCTTACTGGGATCTCTATTAGCCAACGCTAAAGGCGACAGCTAGTCTTACTGTAGTCTCTATTAGCCAACGCTAATGGCGACAGCTAGTCTTACTGATCCTATTAGCCGACGCTAATGGTCACAGCTAGTCTTACTGTATTCCCTATTAGCCGGCGCTAATGATCACAGCTAGTCTTACTGTAGTCTCTATTAGCCAACGCTAATGGCGACAGCTAGTCTTACTGATCCTATTAGCCGACGCTAATGGTCACAGCTAGTCTTACTGTATTCCCTATTAGCCGGCGCTAATGGTCACAGCTAGTCTTACTGTATTCCCTATTAGCCGGCGCTAATGGTCACAGCTAGTCTTACTGTATTCCCTATTAGCCGGCGCTAATGGTCACAGCTAGTCTTACTGTAGTCTCTATTAGCCGACGCTAATGGTCACAGCTAGTCTTACTGTATTCCCTATTAGCCGGCGCTAATGGTCACAGCTAGTCTTACTGTAGTCTCTATTAGCCGACGCTAATGGTCACAGCTAGTCTTACTGTATTCCCTATTAGCCGGCGCTAATGGTCACAGCTAGTCTTACTGTAGTCTCTATTAGCCGACGCTAATGGTCACAGCTAGTCTTACTGTATTCCCTATTAGCCGACGCTAATGGTCACAGCTAGTCTTACTGTATTCCCTATTAGCCGGCGCTAATGGTCACAGCTAGTCTTACTGTAGTCTCTATTAGCCGACGCTAATGGTCACAGCTAGTCTTACTGTATTCCCTATTAGCCGACGCTAATGGTCACAGCTAGTGGTCCGACACATAAAGAAAAAGACATTACAGACAAAATAATTGATTTTACAATTTACATACATTTACAAATGTTAACATGCAGTGTGTGTGCATCTGTCACATGTCAGTACATACACACAACATGTAGGTCACATGTCAGTACATACACACAACATGTAGGTCACATGTCAGTACATACGCACAACATGTAGATCACATGTCAGTGCATACACACAACATGTAGGTCACATGTCAGTACATACACACAACCAGTAGGTCACATGTCAGTACACACACAACCAGTAGGTCACATGTCAGTACACACACAACCAGTAGGTCACATGTCAGTACACACACAACCAGTAGGTCACACGTCAGTACATATACACAACATGTAGGTCACATGTCAGTACACACACAACCAGTAGGTCACATGTCAGTACACACACAACCAGTAGGTCACACGTCAGTACATATACACAACATGTAGGTCACATGTCAGTACACACACAACATGTAGGTCACATGTCAGTACACACACAACCAGTAGGTCACACGTCAGTACATATACACAACATGTAGGTCACATGTCAGTACACACACAACCAGTAGGTCACATGTCAGTACACACACAACCAGTAGGTCACACGTCAGTACATATACACAACATGTAGGTCACATGTCAGTACACACAACCAGTAGGTCACATGTCAGTACACACAACCAGTAGGTCACATGTCAGTACATACACACAACCAGTAGGTCACATGTCAGTACACACAACCAGTAGGTCACATGTCAGTACACACAACCAGTAGGTCACACGTCAGTACATACACACAACCAGTAGCTCACATGTCAGTGCACACAACCAGTAGGTCACATGTCAGTACATACACACACACCATGTAGATCACACGTCAGTACACACAACCAGTAGGTCACATGTCAGTACACACAACCAGTAGGTCACATGTCAGTACACACAACCAGTAGGTCACATGTCAGTACACACAACCAGTAGGTCACATGTCAGTACATACACACAACCAGTAGGTCACATGTCAGTACACACAACCAGTAGGTCACACGTCAGTACATACACACAACCAGTAGGTCACATGTCAGTACACACAACCAGTAGGTCACATGTCAGTACACACAACCAGTAGGTCACATGTCAGTACACACACACACCCAGTAGGTCGCATGTCAGTACATACACACACCATGTAGGTCACATGTCAGTACATACACACACCATGTAGGTCATATGTCAGTACAGACACACAACATGTAGGTCACATGTCAGTACACACACTCAACAAGTAGGTCACATGTCAGTACACACACAACCAGTAGGTCACATGTCAGTGCACACAACCAGTAGGTCACATGTCAGTACATACACACACACCATGTAGATCACACGTCAGTACACACAACCAGTAGGTCACATGTCAGTACACACAACCAGTAGGTCACATGTCAGTACACACAACCAGTAGGTCACATGTCAGTACACACAACCAGTAGGTCACATGTCAGTACATACACACAACCAGTAGGTCACATGTCAGTACACACAACCAGTAGGTCACACGTCAGTACATACACACAACCAGTAGGTCACATGTCAGTACACACAACCAGTAGGTCACATGTCAGTACATACACACAACCAGTAGGTCACATGTCAGTACACACACACACCCAGTAGGTCACATGTCAGTACATACACACACCATGTAGGTCACATGTCAGTACATACACACACCATGTAGGTCACATGTCAGTACAGACACACAACATGTAGGTGACATGTCAGTACACACACTCAACAAGTAGGTCACATGTCAGTACACACACAACCAGTAGGTCACATGTCAGTGCACACAACCAGTAGGTCACATGTCAGCACATACACACACACCATGTAGATCACATGTCAGTACACACAACCAGTAGGTCACATGTCAGTACACACAACCAGTAGGTCACATGTCAGTACACACAAACAGTAGGTCACATGTCAGTACATACACACAACCAGTAGGTCACATGTCAGTACACACAACCAGTAGGTCACATGTCAGTACATACACACAACCAGTAGGTCACATGTCAGTACACACAACCAGTAGGTCACATGTCAGTACACACAACCAGTAGGTCACATGTCAGTACATACACACAACCAGTAGGTCACACGTCAGTACATATACACAACATGTAGGTCACATGTCAGTACACACAACCAGTAGGTCACATGTCAGTACACACAACCAGTAGGTCACATGTCAGTACATACACACAACCAGTAGGTCACACGTCAGTACATACACACAACCAGTAGGTCACACGTCAGTACATACACACAACCAGTAGGTCACATGTCAGTACACACAACCAGTAGGTCACATGTCAGTACATACACACAACCAGTAGGTCACATGTCAGTGCACACAACCAGTAGGTCACATGTCAGTACATACACACACACCATGTAGATCACACGTCAGTACACACAACCAGTAGGTCACATGTCAGTACACACAACCAGTAGGTCACATGTCAGTACACACAACCAGTAGGTCACATGTCAGTACACACAACCAGTAGGTCACATGTCAGTACATACACACAACCAGTAGGTCACATGTCAGTACACACAACCAGTAGGTCACATGTCAGTACACACAACCAGTAGGTCACATGTCAGTACATACACACAACCAGTAGGTCACACGTCAGTACATACACACAACCAGTAGGTCACATGTCAGTACACACAACCAGTAGGTCACATGTCAGTACATACACACAACCAGTAGGTCACATGTCAGTACACACAACCAGTAGGTCACATGTCAGTACATACACACAACCCGTAGGTCGCATGTCAGTACATACACACAACCAGTAGGTCACATGTCAGTACACACAACCAGTAGGTCACATGTCAGTACATACACACAACCAGTAGGTCACATGTCAGTACACACACACACCCAGTAGGTCACATGTCAGTACATACACACACCATGTAGGTCACATGTCAGTACATACACACACCATGTAGGTCACATGTCAGTACAGACACACAACATGTAGGTCACATGTCAGTACACACACTCAACAAGTAGGTCACATGTCAGTACACACACTCAACAAGTAGGTCACATGTCAGTACACACACTCAACAAGTAGGTCACATGTCAGTACACACACTCAACAAGTAGGTCACATGTCAGTATAGACACACAACATGTAGGTCACATGTCAGTACACACACACACCATGTAGGTCACATGTCAGTACACACACAACCAGTAGGTCACATGTCAGTACACACACACAACCAGTAGGTCACATGGGGGAGAGGCTTTGTGCCGTGAGGTGTTGCTTTAGTAGTTGTTTGAAACCAGGTTTGTTGTTCAACATATGAGATGGAGGGGAGTTCCATGCACTTATGGCTCTGTATAATACTGTACGTTCCCTTGAATTTGTTCTGGTCCTGGGGACTGAAAATATGTCTGGTGGGGCCTAGTGTGTGTGTGTGTGTGTGTGAGTGTGTGTGTGTGTGTGTATTGTGTGTGTGTGTGTGTGTGTGTGTGTGTGTGTGTATTGTGTGTGTGTGTGTGTGAGTGCTGTGTGTAAGTTGACTATGCAAATAATTTGGATTTTCCAACACCTTAATGTTTCTTATAAAAACAAGAAGTGACGCAGTCACAGTCTTTCCTCAACTCTCGGCCAAGAGAGAGACTGGCATTCACGGTATTAAGTAGTTCTCAAACTGGAATGAATAGTGGTATTTAGGGTAGTTCTCAAACACATGTTTTTAGGCAGCAGCATCAACAGTATCGACAGTCTCAGTCCAACATTGGAGGTAGATGGCCAACATGGGGAAGGGAAGGGGGGGGGGGATACCTAGTCAGTTGTACAACTGAATGCATTCAACTGAAATGTGCCTTCTGCATTTAACCCAACCCCTCTGAATCAGAGTGGTATGGGGGGCTGCCTTAATCGACGTCTACGTAATCGGCGCCCTGGGAGTAGTTGTTGTTGGGGGTTAACTGCCTTGC